>NW_007577769.1:731977-895520 GCF_000690725.1 Stegastes partitus | reverse complement strand
TATTTCCATGCGAATTGATAGCTGACAGAATAAGTTAGAAGCCCTGGTTTCATCATTTGTGTGTGTTAGCTGAGTCAAATTCAATTTCTCTTCTTTTTTTCTCTTTTTTCTTTTTGCTGAAAAGTGAAAGCAGAGCTTTTTCGATTTACTGAAACGGGCCCCATTATGTTCCACAAAACTGACCCTGAGCCTTAAATTGCTATATATACACCCGTTCTTCAAGCATTGTCATTCTGTGGTGCAAATATAAAGAGACCTCTAATGTTAGCCGATGAGCTTTTCTGTATTGATTCGGTTCATATCTTGTGAAACCTTTTATGTGCATTGTTTGGTTTTGAACTTAGCAGTCATTTGTCAAATTGAATAATTTTAAATGAAAGGACAAACTGATTTAATTGAATGTTGTGGGGGTGAAATGTCACCATTGTGAGTCGTACAAAAGCCATCTCAGTGTTTTATTATGGTCTGTGAGCAACAAAATGCCTGTTAATAATTTGTTCCTGTCATCCTTGTTGTTGGTACAACACACAATTATTTCTAGCGCACTGAAGCTGTTAGAAACACATGTAATAGTCCAATAGATCATGCGGCGCAGCAGGGTGGTGTTGGTAAAACCACTGGACAGCTGCACAACAAAAGGCTTGTCTTAATATCCAGTTTCATACTGTAGGTGAAGAGGGATTGGTTATATGAGGTTCTATATCCACTGCTGTCGATCCAAGATGAGTAATTTTCAGCTCAGGCTGTTTTCATGTTTACAATGTGTAGCCCCTGGGCCTGCTGGGATTATATAGTGCCAAGAATGTGCATATTTATCCTGCTTAAATGCCACTGCTTAGAATCTTGCAAACACACATATGCAAAACCTGGAATTATAAAATGAATATATTTTGTTTCTGCAACTAAAGCATCGAATTCTGGTTGTGGTTTTGTTTTACATAGTCGCACTAACAGTGAGTGGGTTTAATGGTAAATCCCTTTAAATAGATCGTATCTTGGTGTGGACATATGGGTGCTCCATCACACGTGGCTCATATTTGACACTGGTTTCAGTGGATGCACATGGCATGGCACCGTTGGCTGTGGGACAGGTCGGGGAATTAGTTACACCAAAATGCTGTTCAACTGCCCCTTTATGTGGCAGAAAAAATACATTCAATTTATTCAAATGCTTTCTATTCAGTTACTTGCTGAGCGATGTAAAAGATGATATGGTCAGGTAATTGTTGCTTTGGCTACTACTAAAGCTTGCAGAAAGCCTCTATCTGTCCCCAAGAAGAGAAAAAGTTTAGGCCGAACACAGTTTGGGAGCCACGTAGATTTTTCTGTCAGCTACGAGCGAGTGGGTACCTTCATCTGACCAGAAACTCTACATATTAAGCTTCATTTTAACTCCAAATCTGGGCATGCTTCTTAAAGGTGAAGTCAACTATTTTAATCCAATACAGCTTTTTGTCAAACTCAGTGAATATTTCCTTATGGGCTGTTGGTTCTCTGTCTGTGCTGAAAAAAACAAAACACCGCATTCGTACACATCACTGCCTTTGTAACAGGGAATCAAAGCAGCTCAGACCAATCCACATGACAATATTTAAACTCATGCACATTTGGACTTGAAGAGAAAGGGAAGGGCAGGGGAGATGAGGTGTGGAGAGAGAGCAGTGGAAACTAAATATTCTAAGTAGCTAACAGTCTGTCTCTTCTTTTTGATGTGCAGTTTGAGGGTTGTCACAATGTCTAATTAATTGTCTTAATGAGCAACAATCTGGCTTGGTCGGCTGTCTTGCAATTTGAGCATTTCAACAGTTTTTTTTCCCACATGGCTGCTGTTAAAAGATCCATTACGAAGTGTCATAATATTGTTTTAATACTACTAAACTAGAATGTTACATGCTGTAGATCTAAGTCTTGAATAAAAGGTCTATGATATAAAGCATACGTTGGCTACATCTTCCAGCTTGTGGCTTCATATTTTTCTTTCATTGTTCATAGTAGAATTGTAAAAGGCATGCTGCCTTTCTCTAATTTTGTGAATACTGGTGATGATGTGGTTGTTTCAAGCTTTATTGAAAATACTGCTGAACAGAGCCTGCTCACGATTCCATGCTTGGATCCAGTGTAAGCAGTGTTGTGCCGGTCAGTTTGTCTATGCAGTGGGAGCATAAATGTTGCTGGTTCTGGCTGTATAGAAAGACAGATTAAAATGTGTTGTGTGGGTTAACATATATGTAATACCAATAAAAATATAGTGTTCACGCAGATTTCAGCTCAAATCTGACAGCAAAAGCAATAATGCTTTAATCTGAATTGCAGCTGTAAGGGTGCCTTTGCTTATGTTTCACCTTTCAACCATGTTTTATGAAATTTTGCTGGGTAGATTCATCATTTTGTTATCAGACAAACACACAAATGCCACTAAAAGCTGAGCTTGGTGAGGGAATAGTCCCAGAATCTGACTCCACAGCAGAGCTGTCACTTTTCTCATCGATGCGTGACAATAGTCTGATTTTTCAAGTACTCCGCGCTACATGTCGTGCTTTTGTTAAGAATGTCTGTTTTTTCTTACTTGTCAACACGTGTCTTCCTGCACAGAAAAGAAATCCTGAGAGATCTTTGACCCTCTTTGTGCTGCTTGGTTTTACTTTATTTACAATTATTTTTCCTTTCTATGTTTTTGTCATCACTGGCTTGTGTTTACGAGTGAGATTCGAGACACATGTACTGTATATGTGTTGTAGCCAAACTGTAGTTTTTAGAACAGTCTGATTAGACAGGCTATTGGCTTCCCTACAGAGATGTCCTCATTTTCCTTTCTGCTTACAAACAGTGAAGTGAACATGTTCACTAGAGGGAGTGTAATTTCCATGTATTTTTTTGTTTGTTTTGTTTTTTACTGGCATACTGCTATCGCCAAATCAAAGTAAACAGGACAAGTTAATCAGTTCAAAACAGATTGAGTGTCTTTATTTGTTCACATATGTATGTATTCATGGATTGTTTGTGCTCCCCAGAAATAAAAAGTAATGATTTGTTTATGCAAGTCGTGCCCAGTGAGAGACAGCTTATAGATTTAGTCTTGGAGCACTGCGTCTATGAGGCCTGGGTAATGTGTGCACAGCAACACAGAACACAAAACACACAGCCCATGGACAGATGGCTGTGTAAGGAGAAACACTACAAGTGGTGAGCGGTGAGGGGGAGTACGACAAAGCGAGAAGGAGGCTTTCCTGTGGCAGCAGCAGCCTGTTGCCATACACAACCAGAGACACAGTGACAGAGATGGAGAGCTGAGTTGCCTCTGGCTGCAGAAACAAACTCTGTTTCAATAAAGCATTGCCCACCTCTTAATGAATGTTTAATATTGAGCAAACCATGAGCGTTGTTGTTATTGGAACCTGACATGTGTTGTGGGCTTTGTAAATGAAAAGAAAACTTGTAAATAATTCAGATATGAAACGTAAATAACCAAGATTTATATTGAAACAGATTACACACAGTGCACTGTTGGCCATTGTAGCTAATCGTGATTAGCATCTAGGGCCATTTACCTTCCTATGAATTATGAATCATTTAAATACATTCCATTTAAGTCATCTCTGTTGCCATTGGAGTATATAATGAATACTTTTGCATTAATGTGAGCAAATAGTGACAAATCACCACAGGAAATTGAAATGTACAATGAGATGGTGTGTGCTTTCTGGCTACACATTCCAAAACAATCCTTGAAAGAATAGTCTGCCCACTCTTTTCGCACCAAATGTTTCCCAGTAAGAATCCTTTCAAATCACTGTCACTTTACGCCGCTGAGACCAAGAATCCACAGCTCATTGCTTGTGTTCACATAACTCTTGGTGACAGTTTTGCCTCTGTCGAGGTGAACTGATGTGGATGGCTGGGCCTTAAGGAGAGCAAATTGGGAGAAGAAAACAACAGACGTGACTCTGTTACATTCATTAGGTCTGCCACGTTGCTGAAGATCTCCAGAATTAACAGCATACACTGCACAGGACTATCAGCAAAGCAGATACTTAGCTTGGGGAGAAGGAGATGCTCTCCTCTGTTATTGTGCTTTGTTTGCTGTGTCACAAAAGGGCAGGTCATGACACACAATGTCCTGAGCTTGTTCTGTGGAATTTGTTCTCGTGCTGTCGTCAAGGTTTGACATGATTACTCTTTACCACGCAAGGCAGTCCAGACACTCAACAATGCAAGCCTGCATTTCAACCTGGTGTATTCTTCTGGTTTACAGTTGGGGTCACTTCAACTTGTACCTGTATTATCCTGATCCTCTGAGTTTGATCTCTTGCATGATTGCTCCTCTGTGATTATATATAGAGTACAACAAAAGCTGCTCGAATGGATCATTTTTGAATTTTAGCATGCAGAATTAGCAGTAACAATAACAATATCATTTCAATGTTCATGTCTACAACAATTTTGATCTTTGCATTTAAGCATTTTCTAAGTTAGAGCTGCTCACTCATTCTTAAAATAATCCTCGCTTGAAATGCTGTTTGACAGTAAGAAGGATATTTTAATGTTTTGCTGTGATGTTGTAATGCTCTTGAGTTCTCCACTGTTTGTTTTTAAGATTTAAAAATAGAAATGGAATGCTTAGCTGGGTCAGTGTGGTCCTGACACCAATTCAAATAAATACTCTGCTAATCACAGCAGGTGTCAAGAGTCCTTTAGGACTCAGTGTACCAAGAGCGCACACGCTAATGTCAACCCACCCTGGTCATTTTTTCTGATTTTCAGGAGAGGGAGGGAGTACATATTAGTATAAATGTATGAAAGCAGTTCAAAAACCACTAAGCAGTGGTCTTTTATTTAATTACGACTTTAAAACTGTGACATTGATATAAAGGATTAATGCCTGGAGCCATCATGAAGCCATATGGCTGCACAAAGCAGAAACAAAACTGGATTTGTCTGATTTTATCAAAGAAAATGACAGTGGAAGCTGTATGTATGGATCTATTGTCAAAGCCAGATGGCAAATAAGCAGAACAAACATATATTGATAAAATCAAAATTGAGTTTTTGCCAGAGGGATTGAGTTTACAAGGTAAACTGTAAAAACTTATATATATTTTTAATAGTTTTTAGCTGTACTTTTTAAAAACAATTTACTGTGATTTAACAACTTTTCACTGTTTTGTTACCGTAATTTTGGGACTATTGAGCGCACTTGAATATAAGCCTCGCCCACTCTCTTTAAAAAGTAAACAAGTTTTGTACATATACAGTAGCCTACCAGGAAAAGTCATTGATCGCTATCTTCATCTTCTTCTTCAGTGTCGGAACTGAACAGCCTCAGAATTACTTTGTCACACACTTCCTCATTCTCTCTTTTGTCGTTGCTCTCAATGTCCCTTTGGTCTCGAGGCAAATTCGTAAAACTCGTAAAAATCCATAAACTAGCTGCGTCATTGTTTAAGCTGCAGTGTTCAAAGCATGTGAAAAAAGTAGCGACTTATAGTCCGGAAATTACGGTAAGTTGCTGATAATAAATAGTAAAATCACAAACAAAAATATTATTTCACATGTGAACCCTCACCCCTGCCTTGACCCCAAGTCAGCTGGGATAGACTCCAGCCCCCTGTGACCCTAGTGAGGATAAAGCAGTGTATAGATAATGGATGGATGGATGTTAACCCAAATAAACAGATCAAAGCTGTGACATAACAATAAAAACCAGTATGTTTAGAAATGTTAATTTGTTCTTTACTTTTTAGAGAGACAAGGGATAGCAGGATGAGATGAGAGGTTCCTCGAGGTGACAGTTGTGATACATGTCAAAGTAACGTACGTATGAATGGCAACACTCAAGGCATCCCATTTGCTTACTTCAATCAGTGTTATTCATTTCGCCTGTTAGTGACTTTAATGTTTAGGCTTATTGCTGTTTATAGTATTTATGTTAAATAGATAATGCATGCACTCTGCCATTATATAAAGCATGACGCTATTAATGTTCCAGGAAGATGCAACAACAAGCACATGATGCACTGCTGGGATTCACCATGACAGCCTCTCGGACTATTTTTCTGGCTTTGAAACCAGTTTGACTTGATTTCCCATTGCTGCATGGTCTTGTAATTAAGCTTGCCTCCACGGAGGCTGTCATTATATGACACTGCGTCACCTCTGACCCCAATTACCTCTCAACAACAACAGTAACAAACCCTTTTATGCTTTTATCCTTTCATCAGGAATTGTGCTGCCCCTGGATTATAGCATTCAGAGCAGATCTGCCTCTCTTGGTCTGGGACTCACACGCAGTTGTCTATCTTTTCATTGAGTGTCAAAACACTCTGAGGCTTGTACATTAATCCAGTGACCTGTTCAGATGTGGTTGAAAAGAAAAGAGACAAGCTTTCACCTCTATGGTCTCAAATGTACATGAATCTGAGGCAAAAACCACAGTAAATTTTCTGAACATCAATAGGTCAAAGATAAAAAATTGTAAGAAGTATGATGTACATCTCCTCAAAGAATGGAGTAAAAAAACATTTGTTTGCAGACATGCATCTCTTTTAAAGAACAGTTTTTAAAGAACAACACAATAAGCCACCCATACTCTCTTATGTCTTTGGAGAATTACAGAGACAAGGCAAATGCTCTACTTTTCTTTGCAGGATAAGAGATTCTGTAAATGACCTCTTTGGTGGCGTGTCTTGACAGCTCTCAAACATGTTATCACCAATTAGGTTGCCCCTGCTAGGAGAAAAATCTCACTGCACTGTCCTATTTTAATGTGTGAGTGTGTGTGTGTGCTTACATCCATGTTTGTGTGTTTTTTGTTGAAGTTAATTAAAGTGTCAGAAGAAATAGGCTTAGGCTCAGGGGAGAGAAGCTTGAGTTTGGGATCATTAATCAAGACTTCAACAGCCAGAGTGCCAAAAGGCCAGACTTTGACCAGCAAATATATTCCAAAGGGTTGGTTTGGTAGAAAAGTCATAACATATTGTATGTATCCCAACAAGTCCTCATACCTAAATGACAAAACAGAAACCTTATCTCAGAGTGTATTCAAAGAATTCAATGGAAACTAAGGGACATGCTTCTGAAGTCCATATAGCAGCAGAGAAACCTCAGACACCACATTAAATGATAACGTGACATTTATAGGATGATTTTGGAATATATTTGGAACATTCCAACCCACCGCAGAAATGTGTAGCCTACCACAGCCTTCCTCTGAGGCTGTGATGGGTCAAAGACTGTATGTGTGCTTTTATCTACACTTATTTAATGGCAACACAGTATCTTTAAGTAAACCACCTGCCCTCTGAAGGGTTTCAGAGAGAAAAAAACAAAGATTAGGGTTTTGAGTACCTAATATCAAGTCAAAAAAAGATTCAAATCTTTTGTTTTGTAGGTGTGAATGTGAGTGTGCTTGGTTGTCTGTCTCTAAGTGTAGCCCTGTGATAGACTGACGACCTGTCCAGGGTGTCCTCTGCCTTCACCCTAAGTCAGCTGGGATAGGCTCCAGCCCCCCGCAACCCTAGTGAGGATTAAGCGGTGTATAGATGATGGATGGATCTTTTGTTTTTATTGAGTGATGGTTTGCAGCGAAACAAGGTGCACATAGCAAACCAAAGATGAAATTATTATTAAGCATCCCTGTACCTTATAAAAGAACAGCAGACTGAATTACTTATTTGTCAACATACTGCTTTTACCAGAGCAACACACTGATGTCAGATGTTACTGTTCCCGTAACATAACTTGCTAAAACTAATGTCAGCCAGCTTTCAGTCCCACAAATGTCTCCAGAGTGCATTATAATCATTCTAATGGTCTGATGAATTCTATTTTTGATGCAGATATTTTTCATGCAGGGCTCTGTGTGACCAAACTCAATATCCCTGGATGCTCAGGGCACCATGAACTTGAAAATAAGCACCAAAGGCCTTATCCAGAACTTTCCTCATGAGACAGATTTGAACCATTACATCCCGAATAGGTCATCTGTACAGGGGTTGGGTGAGCTCTAGCAGGGGTTTTGTATTGCTAACTGTGTCTCCTTACTGGAGTCTGGGCTTCTAAACATCTCTGGTGAACTCAGATGGACATGCAAAGGTTGTATCACAGCACTTTCATCAGTCCTAAGGTTCAATGGTAGAATTGCATATGAACCTAAAACAAAAAAAAGAAACTACTTAAGCCTTCCCTATGTTCTTAACTACCCATATACAGTGTGTTCCAGTAATCCATTGCTGTAGTATATTTGCTATCCTGGTGGATGGAGAACACTGGACAGAGTGACTCAGCATGGCTGATGTTAGAAATAAAAGAAGCACAACTTTAGGATGAAAAAAGGTGAGAGCATTCCTCACTACATTAAGAGGTATTAATGCCACCAGGCGATGCTCTAAATGGCAGTCTGATAAGTTGGGGACAGCAAAATTAGGTTTCTTTGCTCCTCTTAACCGTTTTGTGCTGCTTTGTGATCTATGGGGCTTTCGGGGATTAGCAATAATACTTGGAACTGGTATATAAATGCATGACTTCTGTTGGAATATTTAATTTTGAGAAAGCACCGATAGCTTACTATTGACGCCAGCATCATTTATTGTCTATTAATGTATGAGTTGTGCTGATCTGAAGAAGGGGGAAGAAGGATTCAAGCAGGCCAGAGAGACTAAACTCAGGGAGGTTAAGCCAGGTCAGATAGAAGGAATGCAGCTACACACACACACACACACACACACACACACTATGCACAGATAATGGTAGCAGTACCTTGCACTGATGGGCACGCCATTCCCCTACAAAGTAATAGCAGCAGCTGCAGCATATAGCAGCTAAACAAAGGAAAAGTGCTGATATCCAGAGAGTGAGAGATGTTAGGGAGGTTTTTCTTTACAGGGCACGGATGCCGTGGATTGGATGAATTGTGTGCCAATCATGTGCCAAGAAGTATGGACATATCTGTGCACCAACGAATGGAGAGCTAAGTTTAAACCACGGCCCCTCCCCAACCAGGTAGCCATTCACATTTCATTATTTAAAGACTTCATGTACAGCTCAGCCAACGGTCACCTGCAGAAGTTCTCTGACGACTGTGCACTTGTCGGCCTCATCACAGATGGGGATGAAAGAGGACAGAGAACTGACCCAGAGCTGTGTGAACCACNAGGGAGGTTAAGCCAGGTCAGATAGAAGGAATGCAGCTACACACACACACACACACACACACACACACACACACACACACACACACTATGCTCAGATAATGGTAGCAGTACCTTGCACTGATGGGCACGCCATTCCCCTACAAAGCAATAGCAGCAGCTGCAGCATATAGCAGCTGAACAAAGGAAAAGTGCTGATATCCAGACAGTGAGAGATGTTAGGGAGGTTTTTCGTTACAGGGCACGGATGCTGTGGATTGGATGAATTGTGTGCCAATCATGTGCCAAGAAGTATGGACATATCTGTGCACCAACGAAGGGAGTTTAAACCACGGCTCCTCCCCAACCAGATAGCCATTCACATTTCATTATTTAAATTCAATGTCTGTGTTTAGTAGCCAATCACCTTGCACTACACTGAAAAAAAATGTTTATGCTTACATGGAGCTCCATCCATTACTGGGGAAGATGGTTACAGAGTAACAGCTTGCTGACTATGATTTTCTGAATCAGTGATGGGTCCTTGATCAAGTAGAATATCACATTGTAGAATGAATAGCATTAAAAGAGAGACGTTGTTGGTCTTCTATCTCAAAAAAACGGACATGCCTCAACACTTCCTAGTAGGTGTATAAACTGTGCTGGTAATTTGGACATCTTTTTTTCAGAGATCAGTGTTTTTTTTTTGGTTGCTTTTTTGTTATCAACTACGACACATCATTAAAGTCTCAATTTTGCCACAAGATACTTGTTATATCCATCAAGCTAGTTTGTGACAATATTCTAATACATTTTTTTGGAACAAGCAATATAAACTAATATTACAGCATATTATGTTAGTGGTATAGATAGACAACACTGATTGCGAAACATCTCTATAACTGGTTTATACCACTGATAAACCAGTGGTATAAACTTCTCTGACACTGATTTGTTTTTGCAGGCTCAAATTGAACACATTTTTGCATGTGTTCAACATGAGACTGAGACTGGGGAGCGTACCACAGCTGTGGAAAACATCGCTGTGAAAAGACTCCTCCTCCCAAAGAGTTCAACAGCTACAGGCCAGTAGCTCTGACATCACGCCTGATGAAGACCTCGGAGAGGCAGGTCCTTGTCCATCTCAACATCTATATATCTATCAATAGTATGACTATCAACCTGGCACCAGAGTGGATGACGCCATCATCTACCTCCTTAACAGATCCTTCTCTCTCCAGAAAAAAGCACCTTGGATTATAGACTACCTCACCAACTGTCCACCGTATGTGGGGTTACAGAACTGTCAAGCTGACATGCTCATCTGCAGTAAAGGGACACTGCAAGGAACCATCCTGGCTCCCTTCCTCCTCACCCTGTACACGGCAGACTTCATGTACAGCTCAGCCAACAGTCCCTGCAGAAGTTCTCTGACGACTGTGCACTTGTCGGCCTCATCACAGATGGGGATGAAAGAGGACAGAGAACTGACCCAGAGCTGTGTGAACCACTTCCAGATCAATACTGGGAAAACCAAAGAACTGGTGGTGGACTTTCGCAGGTCCAAACCCACTCAGCCAGCTCCAGTGAACATCCAGGGAATGGACGTTGAAATGGTGACATCCTATAAGGACCTGAGTGTTCACTTGGACAAAAAACTGGACTGTTCGGACGAAACCAACGCTTTCTATAAGACAGGACAGAGCAGACTCTATCTACTGAGGAGACTCAGGTCTTTTGGGGTGCAGGAAGTGCTCTTGAGGTCCTTGTTTGACTCTGTGATGGAATCAGCCATCTTCTATGTAGTTGTATGCTGGCGCAGTAGCATTTCCACAGCAGACAGGAAAACGCAACCAACTGGTAAAGAAGGCCAGCTCAGCTGGATGCCCCTTTGATCCGGTGGAGGTAGTGGAAGACGGTAGGATGATTGCTTAGCCATTATCCCTGTTGGAGAACATATCTCGCCCTGTACAGGACACTTTGACATTATTGGGCAGCTCCTTCAGTGAAAGGCTGCTTTACTGATGTGTGACTGAGAGATACTGCAGGTCCGTCCTTTCTGCTGCTGTCAGACTTTAAAACCAACATTGTTCCCAGTGGACCGAACACCAAAAAGCTGTCATACATGTCCTTGGTACAGTAACACATTCTGTGAATTTTAAGTATTTTGTACTTTCAAAACCATGTGCAATATCTATTTTTTAAAAACATATACTAGAATATGTGCTATTTTGTTAATTTTCTACTTACGTACAATCTGTGTAATATTAATAGTCTCAGTATTTCTAGTCATCAAAAAATCTGTGCAGTACCACTGATATGTGCAATGTTGTTTTTAGAACTAGTACTTGTATATATATATATATATTTTTATACTACACTACTTCAATGTTTGCACTGTAGCTACCATTAGCTTGGTCAAACTTGATGGGAAATGGGCCATGGATGGACCAGGACAGGTTTAGCTTGCAAAAGGAATGGTTTTCCTTCTTCTCTCTCAAAAAGGGTAACAGTGCATTTCCTGACACTCATGTGAGCAGATGGAAGGCTTGATGAGAATTAGTTTCATTAGAGCTTTCAGTCAGCTGTGTCCTCCAAAATCAATATATGAGAAGCCAATCTCAGAAGTACACCACATGTCCCTGGTCAGCGGTGCAGCAGTAGACTGATTTACAGGATGCTGAAGATAAGGGGCTTTGAGCGCGTCAATGACACCGTTGTACCATTTAGATTTTTTTCTATGTAATTATTTTCATTTTTATTTCAATTAATTTAGCCATCCATTCAGTTTCCATTTCAACTGATACAATAGAAGTAGTACTTTTCCTTCCCACATTCAAATGCTTGTTTTTTTTTTTTTTTTTTTTAAGTTTTGACATATTTATAAACACATTTTTAACCACTATCGAACTTGCACTTGACACAGTACTAGTCACGACTGCCTGTCAGACAAAAGATGCATGCACGTGCAACGATTTAATATAAATACAAATAACAATTACTAATTACAACTATTCAGGTGCAATAGATCTGCTACCTCACACACTGCATTTCAAATGTACTTACTTTTCTGTCACGCAGAGTCAAAGACCCAAGTGCAGACAGAAATAGCAACACACCAAGATGTTTTATTTACACAAAATGTTTTATTTACACAAAATAATCCAAGTACAGAAGGAAATAATGAATTAAGGGGAGTACACTAAGGGCAAAGTGAAAGGGGAACCGACGGTTCCAGGTATGGATCCATGGAGAACCACATTCACACAGGTGGGATGTGAGCAGTGGCTTCAGTGGGAGGCAGGAGGTTCAGGCAGGGAGTGACATGGATAACTAAACAGAAAACAAGCAGTTTAACAAGAGCGAGGCAAAACTGGAGCAGAGAATAACGGCCTAAGTTGCCTAACTGGAGGTTGTTCAGTGGTCCGGTGTCTGTGAGCCACTTCGCGCCACAGGTGCCCTCATTCATTATCCAATAGGAAAGCCACACACATACCCACACACACATCTCACTCACGCCCACATGAAGGGAAAGGAAAAAAGAGGAAGAAGGAGAGCTGTCAACTAAGCAGAGGTGGAGGTGGAGGGCATGACATTTTCATCATCATTGTATTGTTATCACATCATTTACATCATCAGCCACTTGATTCTGGGTTCTGCTGTTGTGGATATGAGAAAGATTTTCAGACGTGTGTGTTATCTCCCCATCCAGGTTCTACTCTCTCAGGCAGCCTATTTGCTTTGGTGGCAGAGAGTGTCCTGGTCTTTCATATTAAAAACCTGGTGATAGCCACTTTGCAGAAAAAGATGATAAGCCCTTCAGTACCCATCTCAGCTCTCTCGACTTTAATGATGGTTTGCTGCCCAGTAATATCCGATGAAACAGGTCGAGATCACATTAATTACAAACTGTTGTGGAGGTGCCAGCTGATGGGTAACTCAAGCCTCCAATGGTAAAATGTGCACAGATCTGACAGTGTTACATGCTTTGGCATTACTCTCTCATACTTGTGTTAAATATAGCAATATTGAGCTGTGGAATTTTAATGAGGAGACGACTGATTTAATGCAATGTTATGCATGAAATGATTAACGATTTTGCTAAGCTTAGTTGAATCTGAAAAATGCGAGAAATACATCATTTGATGAAGTGCAATGGAAAGATGTGGAATGATGAGGTAAGCAAAGGAATATATCAACAGCTAAGAGCCAAGTGGCATGGTTAAAAAGAGTCATAAATGAAGCAGCGAAAGAGCTATACTTACTTTGCAAAAATAATGTCAGTACGTCTGTTGGCAGAGCGCAAGACTTTTACAAATAAATGATCATTTGTTACATTCAAGCCCTCACCAACCAAGTTCACACAGTGCTTAATAAGCCCAAATACATCTCTTTGTATTTCACAGTGTACCTGAAGTTTAAAATCGTCTTTCTGAGCCGGTGCAAAGTTAAAGATTTGTTTTGCGTCAACCAGCAGTGATTGGTTTGCCACAGCCGAGGAGGGGAGCAACCATAGCAACAGAGACAGAGGAGGTTACAGTATGACGGAGCCGATTGCAGAAAAACCTTGAAAGTGTCCAAAAAAAATTCAGATTCTCCCTATAAAAATCTTGATAAAAATCTTGATAAAAATCTTGACATTCAGAGGAAGGATCACAGTTTTTTTCTGTTTTTTTTTTAAATCAGAAAATGATGGATGGGAAGGCCAAATGTATTAGAGCTTTATTATGAACTTACTAAGATATCTTCCTCTTAAATTCTAGATTTCTCCCTTTCAGTAAGAGAAAAACTTATTATTGTTACAACTAATTATTGACAGATTTGGTGCCAAAAGGTGTCACCTTAAAAACCACAGCCTGATTTGTGCAAAAAAAAAAAAAAAGGAAAAACAAACTAATTATTCATAATGAGAACCCATAGATATGCTTTGTCAGTTTTATATTGTTGTTGCTGTATCTTTTTCTATCGTCCCAGCAGATGTTACACCTTCAGCACTGACTGCTGAATCATCACAGGGAGGATGTCGCGGGGTTCAACCAGCAATTTTCCCAAACTGGGAGAAAACGATGGCGTAGACGTCAGTTGTGGTTTTTAAATTTATTTCAGGCCTCTCCAAAGTGCGACAGTGACTAGAATATTTACAAAGTGCAACAAAAACAAAAAAAAGTGCAAAACCCCAATCGTAAAAATAAGCAAAGGAAAAGAAAAGAAAAACTCTATATACAGATCTATTTACACACCAGCTCTCCTTTAACTCCACCTTCAAAAACTCAGACCAACTCTGTCACACTCACTGTCTCCGTCTCCAACTCTAGACTCCAACTACTCCCACAAAAAGCCAGGCCCAGACCCCTTGGTTTTAAAACCCAAGCCCCTCCCACTGGGCGGAGCCTTTACAGGTAAAAATACAAAAATTATACAAGCATGTTTCCAAACAGTTTTTCCCCCAATTCACCCCTGCGATGGGAAACACAGAATTCTCATTCAGGGGACAGGGGTAGGGTTTCTCACCATAACCCATCGGCAATTCACATAATAATTGGTATTCAGGTAAAACAGGCAAGGCTTGATTTTGAGATTGGATTTACCTTTTTTAAAAAAAACGGTAATGATCTCGAGGTGTGGATCCCGTGTCTGTCATCGGGCCTCTTGACTTTGTGTTACAGCAGTTCACAGGTCAAAATAATAAAATGTTGCGCGTCATGTGACCGGCAACTGCGCGGGCCCATACCATCTTAAGCCGTCTGATGGTATGGCCCGGGTTTGCCCGCCAAGCATTCCAGCCAGCTGCCCACCACTGCAATGGACGGTGAGTGTGTGTGAGTGTATGTGTGCGTGTATGGATGAGAGAGAGAAAGTATCGTTGCAAGTGTGCACCCTTGGTCACGATACTTAACAGCAGAAGTGAAATAGAATGAGGTGTGAGTGCAGGTTATTGTNAGATATGCTTTGTCAGTTTTATATTGTTGTTGCTGTGTCTTTTTCTATAGTCCCAGCAGATGTTACAACTTCAGCACTGACTGCTGAATCATCACTGGGAGGATCTTCGCTTCAATAAAAAATACGTCTTGCTTGTTGGATTACAGCTGTCACCTTAAAATGATTTTTATAAATCCATTTCAGAACTTTAATTCTAATATCTGTTCACCGTAAAAATACAAACATCCCACAGACAATCGACCTCAGTTGTGTTTTAAATCAGATGTCAGAATAGGGTGAAAGGTGTCAGATGGTGAAAGATTAAAAAAAAAAAAAGAAGTATGTGCTATGTAAAATATTAAAAACAGGTTTGATATTGGTGTGCGATTTCCTGGTAATATTCTGTGATTTCTGATTTGTCCCCTGACAGATTGGTATTAAATTATTGACTAATACCATGCAAACTGCTACTACTTTCACTATATATATGTATGTATAAATGTGTCTCTATGTGACATTATGACTGCATAAATTATGTGTATAATTGTAATATTACCACTGTTATTATAGATGGCAGTACTGTGCATACAGCAGGCCTAACATCCTTGCTGCACCTCTGTTTATATATTTGTTAACTTCTTTCTATGCTGAAAGGATCCATAACTGTTGGCAATCATTTATCGTAGGTGTGGTGTCTCACACAGAGTTACTTGTGGTGCAACACAATCAAGATTTCATAACCAGTCTAAGTGACCCATCTGTCAGTGTCTCTTTATGGCCAATAAATCTGCAGCCACACTTCTCATACTGCAGTTCTCAGCGGTCACCCTGACTGACACACAGCTTGACAGAAAGTGAGCCATCCCATCACGGAGTAGAGAAGAATATTTTCAACCAGCGAGTGACATTTCTTCATAGCAACTGGTTAAATTTCATAATGGAAAAAAAATCTGCTTTCCTGTAATTTGTTTTGCCTGATTCTCAGAAAAAAAAGAAACTCCACAATGTTCCACAAGATCAATGTAAAATTATATATATAGTCATAGAGTTTCATGTTTGAGTTTTTTTTTTTAAGTTTTTGTAAAGAACCAGGCAGACAGCAGAGAAAACAAGCAATACAATGAAACATTGTGTGTCTTAACCACTTGAGCCACCAGGATGCACAATTGCATTCCTTCACTGTTAGCCTCCACACACTGATCTTGCATCAAAATCTTCTCAAAAGCCCTATGGCATCTATGGGTCATCACCATGGTTACTGCATGTCCTGAATGACATTCAGGAACTCAGCCCTCAACAGAGTGTTTTAGGAGGACATCAGACCGTTGGTGTGTGACAGGAACTTCTCACCTCCCTCTCTGCCTGTCAAGCCAGCTGGCTCTAAGGAAAGACATACTGTACTCTGCCCTGTTTATGTCAGACACCGCAACCTTCTCTAATGCAGCACTCGCTTCTTACCTCAGCTTTCTATATGAAGTGCTATGAGATGACATGATATGAATTGGTGCTATACAAATAAAATTGAATTGAATTGATGGAAGCAATGTAACATGATGATCTAATGATCTATTGATAATAATCTATTGCATATGTTTAAACCTGTAAATATCGCCCCTGATGGGCGGCCCGGTATCTCAACTAGATAAGACGGCGACCCATGTACAGTGCCATTGTAGCGGCCGCAGTTTGAGTCCAGCCAGCAGCTCATTTGCTGCATGTCTTTCCCCCACTCTTCTCCCCACGTTTCTCTGTCTGTCTTCACTTTCCTGACAATTAAATGGCGATAAAGCTCCCAAAAATTAAACATATATCTCAACTCTGACATCTCTTGATATATCGCTATGTTTTGATAATTAGCTTTTAGCTCATCAACAGGTAGTATGAATGAACAGGGATGATTTTGTTGGTTCAACTCACAGCTCTCCTTTGTGACCTGTGTTTTTTTTTAGCCATGCTAGAGGTATAGGCCTATTGATGGCAGTATGGGTTGGTTGGTTGTTCAGCCACTTTGGTCCAGACTGAAATATCTCAATAGGTATTGGATGGATTGCTATGGGGCTGCAGGGTGGCGCAGTTGGTAGCACTGTTGCCTCGCAGCAAGAAGGTCGCCGGTTCGCGTCTCGGTGGGGACACCGGGATCTTTCTGCGTGGAGTTTGCATGTTCTCCCCGTGCAGCGTGGGTTCTCTTCGGGTTCTCTGGCTTCCTCCCACGCAGTCCAAAAACATGTTGAGGTTAATTGGTGATTCTAAATTGTCCGTAGGTGTGAATGTGAGTGTGCTTGGTTGTCTGTCTCTCAGTGTGGCCCTGTGATAGACTGGCGACCTGTCCAGGGTGTCCCCTGCCTTCACCCTAAGTCAGATGGGATAGGCTCCAGTCCCCCCGCAACCCTCGTGAGGATTAAGCGGTGTATAGATAATGGATGGATGGATGGATTGCTATGGAGCTCAAAGCACTGTCCCTAAGTATAGTCTTACAGAGCTGGTAGCATTGCGCTAGACTTTTTAGATGAGTCTTGTTTCCACTTGAACCACTGTAGCTGCCATGACAGAAGCTCATTGATATTATGATGCACAAACCTGCTATTTTCACGGGCTCAGGTTTTACTGCATCAGTTTTTATTTTTTTGCCATTTTACAAGAGAAGGTGGCCTGGTGTGAAATGAGCTGCTGGTGGATGACCGGCTCAAGTATGAGATTATTACAACCAACAGAAGAGCCTCCAAACACGGCCAGCTTGCCACTCTGCTTGTTAACCTCTGTTTTCAAACAGAGATGCCATATCTTCTTCTTTCATATCTTCTAGTTCCACAATCAAATGAATCTTGGTTGACTTTTATTGCCAGACGTAGAGCCAAATGATCAGCAGAGAGGTGACACTGTATTGGCAAACAGCAGCTAAAGCAATACTGGAGGAAAATCTAATCCACCAGATGAATTCATCATATTTGACAACCACAATGAACCAAGAGCTACTCGAGGCACAGCTGTGGATATTACAAATGTTGTTTGTCTCTAATTTACTACGTTTGAAACCATTTGATTCATATTGTAGATAGATGAAACTGACTTTGAAAAGCCTCACGGCCTGTTTCTCACATCAGTCTGCATGGTGTCAGCAGGTAAATGTTAATAGACAAGATCCTGACTTATTGCCTTGCTTTATCATCATTAGAGTCAGAGCAGCTCATCTCATTTATTCCAACTCAAAGGCAGATTCATTGCAGTTTTTAATAATCGGAGTCTTGTCTGGCCTGACTCTCATTATCACTGTGAAATAATATAACAAAGCAGTAGCAGATTTTGCCAGCTCACTGACATTACATTTGCTTTCTAGATACATCATAAGAAGGAGAATAAAGTGTAACAGTTTGACCTGAGACATGAATCATGAATGCAACAGGTCAAAGCTGAACTGGGAATTCACCCTTCAAAAGCCAGATTTTTCCTTTAGTAAACCTCATATCACCCCTTTGTTTGACCTGTGGCTCTCCAAAACAGTGAGGCTATGATATCTTCACCAACTGATGATATCATGTTGATTTGTTTGCCACCTTTCCTGATAATAGCTTGGTGATGAAGCATGTGGGCAGGAGATGTGAAATGGAGCTGAGTTTATTTTCTCGGATGTGCTTTTTTTTGTTGATGTGATTGTTTTTTTGTTTGTTTTTTGCAAATATGCAGTTTTTTTGGTGTCTCCAGAAATAACCAGTTACCAGCAAAAGCAATGTACAAAAAAAAAATTCTTTTTAAAAATGTATTTTCCTCATTACCTGCCAGTGTTGCTACTGTTAACAAACCAGTAAATACTATTGCTCTGTTAACATCATATATATATACTGTGATTGGTTAAATATTTCAAAGCTCACAATATGAGTAAAAAATACATTGCTAACATTAATTCCCATTTGATTTTTTGTTGTGTTTTTTTATTTGATATAGTAATGCAGTTCTGATTTCTTACTTTTTACATTTGCAACGACATGGGGTGGCTCAGGTGGCCACTGATTGCGAAGTCGGTGGTTCGATCCCCAGCTCCATCACCTTGTATGGCAGCTCTGTAGCCACTGGTTTGTGAATATTAGCATGAATGGGTGAATGAAAAACACTGTAAAGGGCTTTGAGTTCCACTAAGGTAGATCGGCACCATGCAAGTGCAGATCATTTACCATTTACATGTGAAATAACTAAGTGACTAAAATGTTACACTTTATTACATGTTCTATCCATGCTTACAAGTTATGCTGGTGTTTGGATTGCAATTGCATGCACCATTTATGATTCAATAGGTCATTTCTTTTTCCAAGGTCATTACATATAATAAAAAAAACTGCTACAGACGGTGTTTTTTCTGCCAAACCTAAAACCCATGAATGAAGATTTCATTTATGTTTACTCCCATGTGTCCCAGCGGTGCTTTAGACTAGTCATGAACACAATTTAACAGGAGGGAGGACAAAAACTGTAGGTCATGTTTCCTGCCGTCAGTCTAAATTAAGTCAACTTTTTCTTTTCAGGAACATCTTTATCATATTAAGTTTTCTCTCAGTCTTGATATAAACAAACTAATTCCCTTCAGATCCCGTCCTGTGGGATTTACCCTTTGATTTTTAATACAGTTTGAGCATTCAATTATAGAAGACAAAAGGAAAGAGTATAGCTTCCAGCTTAGTCCTGCTCTGACAGCATATGCTGTGTCTGTGGGTATGTGACAGTTTGCAATTACCTGGCTATATAAACTCAAATGCCAGGCAAGAACAGAGGCTATACAAAGACAGGTCATTAAAATGAAACACTCCTCATTAGCTTCTGTTGAATACCACAGGTCTGACCTGTTGATCTTTTTTCCTCCTGTGGATGAATAAAAAGCAGCAGAACTAAACGCTCTGTGAGGATTTGCCTAGACAGAGCAGTGCTTTGAGCTAAATGCTTTGCCAGGATGCTAACATGCTCATAATGCCAGTGGTTACATGATGATGTTCAGCATGGTTACTACCATAGTTTAGAAACATTTGATGATTTGCACTACAGGCAAAGTACAGTTGTGGCTAATGTGAACGTTGCAACTATTTAGTCATAAACCAACACAAAGTTAAAAAGACCTAAAAATGACACTTGAGGATAAAGTTTGTGTTTGATCCAGAGAGATCTTTATGCCTGCACAAAGTTGTCTCTCCAATGCTTCACTAAAGCCAAACGCCAACATTTTGGTGGCCTTAGATTAAAAGTCAGTGCAATATGAATATCAGGAAGGCGTGTCTTCTGCAGATGAATGTTTGTAGATGATGTCATGGTGTGCCATCCACTCTGGGCCAGTCTGGCACATGTTTGGGACTAGTAATCTGATTTCATTTTGAGTTACTAACCCTGGGCTGCTGTTCTATTGCACATATAGCCATGCTGCTATAGCTGTCAACAACTAAAACTGTGCTTGCTTTCCTTTCACAGGCTTGTGAAGAGCTGGAGCCTATTTCAGCATGCAGTTGGTGAGAGACTGAGTGAAACCCTGAGCAGATAGCCAAGGTTTTGCTCAACTAACATTTGCAGACAGACAACCATTATCACACTTACATGAACAACATTACCACAAAACCTCTCCCAAACCTACTTAAAACATATGGGCTCTACACAGAGACCCACCACGTCCCTGCTGTAAAATTACTCATACGTTGTGTGTGGGCATTCCCATCTTTTGTAGTCCCTTCTTGCTAACTACAGTTCGTAGCTTTTGTGTTTTTCATTGAACCAACTGAGGATTTGAAAAAGAACTGCGAGCAATTTTAACAAATTGATGGCCAGAAAATCAGCATAGCTCATTCAGTAGCCCAGGCTTTCATTGTTTAATCAATGAAGCAAATAGAAAAAAAGGAATTGGACAGCTAAAAGGCAGATAACGGTTATAGTCAAAGGATAGTTACTTGGATGAATCCTTCAGAGGATTACAAAGGCCGTAATGATTCAAGTCTGTATCAGTTGCAGCGTGTTCACCTAAGCTCCCCTTGGCGTTCTTTCCTTGCTTTCAATTTTGTGAATTCAGTGTAGTTCATAAATTCCTATGAAAAGTCTTGCTTAAAAACTGTCACCTTCTCTCACACAGATTACCATTTGCAATCAGAAGCACAATGTATTTATGTGCAATTGTGGTCTTGTGAAGATCACAATTTGCTAAGTCCAGTGCATCATTCAGAAGTCAACAGATAATGACTCTTCACAGCCCTCCTAAGAGGTTTTCTTCAATTTCCTTTCCAGAGATGTTGCACTTGTGTTGTAGAGTGTGCTTTGGTGATGTCAGAAATGCAGAGATGTGTGATTAGCACCTACACAACAACACTTGCATCGAAATGCCACTATATGCATTTGCTTTCTCATCTGCCATCCGGTCCTCAAGTGGCGGCTGTTGATAAGCCAGCAATTAAAGAGATAGACACAACAAATGCTCCCTAGTTACTGCCACAATCAGCTGGAGCAACTCACAAAAGCACTGCAATATCCCCTAGATGTAGCAGTATTGATGCTAGAAATAAAATGTTTACGCTCTTCAGACAGCTCTGAGAGCCTTATATATCTAGCTCGAAGATTTGGTCCATCTGGGGTCATAGAGCTCAAAGCCTATTCTGAAAGATATATGAGATTATGAGCAAACTGATCCCCCTGTCTGTTTTTTAAGATCTGAGTCAGAGAGGAGTAGCATCTCCTGCTGATCTGGTGAAACCCTCTGAACGTGGGATGATCTCTAGTACATCTACGTTACCCTGCAGTCTGCAGAAGATTTTACTTTAAACACTTTTTAAAATGCAACCTAAGAGGGATTTGAGGTAGAATTATTTAGATATTTATCCCACACTTATCCTGAAGTTACATTCTGTCCCTGATCAGGGACTGGACAAATATGCAGTGAAAAACTTACAGAGCAATTTGGTGATTTAGGACTTGGCAGGCAAAGTATGCTGCAAAAAGGCACAGATGGCCTCGGCGGTGATGGTGCTGCTTTACCAGGCGACTTTGGAGACAGTGCAAAGGTGGAGAGTATTACTGCAGAGGATGGTGAGGTTAGAGAGGGACCAAGTAATTAGATAGATTAGATGTAACTTTATTGATCCCTTTGGTATGAACCTCAGTGAAATTGTTGATTTTGACCATGATTTTGAAATTGACCATGGCTGGTTAGGTTTGACATGTTTCACCTTAGAGATTAGTATTAAAGCAATTATGATTACATTTTATGACCTAATCAATAATTAATTAATACAGTATTCCCCAGTCTGTTATACACTTCGCAATTCTTCAGGAGCCACTTGTTAATGATTCATTAATCATCAGGTCATCCATGATTTCTTGTCACTTCCGTAGCAACTCCTCACATTTTTGTGCACCGTATTGTAAAGTGTTACCATGGGATGCTGACAGAAAAATCCAGAGCTCTCACATTCAGGGGTGATTTATCAGAGTACAATGACGCAGTGAGTCTGATGACACAGAACTGAAGAGATGATCAGAGCACCATCCAAGAGAATGAAGGGAGACAAATGGGAGGTGGAAGAAGAATAGTGTGAGTGTCAGTCACACATTGATATGCCTATTAGAGGTAGGCATATCTGGCAGCTGAAATGTTTGACAGGAAAGTCAGTCTGCTCGCTACAACCTAAACAACACGACTGTGTTTTTATAATTATATTCCCATATATCTCTCACTGCTCTGCTGCTTATATGCTGTACAGGTTTATGAAAAACACAGAAAATACTTCATTCATTAACAAAACTCATTATTTTAGTGTAACTGCTCTTTGTGAAAATCCTTGTGTGTGTTGTTTGTAAACAAGTGTTAGTTCCTCTCTGCTGTGTAGTGACGCCACCTACTGGATTAACTGGGGTTGTACACTATTTTCTGAGTGGAAAATACCAAGGTGCATGTCTGTTGTCAACAAGACTTTAAACTTTAAAACAAAGTTCCTGTCTTATGCACTTTATGACTGTTCAAGTTCTAGGAACTGACGGTGTATTTGCTCGACATGGGCAATCTCCTTCGTATGATTGAAGGCACTTCCCCCTCTGTGGCTGCCTCTGTGGACTTTTGACATACTGATAAAAACACAACAACCTGCACCCCCAGGAGAATGTGATTAAGTCATATATATGAATTATTGACTTGATATTACGATAATATTAAATTCACAAACTGGATTTTATGAATTCGCATGAGATGTTCTGGCTCAAACTCATAAACTGTTAGTCTGAGGTGCTTGAGAGGTGCTGAGTGTCAGTGTCAAAGCTCGACACCTGCCTTTGACTCAGATTCCTAATGAATCCCATCCCATGAAGT
This sequence comes from Stegastes partitus, assembly GCF_000690725.1. Taxonomy (NCBI): domain Eukaryota; kingdom Metazoa; phylum Chordata; class Actinopteri; family Pomacentridae; genus Stegastes; species Stegastes partitus. The sequence goes on along the minus strand of NW_007577769.1, from coordinate 872,159 downwards.
TCACCAGCATCTGTGTCCATTCTTGGCTATCCTGTGTTTTTAGGGAGGAAACCCAAACATGAGGCGAACAAAGGGTGCACTGTGTCTGCTGGAGATATTCGTCACCTGTGGTAACACTATGATGTAGTGGAGCTGGGATTACATGGGTTTAGGAATGTGAAGGGTGACGGCTTGGACAAGATGACTATTGTTGAGGGTAACACCTGAACTGGTAGTAGAGGTGAAAACTGATCAGGAGGAGATAGAAAAAGGCTCATCTCTGGCCAAGGAACAGTCCTGGCAAAAATCCATAAGCATCTGATGTCACTATCTCAAATGGACAGTAAAAGAGAAATGTCCAGAGCTGATGATGCATAGTTAAAGTAGATCATGGTGATTTTTAGGCTCATGAACGCTAAAAACTGGATCACACAGGTTTTTCCATTGTGATATGTGCTGTTTTTTGGGGGTTTTTTTTTAGCACCAAAGTCAAAGTTTTAACTTTTAAAAAAAAAAAATATATAATATCCATACTAGGACTGATGAAGTCAAGAATACATTTTATTTCCTTAACTTACAAAGAAATCTGTTTTAGTCCTCCCTCACCATTTCATTTTATTTTCTTTCCCTTTTACGCAGATTCTTTTAAAGTTTGAACCTTTATCTAGTGATGATTTATGAAGACTCACAGACCACTCCTTTTAGAAATCATGTGCCTTCCCTAACTGTCAGAACAAAGCTTTAATGGCGAACCTACATTTTTAACATGTTAACATGTGTGAGTTTCTCTGAACAGAGCGCTATTGTAAAGATCACTGCATGGTCATATTTTTTAAATAAGAGACTTTAAAACTTCTGAAAGCCCTGAGGCTCTCACAGCTGTTTTGCTAGAATCAGCTGTAACAGATCCACATACTAACTTTATGAACAGTGAATACTTTATTCTCAGTCCAGATTGGAAACATTAGGGAGTAGGTCTCTTCAAGTGTACTGTACCATTTTCGCCGTCAGTACCCTCTGTATGATGTGGCCAGCAGCTGGGAATTTTAGATCTTTCTTTTTAAAAACAAGGAAAAACGTGAAACAACATTTGGTGGGCTGGGATTTTTTTTTTCACACATATGTAAGGTGCATGTAATGCAGGGTGGTGAGAGAATGTGAATAGAACAACTGAGAGGCATGGGACCTTGTGGAATGTGCTAGAAACCGCTGTCCAGATGTGGAAAGGGAAGCCTGGAAAGGGGATAAGTATGGTGATGTGTGGTAGTGTAGTGGATGGGACAAATGTATAACGTCAGGCTGGAAAGCTGTTCAAGGTCAAGACAATGAAGTCCACTCACCACCATCTTTCAGTGGATAAAAATGCAACAGCACACATCTTCCAAAGTCTCACGTCTAACATTTCAACCTTTTTAAGTCAGTGATTTTAATTTAGCTGTAATATACACACACACATACACATCAGATAGAATCAGATGGTTACAGTATACTTAATTAATTTGGTCTGACAGTGAGTTGGTGAGAACAGCACAAAGAAAGATGATATAAGAGCGATCATACAAGTACAGGAGAAAGGCTTTTATACTTTCTAAAAGACATTGCCTATGGATTTATATTTTTAAAAAATGATAATTCCTTATTCTTTTCATTGTGTATTATACATATTCTTTACCAGAACACTTGCAGGGTATTATTTCATGCTTGTTGTCCATCCTTGATCTACTATTTGTGCCTCTAGAGGCCACATTTTTGTCCATCCAAATAGAAGGCACCTAGTTTTCTGTTGAAATGAACCTTGGAGGAAATTGTTGAGAGGTGGTGGACCCAGGACACTGTTTGACTAATTGGCATTCTTACAACTCTGGTCTTTAGGGGAAGAACGCATCAATATGCTTGTTTTATTTTGTGAGGACTTTGATGACTTGTTTGTGTTTGCTCCTTTTTTCACATAGCGGTCTATTTTAACTGTACATGTGACAGTCTGTCAGTACTTTTAAGAGGGAATGCCTCCTAGGGGCCACAAACAATGCACTCTGAAGGCAGCCATCTACATAGAACAGATGAAAGTACATTTCCATTGAGCTATTGGTGTGTTACTTTGTATCTGTATATTCTATAACAAGCACTTGCTTGTGTATGGCTCTGCGGTACATTGTAGTTATTAAAGTCAGTAAGAAAGGAGTCTTTGTCACAGCCATCATCTAAACCCAGTCACACGGGCTATCTTGTGCCAGAGAGCCCAACTAATTTTTACCACTGCATTCCTGGGCTGTTTGGTATGCCCATAGGGGTCCTTTCCCTCGTCTGTGCTTCCCTCCCTCCACCTTCTCTCGCCTGGATTCCCCATTCCATCTTTATTTGGGCCTAATGGGAACATTAGTGCCTCTCTCTCTCTCTCTCTCTCTCTCTCTTTCTCTCTCACACACACACACACACACATAAGTTTCCATTATTTCAGAGGAGATTACGTTCACTTACATTTGGGAGACTTATCCTTACCGTAGCTGCTCGTTGATACACGATACATTTTTAACCACAGACAAGAAAAAGAAAAAAAAAAAAGAAGAAGCATCATTTGTTTTAAGGCCACCTTCAAGAAAATAAAGTAAAGAAAAGTATATATTTAAGCTGTTTAGTTGTTAATGGTCAAGATGGAAATTCCATCCATCCAATGTCTATACACCACTTAATTCTTTCGAAGGTCGTGGGGGGCTGGAGTCTATCCCAGCTGACTTAAGGCGAAGGCAGGTTCACCTGGACAGGTCCCCAGTCTATTGCAGGGCTACACTTAGAGACAGACAACCAAGCACACTCACATTCACACCTACAGACAACATAGAATCACCAATTAACCTCAACATGTTGGACTGTGGGAGGAAGCCGGAGAACCCGGAGAGAACCCACTCTGCACGGGGAGAACATGCAAACTCCACGCAGAAAGATACCGGGTGCCCTCACCGGGATGCGAACCGGTGACCTTCTTGCTGCGAGGCAACGGTGCTAACCACCAAACCACCTTGCAGCCCAAGATGGAAATTTATTATGGAAATAAAACTGGAAGTTTTAACAGTTAGAACGAACAAGTCAGAACTGCATTGTGCAATTCTTTAAGGACCAGCCAAAATATCCTCACTTTCCACAAATGACGCTCTCCAAATCTAAAACTCTATTGATCCTAATGACTGCAATATTAGGGTGCACACACAGTCCATCAGGGCAGCTGCTTTCCTGAGCAATCCTGATTACCTCAGTGAGCCCCGTGCTCTGCTGCCAGCACTGGGCAGTGGGAAGTTGCAAGTCGGAGGTGACAAAGATCTTCCCTTTCATTTTTTCAGATTGGCCATAATTCTGTGTTGTTTCTCTACTTCGTTTGTCTTCTAAGCTACCTCTCTTTGTTCCCATCCATTTGGTGACTCACTCAGTACTGATGTGATTATTATAGTCATGTCAGAATTTATAGTTTGACATAAGCTCAGGGACAGCAAATAAATTGATGGCCTGATGCTATAATCAGTTTTGTCATCCACACTAAGTTCTTAGTTTTCACTGTCTCTCTTACGGTCTTGTGTGTTGCTTGTTTCAATGGCCGACAAACAAACAATCCATTCATGGGATAGCCAGACTTACCAAGAAGCTCAACCATATGTTTATACATTCTTTCAGTGAAAGAGCCTATTTGTGGTTGCGTTATTCCAGTTTCCCATGTTTCACTTTCTCCTGTTGTCTCTCTCAACAATTTTCCAGATTTTCTTCCTTCTGCTTCTTTCCTTTTCTTCCCTACCTTCTGCATGTCTCTTCACAACTCCTCAGTCTCAATGATATGAATGTTCTTCAGCATCTGTTTAGTCAAAGACTTCTAATTTCCCTCAAACTGGAATGCATGCAGCCTAACAGACTAATTGTATAATTGAATATGTTATATATATATATACATACATATATGAATCAATGTGCTTTAAAATATAAACATTAAAGATCCATGCTTGTCTCTCTTTGAATTTGCAATGGAACAAAAACTTGCTGAGAAACAGTGTTTAAAAAATGATAGAAATAAATTATCTCCACAAACAGGAATACTTTCAAACACTTTATATATTTCAATGAGCCTAACTTTTAAGAAATGTCTTAACTGTGCCCACTGATGATACATCAGAGAAGCAGCGTCTTAAATGATTCTGACTTTAGAGTGTCTTTGTTTGAATCCTTTGTCTATGAAAAACTGGGTGTTCACAAATGGTTTGTTATTGCAGTATTTGTTGAGTCATGTGGTCAGATATGATACAATAAAGTCATTGTACGATGGGGTGGATGTTTCAGTTTTATGCAGGAAAATAAACAGTATGCGTTTTCAGACAGAGGTAGATGGCTGCAGCTTGAAGTATTTGATAATTTCATCAAAACCAAAGGTGATCATTAATCATTTTTACTCAGTATATTGATCATATACCTGTTCTTCACATATTTTTTTTACCCTTGCAATTTTTCCTTCACCTCAATTATCGGTTGTAATTGATAGTTATTCAGTATATTTAATACCAACTTTGTCTACTAATGTCAGACTTTAACTCCAATTAGATCCATCAAAAGACTGAGGTATTGCTGATTCCCATTTGTTCACAGACAAGTTGGGATGGTAGAAGGGACACAGTTTGTTTACAAAGCATAGACATCACACAGCACAGCCTGAAAAACTTGTTTCGGTTTTCACCCTGTAGATTTGCTGTAGTTGTTGGTTGTAATGTCCAGATTTGGTCTAAAGATTTGTGTCAGTTAACCCTGTGACTTCATGATTCATATTCCACTTTCTGGAATTTCGTCTTATAGTCTTTATTAGTTTTGTCTCCTTTACAGCCAAACCAAATCAGAGGATTTAGCCTAATCTATGGGGCTTAACTCCTGCCCCAGCATGCCAGTCATTTTGCCAGGCCTGGACATATATGGTAGGCAGCCTCGCGACTTCCCGACTCTCCCTGTGTTTCTCTTGGCAGAGTATTCCTCTCAATTTTGGCACCCTTCTCTTTCCTACTCCACCTTGTCAGCCATACCCAGTGATATCCCACTCACATAAATACAAAACAAAAATAATATTGTGGCAGATGTCTTTAGAGATGCAGAATGTAGCGCTGTTTGAGTGTTGCTTGTGTTTCCATAGATGAACTCACAAAAACAGAGAAAGCATGCTTACTTTATTCTGTTATTACAACATTACAACAAGTGGTTTGATTGCATACATTATATATATAATATTATAATATCATTTCTCTCTTTCGGGCTTTTATCAGCTTGAATGGTGGGCGTGGGTTGCATTGAAAGTCAGAAGTGGTGGCAGACTTTGTGGCTTTTGATTGAGAACTAAATATTGGGATATTCAGAAGTGATGGACATAAAAACAAAGACACAAATGGCTGGACAGATTTTCTTCCGTAATGTGTCAGGGCTCAGCCTTAAAGATAGTATGAAGAGTTTGGGCAAGGGTCTCTTCTCCTTCGTGCCGACAGGAGCCCACTGAGCTGTTTTGGAATAGGATACTTCCAGGAAACCTTCCTTTGGAGTTGTTCCAGTGATGTCAAACTAGGATGCGACCCTGCATTAGACCCAGAACTTGTTTAAGTGTTCACATGCCTTGTCTGGCCTGGGAACATGTCAGGATCCCCCAGGAGGAACTTCAAAATGTTCCTTGAGAGAGGGATGCCTGAAATGCCCCACTTAGCCAAAGAAAGAGAAGAAGAAGAACAAGAACAAGAACAAGAACAAGAACAAGAACAAGAATAAGAATAAGAACAAGAACAAGAACAAGAACAAGAACAAGAAAATGGATGATTAATGAATTGACATAAAAAGCTTAAGGATGATTGAATTTTGAGTATAAACAACTTGAAGAAAACAATAAGAGCAACGACATCCCTGTCAAAAGTCTATATCTGCTACGGACTGGCTGCAGCTCCCTCATCAGTTGAGATTTCTGTTCTAATGTATGCAATGTATATTCAGTTACTTGCTTAGTTTATATTAGAAGTAATTCTTCATTTTTGTCACAGGTGAATATAATCTGTCAGTTTTAAAGCTGTTTGAGTGTTGTGATATGTCTGACTTTTTTCCTCACTTCCTTTTCCCCCCTGCTGAGGAAGCATGTTCACAGAAACTACAGAGAAAACCATTTCTCCCTGGATACTCCTGGAATATGACTTTCTTAATCATTTGAATAAAACTTTTTCGAAAACCTCCCAAACTGCCAAGATACATTCTGCACTACAGTGAGCAATAAGTTGTGCCTGTTTGACTTCAGAGTCATGGAAATACAGAGTGGCTCAGTTCCCTCGACTCTGCAGGTGCTGTGAGCACATTTCATAAACACCTGCTGGGAGTTCAGAGTGTGTGGAACTTTGTGCCTGATTGACTCTGGAACATGTTTGTCAGGGTTACGGTTAATGATAGATTGCTGTTGGTTTGCCAGTTGAGTCACTGCAAGTAACTTTATAACTGTAACATTATATTTGGGAAAATTTGTTTTGACCAGTGCATCTGTTCTGGATTCGTTCAGAGCTATTAAAATTACAGATTTCTTTTAGAACACATTTGACATTTCCTTGTGTGTGTTGGTCAAGAAATGCTTCCGAGTGCAGGTCCACTTAATCTGCTAGAGTTCCCGAACTGACTGCAGCCACAGCCCCAACCCTAACCTCAGCATGAAACCCTTCAACAGTTTAGAGAGCAAGAGAAGTGAACGAGCTGACCCAAACTTCCCAGGATGAGAAAACTTTAAATCTAAATGTTATTCTTCTGGGTCCTCAAAGGATACATTGTGTGGGGATCCAGAAGGACATACCAGGCTGTGAAAGAGGCTCTTTCTTGTTTTCTGCCCATTGGCCCCCTCCCAGTCTCTCCGGGGCGGCCTGTCTCTCTCTGACAACAGCTGCTTGCTGCCTGTAGAGGCTGGGGGTGAGCGGCGCAGCTCCAGACATCTGTAGGCCCTGAGCCTGGGCCGCCTAGGTCTCTCTTTCTTTTTCGCACACACATACATTGGAGCCCACAGTCTGCCCAGCACAAAGGACTACATTCATCCCCCTCATACAGCCTCTACTGGTGAAGAGGCTGTCTGAAGCTCCCAAGCTCTCACTCTTTTCTGCCTCCTCTCCCTCCTTCTATATCTCCTGTCACTCTCTCAGATATTCCCTCCCTTGTCAAACTCTTTCCATCTCCATCTCTGTTTTTCTTGAGGTAAACGACGTCCCATTCAGGTTCACGAGATGCACGTAATGGTTCAACACTTTAAGGTCTGGTTAATGAGACTGACAACAAGGGCTACATGTCTCAATAAGATGATCCATAGTGTCCATTTTTGGAAGTACCTGTCTTTGGCTCTCAGCCATGTCTAAATGTGGGTGCCTTTGAAACATATGTGGGAAAGTGTATGCATGTCCCTCTGTGTGCGTTTTACCTCCTAACCCTGAGAACAGGCATTCCAGTGCAGAGGACTTGCCGACTAAGTCTTCACAAAGGGATACTGAAAGAGGCCAGAGCGAACAGAGATCCTTTGTACAGAATGAATGTGGCCATGAGAAGTTTCGGAACAGCATGGTTTGAGAAACATCACAAAGTTGCTTTTTGAAAGCTCCACTGGTAGGAAACCAAACTTCCAACTTTGGAGCTTGAGGTTGGCCACATGTCCAAGGCATTGCCTTTGACAGGGCCTGTCACTCTGTACCACAAGCAGTGTTAGTGTGGGAACCAAAAAGTGTACTTTGGGTGATGTATGTAAGCTGGCATCACCTTTCTGATCCAAAATATGTTCGTGAAGACTCAGCAAGGTGTTTGGCAGTGGTAATGATTAAATAACATGTGCTTCAAACCTAAAGCGCCCTTGAGCAACACAGCGAATACTGGCCAGTTAATTACACACCATCAAGTTGCTGATTGATTTATAGTTTAAATGGAACAAATCAGGTTGCTTGTTGATCAGCATCTAAATTGTGTTAGACATTTTTTTTTTTAGTTATTTTTGTATTTTTTTATTTGACCTATCAATAGAACTGTTGCACTAAACTTATTTCATTACACTTTGTAACTTTTTTCTTCACTTTTTCCGACTTTCTTTGATTTTTATTTATTTTTTATTAGTATTGGACTTGCAGAAATAAAAACCACTTGTGTGTTTAGAGTGTCTATTAACTTTGTGTAGGTATTATTCACACATTAAGCTCCTTAACTCCTGACTGACTTGGCTTTTTAAAGTTTAGTAAAGCCATTCACATTGTGGGGGTTGCTAGTAATAAGAATATATAAAAGGTAAAAAGTGTTGCACTGGCAGTTTTATACTGTTTGTACAGTACATCGGAAGCTGGTGTAGTGTGCAGTACGTGCTTGCAAAACGTCCCAATTATTGTCCCATGAGGGGGAAAAAAATGGTTTATGGTTGTTCCTCATGTGACCTATGGGTGGCAGATGGCTATATTTCTTCCAGTCTGTCAGTGTTAGAGCTCAGCTTGCTATTTGAATTGGATGACACCAGAAACCATCACTAGTTTCCAAGTGCTTGAGGCCTGACCTGCCAAACCTGACCTCTGTATTTATCAGTTGGAAGGACACACTGATACTGGGCACACATCTGCAAGAGCTCACTTGCTCGCTTTATTCACACACACTCACTTAAAGCACTCATGAAAATCCTTAAAAAATGGAACACTGTATTTCTTAAGACATGACAGACATATTTTGGCTGTTGTCATTCTGACCAACAATAAACAAGACATGCAGAAATCACTTCAGTTTGAATTTATGAATAATTTGCTGACTGTGATCGTAAAACATGATATAGACCAGAGTGCATGGTTTACATCAGCGTGTTCTGATCTCTACATAAACCATGTTTTTAACCTCAGTCTTGTTCTATAGCTCAGACAAATCCATCTAAGCTCTACACACTCATGCACACACTCATGCATGCACACAGCCACTCTCAAAGCGCAACTTGTCTGCTCATCTGCTTTTGATTAGTGACGACATGAGCAATGCCAAATGGGAGATATGGATCTCATTCCTCTGCAGACAAAGCCTCATTCATTGGCAGAAAGCTCAGATGTGGGAAGACGATTTCTGTAACTTGGACGTGAGCCGGTCCACTCCTTCTGGGTCTCATGTTGTAGTGTTGGGGGGGGGGGGGGTTTTACCAAATGTGTTTGGATGGATGAAAGGATGTTGAATCAGATGGTGGGAAGATGGACATAGACAGTGGACTTTGTGTTTCCATCTGACTGGTGTGAGGGTATATCAAATTAAATTCATTCCATTCAAAAAGAGGCACATTCTTCTGGTGAGAAAACACAAAACAGACATTTCGATATAAACAATGTATCTTACACGGCACAATTAGTTGTCTACACTACCTGCTGATGTACTTACAATCATTCTTTTCTATTACCATGTCAAACTGATGTGTGTGTTTTGGATCACTTACAGAATCCCAGTAACCTTTTTATTCATCTTCTTGTTTGCTAATGTTGTGTTTGGCCAGCAATTGGTTATGTTTTACTCAGAAGACAGTGGCCTGCAGACATATCCTTGTCAGACGTAAAGGTGATGGCACTCCTTGAGAGGACAGGTAACCTGCTGATGACAGATTAACTTAACGGCTCCGTGTGTGACTCACTGTTCAGGGATTAAAAGAGAAAAATGTCAATGCTTAGATGAAACTTCATTATACATGACTAATAATCCAAACACTGAAAAAAGAATCAAACACTGTCTTTCAATAGCAGGCATTTAGACACAAATGTACAGTCTTTGCCTCCCACATGTAGAATAAGGAAAATAATGTCCCACACGAAGTCCACAAGTCAAGTAAAGCAAACCAACTCCATGTCACAGTACAAGTCCAATAAAGATCATATTCTACCTTTTAAACAATGGTTATCACCTCAGTAGATTGAACAATGGCTGTAAAGCTCTTTACTGCAGCTGCCTTTGGTTTATAGTGTCCCATTTGGCTCTTGATACAGTAGCTACATACGAAATGTTGGTCAAACACAAAATGCTTATGAAATCTAGCACAACTTTTTCAAAAATGTTATTTTTATGCTATGTATTTTACATTACATGTCTTAAGATATTGTACTGTTGGATTCCATTTTGCTAAGACTGGCAACATATTCATCAAGTTGAGAGGTCATTGACCTGTCGTTCAGCTACATGCTGACGTAATGTGTCAGAGATAATAATGTGTTGATTGTTCTGTGTCGTTGCGTCTCACAGGTGTGCTGTGTCATCAGTCACGCAGCACTCCAAAATAATATAATCTCCACAATTACCACTGCATCTGGGCTCTATCTTTCCCCTTTCTGTCTTTTCCTGAACTCAAAAGCAATCCACTTGCCAATACGTTTGAGGGTAAAATTATCATAAAGTCATTTCCTCCATCATATTAAATGCACATTTCTGAGGGGATAAAAGGTCATTGGCAAATTTACTTCAGACCTGGAAGGCTGCTTGGGTGATTTTGGATTGTGCTGCAAACCTCAACCACATCGCACACTTGCCCAGAAATTTACTTGCAGGACTCGGATCTGTGGATTTTTGTATGTGTGCCTGTTTGTGTAACATGTGGCTGCCTGTTTTTACTGGTCATTTCTAGGTCGTGATCAACAAAACCAACAAAAGTGATCAATCAGACACGACTGTTTTATCATGTCAGTAAGCCTCATTGCAATATCTTTAACCGTCTGAAACCAAAAAAATGTCAGCGGGTTTTAAAGACATACTATCTTTTCATTAAATTGGAAAAATTGCACATTTTATCAGCCAGAATCATTCATCATTTATTAAAGAGTCATAGGATTTTCAACTTTTCAACAGTCTATGAACTAATGATCTGTGATGTGCGTTTTTCATTGGAAAACCGAACCAAATCTAAACCTGAAATCATGATATTTCGTCAAAATAGCAGAATTCTGTATGTGTCTTTTGAAAGAAAATGGCAAAAATAAAAGTTCACTAAGTTATCTAACCTGATTCTGTAAAAAAGTCAAATTTATGCATTTCTTAGCACAGCTGCAAAACCAATAGTAACTCAGCTGGAATCAACAGTCACACAAAAATTTTGCGAGCTTTTGGCTAAATTAAAGTTTGTTTACACAGAGCAGAGAAGACACTTCATTGAAACAAATAAAAATGTAAGTAGTAAAATATGTGTTGCATGCACAGTCACCATTTTTGCCAGTGTAGGTAACACTGTATTGCAAATCAGAAACCAGATCACAGATTGTTGCATCATAATGATCACTGTATTTTTCTGGTCGTCTTAAAAATCTGAATAAACTTGGTCTGACAATGAAATTATCCTCATCCTATGTAGTCTCCTTTATACTTCTGTCCAATTACAAGCTCCCCTGACATCCCTGAGTTTTCAAAGGTGCCAAACAAGTTGTTAATTGTCTCCAATTCTTAAGTGTACTTCAGGAGAAAGTAATGCACCCATATAGCATCTAATGGAGATCCAATTCATGACTGGTAGGTAAGGGTTGGACTTCTCTCTACTTTCATTCTTACTTCAGTGGCAACCATGTGAGTCCAAGCAGGAACCTCACGATGTAGCGAGTCAACTCAACAAGATCCAAGTACAGCACCACCAGGTTTTCTGTAATCTGCGAAAACAAGCAAATGTTTCGGGCTTTTCTCTCCTGGGCACTCCCCTCCCTCTGCACCGCATGGAGCAGGGTTCATTTGAAAGGCACTGTTTGTTAAGGCTTTAGCGGTTAGTAAGTGCTTCCTTTGTTTGGTGGGAGCATGGAGACGGGGGTTAATATCTCCCAGGGAGCACATACAAAGAGGGCCTTCAGCTCCCCTGGCCGGAGAGGGGTGGCTAGATGAATGAGGCCAGGCCGCGGGGCAAAGGTGCCAGGGAGGGCACAGGAGTGTAGGGAGCAGGAGAGGGTCTGGAGGATCACGGGGTCTTAGAACAGCAGAGGGGGTCGAAGACACTGCAGGGGGCAGAAGTCACCTTTTGAGTTGTGGCTGGGATGCAGAAGTGACTTGAGGCTGGGGTCACCATTAGTGCACATTTGGCCCATAACAACCACTACCAAACTGGGGTGATAACGACTTTTTGACATTCCAGAGGACAACAGCTTTATGCCCTGTGGCAGGGGTTTGAGGATATTAAGCTCGGCGTTAAACTAGAGCAGCTCCCTCTGGACCATGTGGTCTGTGTAACTCTTTAGACCAGGTGCCACAGATGGTGGTACAACAGGTAAAGTAGAAAGCAGTGACATGCTGCCCCAAAGAGAAAACCATTCATAGCATGTGATAAAATCAAAACACTGTGTAAGGGCCATCCCCACATTTCCTGACAGAGGAAGTGACAAATTAGGCCAATAAAGAAGCTGTGTGAGAATAGTAAGAATGTTTAAAAGCAGATAGAGACATGAAAACTGATTTAGGTATATATCCCTATGAATAAATTAGATTGAAGTCCTGTTGAAGTAAAAGTCAACAGCCAACACTGACAAGCCTTTAGCTTCACATGCTGCTCTTCAAAAATCTCCTGTGCTGTCCAATGCCTTCCACCTCCCTAAGGCTCCTCAGGACATCCAGAAGTGTGTGCATGTGTGTATTTTGATACTCTGTTTAACAGCAGTGCAGAGTTTCCCAAAAGAGCATGATTGTGAAGGGCCAGTGTTGCATGATGGAGAACAATGGGATTTCTGTAGGAGTTTTGGATCTGATTTCATTTCACGGGAATTGGTGTGTGCTCTGGAGAACTTGGCCATAAGGAGTAAAAGAAATATTTTTAATCAGGATTTGGCAAAAAGATTTTTCCAGGTATCGATGTACAGAGGTTCAATAACACAACCCTCATTGTTTTCCAGAAGTGTTGCAAACGTTTCTGTTGTCCGTCCAACCTTATAGGGAATGAGCAGAAACTCCATTAAACGTGCATGTTGATAATTACAGATTTTGCGCTCCAGAGGGCTTCAGTCCAGTTCTTCTTTTAAAATGGCCCATTTACTTTGTATATTATTTGATTTACTTTCCCATCAGAAGTGTTGTAATGGTGCATGTCTCATGTTAGTCTGAAATAATGCCTACACTGAGTCATTCAGGGCTAGCTTGTGAGGGCTTTGTTGATGTCTCCATCTCCTCTTCTCTGTCACAAACTCATTGAGAGAAGGGAGAGAGAGATCTGTCTCATTGAGTTCAAATCTTCCCACGGAACTCCAACTGGATTCCTGCTGCGTCTCAACCTAACCAATGGTCCCTTTGTGCCCGTCCATCTGAGATTCTCTCTCCTCTACACACTGCCCTCTCTGTGCCCTGCAGCCACGACCAACTATCGCCTCTCTTTCTGTGTCACTCCCATGACCACTTCAACCAAATCTCAAAAAGTCTGGGTTGTAGTGGGGAACTTATTGTGCATTCTGAGTTACTGTAAGTATAGTTGCAAACATGAGCCCAGAGTGGAGCTGGTTGGTGGAGGACTAGATTTACACAAGAAAAGTTTCTCATATTTCATCACTATTGTAAAACGGAAACTACGTGCTGTATCAGTAGTGTGACGTTATGGTGCTGTATGTTTTTATGGACTATAAAAGGGCAGTAAGTGGTGGTTAATCTGCCTACGACATGACTACATACTACATACTACAATAATATACTACATATTTTCTATTCCTCTACTGTATCCTACCACCAATAAAAAAGGAAATCCATGACTGATCTTCCACATTATGATCACCTTCCTTTTCATTTATCATAATCACTGTACTCTGCTGTAGACAGTTATCAACAGAACTTCACCTGAAAAGGTGATTCACCTCTACTTGACTCACGCGTGGTTAGCCGCAACAGCTAATGTGCTATTACTAATGTATAATTTTTATGCTACCTGAAACATGTACTTATGTATACTTTTTGTGCACCAAGTGGCCTCCTATACATGGGAATGTACTATGTTTACATGTAGCTTGTACACACATGCAAAGAGTGATACAAGTAGTCTTGGGAAGAATGAAAACACGAGCCTGAGAGACTCAATAAAATCAAGACATCTTTTACACCTTCCAAACACTATTGCATGAAGTAGTATGGATTCAAATTCCAATAAAGACATTTTACCAGTAGCTCACCAGCTTTTGAGTAGTTGCCAAAGGTTTCAGTGAATACATGTACCAAACAAGGTACTTGGTGCAAACATTAAATACAAACCTGCCACTGCCACCTCTCCCTTAAAACCTCTTTGGTTTCTTTGAAAGTACATTCAGGAAAATTGCCCTGCTGACTGAGGAAACACTGGCTGATGCATAAATTCATCCTGCATTTGGAAAAATAGATACACGGGTTACTTGCATCTACCACTTTCATCAGCAGTAAAGTCTAAAGAGTGAAAATGCCAGTTTTACTGCCAACCATGCTTTCCCAAGCCATAACAAAACCCCTACCGCTTTGGTTCAGGAATTGTTCCTTTTATTCTTTCTCTGTCTCTGTTTTTCTTTCCATCATTTAATCAAAGTGGATTTTTGGTTCCAGAACTCGTTTGCCTAAATTACAAATGCATGGAGATACACAGGAATTTAATGCAACATGATTTATTAATAGTGACAAAAGCTATACATTAACAGGTGAAATCCTAAAAGAGAAATCAGATGACTGTCATCAGCATAATATTTTTATTAAGTTTGATCATATATTTAGTTTGCACATTCAGAATGTATATTAAAACTTTCCGCAGCATACAATTCACAGCATCACATTTTGAGTCAATTTTTGAAGCATACCAACAAACTGTTTAGGGATTTCCAAAGTTGGTTTCCAGTGAAGCATTTTCTTGTTCACATTTACCAGGACGGTGCATTTTTGCAAAAATGAGGTCTTAATAAGCATCTGATGAGTTCTCTCAATTTTTGATGACTGGTTGCTAGGTGATGCATTGCTGTATTGCTATAAACCCATCCCACTTTTTTGAGACATGACCATCAATCGTGTCGTCTTAGTTTCAGGATAAAGAAAAATCATGAATTTATTGAGGTATAAAAGATAAACACTAAGTTTTTGGCACCCCCTCGAGGCAGACTGATGAGCAAAGTTTTAACCATCCATCCATTATCTGTACACCGTTTAATCCTCACTAGGGTCGCGGGGGTGCTGGAGCCTATCTCAGCCGACCCAGGGCGAAGGCAGGGGACACCCTGGACAGGCTGCCAGTCCAGCACAGGGCCACACTTAGAGACAGACAACCAAGCACACTCACATTCACACCTACGGACAATTTAGAATCACCAATTAACCTCAACATGTTTTTGGACTGTGTGGGAGGAAGCGGGAGAACCCAGAGAGAACCCACGCTGCACAGGGAGAACATACAACATGCTGACTTGTCATGTGTAAATGTGGAACCTGTGAAAACTAAAAAAATATATTATCATTCTAGCTTGCAGGTTTGAGAAGTAATTTGCAAAGCCGTAAAAGTTGTCACACTCAGCCTTTGCTGAGCATAAGATCTGATAGATAAAGAAATTCAAAGCAATATACAAGACAACATACCTGCAAAATGGTTGAGGATGAAAATGTATGCAAATTCCATACTAAGAAATTTCACCATGATGATTTCAGCCCCAGTCTTAGGTTCTTAGGTGAGAAGTAGAGAAAAAGAATTACTGTAAACCACAGATCACTTTTTAGTTAGCCAATATCCCGTTTTCATACAGGACTAATCTAATTTGTCTCTATTGGAGTTCAAATGACAAATCCAGTTGTAAGAAAGACAAGTAAAGTGAATAAGTCATTACTGGTTTTCAAAATGGTTTTGAAATTTGAGCCCTAATAACTCAACAGGTCAGCGAACAATCTGACTGAAAGTGACCAATCTGGAGATTTTTGTTTCACTAAGAGCCATGTTACAATAACAACCTGAGCGCTAGAGGAAGCTTTGGGCTTAACCAGGGCCGACCAGTTACGATGAAATGAAGTTAAGCACCTCTGAGTAGAAGGAGATTACAAGTTTTACTTCTGATGTTCTTTTTTTTTTCTTTCTGTTTGCGTCCTACAGTTAGTGGAGCACAAGGTCTGATAGAAAACCTTCGCCAAAATATCTTCTGTCATTACAGAAGATGAATAAAATTGATCAAATTGACTCATTGATAACCTTTATGTATGTGCAGTTGTTACATGTGACTAAAAATGCAGTCTTCACTGTAGGACTGCACGTGGACTTTGTCACATAAGAATAATAATAATATCTTCCAAGCTCACAGCCAGTGAGTGAAATCTAACCACAGATTTGGACACCGTGTGTCTGGCCAGGGTCCAATTATCAAACCTGTATAGACATAAAATTATTGTCCAAACACCTCTTATGCCCCAATGTTACAACAATATGTAACATATGAATATAAAATAATATATAATATTGTTTTGCTTCCTTTTCTGATCTACAGATGCTAGTGACTTCCTGCCTCACCTCAACTGTCTATGAATACTTTGATGACTTCCAAGTCTCTGAGCTAAATGACACTTTGGATAACCAGCATTCCTACAGATAGTTTTTTGTTGCTGCTGTATTTTTAGTCATGCAACCTCAAACTGTAGATGTGGTTTTGGAACACGTGACCTTCTAAAAACAGGTACATTTTGTCATTACTCTGAAACCTTTGATCATATCACATGATATTGTCCAAGTTCGCTCAACTGCTGTCTCCAAGGTCAACAATAAGATTTGAACCTTGATGTTTAAGACAACATTAAACTCATAAGGTACTCAGGGAAACATTTTGCAATTTACACTTATCTGCATTTGCTAATGACGATCAGGTCAGACCATGTGGTGAGACAGTTTTCTTAATTTGATTACACAGATGGCATTCAAGATTTATCTGCTATCCACTAGAACAGCAGAAGAGCACTCAACCAATAATCAGAGGAGATATAACTAAAACATAATCTTGAACACCTGCTTTATTTCTTTGCCAGCAATGACTGTCATGCCTAAAGTTTTTGTGCTTTTCACAAATACAGACTTGAACATAAATGTAATGTAAGACACAACAAGAAGTCCCAATACCGGTTACCATACAGAAACGATCTTGAGCAGAATTGCCAGTTAACAGAATGCTTCTTTGATTGTACTGATGTTAATCATATGATCCATCCATCAATCAAGCTATACCTGCTTTATCCTATAGGCTCGCGGCAGGCTGGAACCTGTTCAAGCTGACCGTGGGTGACAGGCAGGGTACACCCTAGACAGTCACTGGTCTGTTGCAGACTGCACACTATGGCCAGTTTAGAATCAGCATTAATCCTGTGAAACTCAGCAGTTTCTGGGTGTCACTGTGGGCTCATTTCTCACTGCAATGTAAAGTCCTGCACGTCTGTGGAAACATCACAACCATGGTTAGAAATAGAGAGGGCTCAAAAATGTCTTCTGCACAGCATACCAAAGTTATAATGTCATAAATCATAAAAAGAAAAAAAAAGAAAAGTAGATTTTTTTTTTTGGATTATTCACTTTACAAAAGCTTAAAAAAAAAAAAAAAAAAGAATTCAGAATTCAGCATTTTTCCAAGTATACTCAGATGTTACCATACTGAAAAAAAGTTTTAACTGTACATACTATCAATATTTTCCTGCTTATTTTTTAAATTGTTTTGTCAACACTTGCCTTCCATCTGCTCTGGGGTCTTTCTATGGGGAGTTTGCATTTTCTCCCTGTGCACCTTGGGTTCTGGTTGTCCGGCTTCCTCCCAGAGTCCACAAACATGTTGAGGTGAATTGGTGATTCTAAATTGTCCTTAGGTGTGAATGTGAGTGTACTTGTTTGTCTCTAAGTGTAGCCTTGGGGTAGACTGTTCAGGATGTACCCTGCAAAGTCAGCAGGGACAGCTCAAGCTTCCCGCAACCCTACAGAAGGTTAGTGATCAAACTGCAGGTGTCTTTGCGCCGTGATACAGGGCACTTTCATGTCTTGCAGAAATACATTTTGAATACTGTGTCATACTGATTTAGAGCTTTTAGGCATATAAGGTAAAAAAAAAATAGCCACATCATACTAATGGGGCAGCAATAATCTGCTGGCCAGCTGAGGTCCTTTATGTTTTCTCCAAATGCTCTAGCTTATTTCTACAGTTGAAACCCACTGGTGGGTTTACCCTCTGAACCCCCAAACTATGAGCAGGTTTAAAAGGCACCAAAAGGACACAATTTATCACAAATAAATGCTAAATTTTTAATTTCTACTTTTCATTTGTTGGGTATCATTGGGAAACTTAACAAATCTACGCTAAATTTAAAATCAGGTTATGTCATCACAATCACTTTTTTCCATGTTTGATTCATAAAAATAAATAAATAAATAAATAAAACATAACCCATGACTATCCATGCATCTTCTATATACCATTTAAACAGTTGCTCATCCCTATTGTAGTAAAATCAAGCAAACTGATGACAGAAACCTTAACCTGTCCACGTCTCAGTGGCGCTGCCTTCAAAGGCTGCCAGTGATCCTGCCACAAAAGGACGAGGTGTCTCAGTATTATGTTGCCCTTCCAGTCACCCACCATTATCTACTTTCATTGAAGTAAAATTATGCTCTGTTTCCTGTTCACCTTCTCTTTGACTCCATTTCTGTTGCTCTTTTTGCAAAGTTACCACTGAACATTTACCCCCTTTTTGTAAGGGTCACTATAGCAACATTTTCCCTTGAATGATCTCATCCAGTCCTTACAGTTTTAAATTTGGTGTCTATTTCTGATTAAAAGCAGTTCTATGAAAGAATAATATTTACTCTGTTTAATCCCCCTCTTCACCTCTACGCATTCCCCAGCCTACAGAACTGTAGGAGTGTGCCAACAATAGCACCCCTCCCTTCTTCCCTCCCTCCCCCTCACCCACTCGGCTCTCTCTCATGTAATGTCAGCAGAATGGGAGGCAGGTGTTTGGGTAAAATGCCATGTCAAAGGGATAGGAAATATGTATAGGACTTGGCTCAAAAGAGAGCAAGTACTGGATCCCTGAGTGGGAGCGTCTCTGTATACAGATACACCATTGTCTTCTGTAGGTAACCTGTAGTTAGACATTTCCAAACACTGAATTGGAGGCATCACAGCTGTATAGGATATTCTGTCAGATAAAACACTGATGAAAGATACCATTGGGTTTGACTGTTTTGCTTAGCCACATTAATTTCCTCCAGGTGCGCCAGTAGAATTTAGTGAGTGATGTTTCAATTTTCTCTTATTGTACCGATGGCAGCAATAGTTTAAATTCGCTTTGCAAAGAGTTTCAGAGCAACTTGCTCATTAAACAAACTCTCTTGGCCAAACCCTGAGATGACTAGTGATTTGAATCTGTGTCAATCATCGCTGCTCTAAGACACGATACAGTCAGCATCAAAGTTGATGCCTTACACCAGGGGTGTCAAACTCTGGCCCGCGGACCAAATTTGGCCCACTTTGCAATTATATTTGGCCCGCGAGACAATACCAAATGACTACTAGAGCTGCCCCCGGTATTATACTGTACAGCGCATTCACCGCTAAAACTACAAATCCCATAATGCCCTGTTGTTGTTTTGGCACGTCAATCAGGACAGGACCCAGAAACTCCCTCTCCTCTGTGACAGTAGGCATAGCGACTTCACACTACAACTGTCACTGTGCCATTGATTTTTTTATTTATAATTAGATTTTGCATGTCTCCACTAGCTGCAGGGTGGCGCAGTTGGTAGCACGATTGCCTCGCAGCAAGAAGGTTGCCGGTTTGCGTCCCGGTGGGGGCACCGGAATCTTTCTGCGTGGAGTTTGCACGTTCTCCCCGTGCAGCGTGGGTTCTCTCCGGGTTCTCCGGCTTCCTCCCACAAGGTCCAAAAACATGTTGAGGTTAATTGGTGATTCTAAATTGTCCGTAGGTGTGAATGTGAGTGTGCTTGGTTGTCTGTCTCTAAGTGTAGCCCTGTGATAGACTGGTGACCTGTCCAGGGTGTCCCCTGCCTTCGCCCTAAGTGGGCTGGGATAGGCTCCAGCCCCCCCGCGACCCTAGTGAGGATTAAGTGGTGTATAGATAATGGATGGATGGATGTTCCCTGCATCACCAACGAGTCTGTTTTCACAGAAGAAAATTATGTACTGCAGAATTGGGAATGTTGTTTCCACAAAGTGTGAGCCCTTAACTTGATATTTAAACACATGGTGATTTGACGTGCCAGAGGGATGTTCTCTGGATGAAAATAGTTATACAGAATAACTTTCCCTTCATTCTTGCGGTCAGAATTGCCTGGCATTGTGAAATGGAGCATTTTACCATGCATTCTAACAGAGGAATCCCGTATGTCTCCAGAAGTAAACAGCTTCGAAAAACCAACACACATGTTTTCGTTCTCCCCCTCTCAGCTTGAGGAATTTTTGGTCCTGTCAGGCAAACTCTGCCCAGGATCATTTTTAATTGGATACAAAAACTGAAATTTGTGAGGAACTCTAGAACAAGTGAGGTCATCAGCGTTGTGGTCAGGGAATGAAGCAGGAAATGGGGAGAGTGAGTTCATCGTGACCTGGGCCTGCCCTGGAGCCCAGGTCTTTGGTTTGGGGTTTTGGGCTGAAAGAAAGGGAGAGAGAGGTCAGCCTGGCAGCATCACCCTCTCCTCAGCTCTTGGCTCTTTATTGTACACTAATCCATGTTACTTTTTCCAATTTGCCTCATCTTCCAGTCTCTAAAGAAGGATCCCTTTACAAGATAGAACACTTGCAAAGCTTGAATTAGGTTTGATATTTTATGAAAGTGCCCCTTTTCTTAGTGTGTGCAAGCTGAGTACAGTACTGACAGAGGGAAAACAATGTGCCAGATAAGGATTCACTGCACTGTCTGTTTAAGTGTCATTACAGAACTGGGACTAGATGTAATGTCTAGACCTTAACTAAACAAAATCTGTGTAATTAGCTATTTGTCACCCTCCCTAAGATTTGGCAACAGTGTTGAGCATATAGAGCTTGATCGCAGTTTTAGAAGTAGGGTGAGGTTTTGTGAGTAAAGCAGAAATCAAAGCTGACATGTGGACATTAGCTGGATTAAGTGTGATGAAACTTGAAGAGGAGTGCATGGGCTTTTGTCCAGTCATTATATTCACTATGTTTTTACAGCTATTATGAATGTTTATGAAGATTGCATTAATCTGCTCAATCTTTTTTTTGCATTGTACTCGTGTTGATGCACACCCAGACGCTCACACACTTTTTGCTCATACCTACTGCAATCACTTGAACACAGCGGTTCCTTACTTTTGTTTTCCTCCTCCCTCCCTTCTCTCCATCTTTTCTCTCCCACTCTATTCCTCTCCTTTGCTCTCCGCTGCTGTAAAGCCTTTCCGTGACTAGCTGTCATTAATCTTCCCTCTCTAGGGGCAGAACCTTGACTGCGTGCCAGCAAGCACTCATACAAAGCCAAGACAGCCATCCAAAAACAGAGCTGCTTTTCTTGTTTCCAGAGCACCACGTAGCTTACACTCACGCTGCTGCAGCCCTCAGGGCAACACTGCTGCACACAACAAAGGAATGACTCTGTATGCAGCCTCGCACATCACACCTAGCGTAACATCCATACATTTAGATACACACGGCATGCAGGCTAGCATGTAAGAAACCCATCTCTTTTTTTGCCATGGCACACTGAAAGAATCTTTCCTCTTATAAAGTTATGTGTCTATATTTCAGCAAAACCTTGTGACACAGTGTCTTGTTTGATTTCACTCGTCAGTACCTGCAGCTGTAAGAGCACCTGCTTAAGTTTCCAGGAAAGTTAAAAAAAAAAAAAAAAGTAACATAGTTACAAGTGCATGAGTCAGTCAACCACTGTTGACATTTAAGTGTCTTTTATTACCAAACTACACACACCTATGTAGCTTAATAAAATTGTTCACAAGAACGAACACCTAAAGCAAAAATACCTGAAGTTCTTTCTCAGGAAACATATAGTTGCACGTCAATGTTTACACTTTCTCTGTACAACACCTCAAGTGTTTTTCTTCTTGTACCATCCTATAATCTCCTTTTTGTTTTAAATGTTTAATATCTGTGTGTATAATTATTTGCATTTGTATTTAAGATCAAAATCAATGTGTTATTCTGTATTTGTCAGCTGCCTGAATGACCAGTCAGTCAGGTGAGCCAGAGTTCACCTGACTGACTGGGTTCAGTAGGTGAACCAATCCTCTGCGTCATCCTCAGTGTGTTGGCAGCAGACTCTGGACTTTGTGTCGCAGGCAGGAATTACACATCACAGCACCGGGGAGAAGAGCGAGAAGTAATTTCAACATTTGCCCCTAATAAAAGTGCAGATCCTTTGCCATCATAAAGAGCTACTGTGAGGTTTACAGTCCATTGTTGGAACTATAAATGTCAGTCAGTGAAAAGAGATGGGAGGAAGAGAGCAGGAAGGTGGATATCTAGCTGTGTGTCTTTTGTTTGTGCTCCTCTGTGAGCATGTTGTCTTTATGTGTGTGTTCATATATGTCTCAGGAACTCTAACCTTACAGACCCCGGTTTCTCCTTTTCTTATGGGAAGAGATATTGTGATCTCCACAGTAAAAAGGAATAAGGGGCCACCAGCAGTGGGTGTATCTCCTCTTAACAACAAGTGCCCCATTCAGCCCTCATCAACCACACTAAAAACACACACACATACTTTACCCCCTTGGAGCACATCATCCAACCTCTACAAACCACCACCACATTCTACTTAACTTTCCCACTTCCCTCTGCCCTCAGATCCTTTATAGCTCCTTCACTTCAATCTAACCAGACCAGCATGCTTCCCTCAATAATCCCCTGCCCGCCCGCCTCCAGTGATCTAAAAACAGGAACTGTGCACAGTTTGTACTTATAACTAAATAAACATAACGTGATGATAACGTTGATTTAGCTCTGGAAAGCATTCCACTCTTTTTAGGTTTGCTTTTGTTCAAACCCACATTGTCTTGCAAGTATGGATGTATTTGTGCTGTCTTAAAATAATACAATGACAGATCAAGTGGCTAGAAGTGCAACATTTTGGGCTTTAAGTGGCTTTAAAATGCATTTCTTTCCATAGCTTTCATTGCCATCTGATAGAAGGAATTAAAGCAATTGTTTTTGTAGCTAATGTAGACAAACTTGTTTGGATTCTGTGTGCATATGTGTGAACAGATCCACAACTGTGCTATGGGAGGTAACTGCTATTTATCAAGTCAAGCATGCCACACACTGTCCTGTTATTGTTTTTCCAGTAGATATACAACAATAGATTTGCTTTCACACCTAAGCTTTATTATCAAAAGCCTGTTTTCAGAGTTTGAGTCTGCTCAAAGGATGTTTTCAAGAATACCTCTGCAGCACATAATCAACATCACGCATGTCAAAGGTTGCTACAGACTCACTAAAAAGTATTGATTTTGTCAGTCTAGGAACTGATTACTCATGTCATGTAGTAGTGGCATAAATGTGAGACACTCATAAGGGTTTTAAACAGAGCTCAGAGTTTTGCTGTGTCTGCCCAGGGGCAGGATGAATTTACATTACGGGTGGATTATGATGATCCTTTGCTAATGTGTGCACTGAGGTGCATCAGTAAGTGTGCTCTATCACACTAATTATGAGTAGATGTCTTAAACATGGAGATAGGATAAGTTCCATATACTTTATTTATTTATTTTTTTGGTAAAAAGGGACTTAAAAATGTAAATGAAAACCTTAAAAATGTTCAAACAGAACTTTCTTTCCTCTGTGCTTCATCTCTGCTGCCTGGAGGCAGCAGTCAGTCAGTCAGTCGTATTTCTTGTGTTTGTCTGGAGGGAGAACACATTAACCTGCCTTGGCTGTCACGCTAGCTCACAGTTGAGTGAGTCAGCGTCAGCAAGAGAAGTTGGACCTCAGCATACCATTCTCACACATCAAAGGCACAGACTAAAGTGACTCCATACGCTGAGCCTCCATGGCATGGCTCACACTGATTTCAAAGAACTGGTCAAGGAGCTTATTCCAAACAAAATGTTGTCAAGTGTGATGTCATTCTGTTGCCAGTTACCCAAAAGGTAAAGTAATGTCAATATAGGAGCTGTCTTTCTTTGAAATGGTTGTTGGATGTGTTACCAGGGAGCGTTCATTCATAGCACAGAAGTCCACACAAATGATGATTCCTTTCAGATTTAGGAGTCATAATAAATGGCATTGACATTGAATGTATACAGTAGGTGTTGCCTTGGACACATACTGTTCGAGCTGCTCTCGCAGGACTGGAACCTCTTGGCCTCTTCAAAGAGGCCAGAGACTCCCATTGATACTGTCTCTCTCCCCCAACCCCCCACTATCGTCACTGATTTAATGTGTCCCATTTATGCACAGCTTTTTAAACAGTGTCTTATTATCCTTTTATTATCCATTTCAAGTTTTTTAGATTGCATGCTATATCATCTTGTACATTCTCAGATGAATAACTTGCACCTTCCTGCACACGGTAAATATTTCTATTGCTCTTCATGACTTTTACATTTCTTTGACCTACTACATTTGCGTCTTATTTGTCGTGTAACACTTACATTTATTGACTTGCAACATTTTTATGTCTTTTATTCATCTTTAAAATGTTCTACTTGTCAGTGCACCAAAACAAGTGGAATTCCTTATGTGTGGAACCCTCCATGGCAACAAAACTGATTCTGATACTGTATCATATATGTTGCATACAAACAAATGCTTAGACCTAGTAGGCAGTACAGCTCTTGGATTTCTGATGGAGGCAGACGAGCTCAGATGTTAAATAACATCTTCTGTGGCTAAATTCTGTTCCTACTTGCTCTTTGGTGTGAGGTTGAAGAATTTCTGGGTGATAATGGTCATAACACAATTGTTCCTTTACTTGGTTCTTGGATTTTATTCTGAACATGTTAAACAAGACATGCATCGAAGGGAGCTTTTGTGTAATTATTGATACTGGATTCGTCCGAATGATTTTGTTGTTGTTGTTGTAAATGAATACCACACTGATCTACACAGTTCTCCCACACACCTGAACTGCAACACGTCCTCACTTTTGCATCAACATGCAAATAAATGAAATATGTCATTATAAAAAAAATAAACAAACAAAAACCGGTTGTATTTTTTGCCCTGTTTGTTGTTGGGGAACCGCTCATACTGCTTTCAAAGCTGCTGTTCTTTTCTCTGCTAGAGCGTGCCAGGAAGAAGCCCATTGTGTTTCAGCTCAACCCTGTTATTAACTGGCGGGCTGTGGGGAGTGCTGTTTACCAACAGCTGCCTGAAATGACCAGGGAGAAAGTGACGGTATGCTTCACAACACACCATGGTCTGTCTACCTCTGCCTGCGTGACTCAATGACATTTTTCATTTCCTAAAATATCACAAATAAAATATCAAAACAAATTCAGTGTGTGGGAGATTTGCACTGTTTGATTTAATAAAAATATAACAAATAGCATCGGTAATGGTGACTGACGTGGCATTATAGTAAAGCAGAAAAACATCAAGCAACCCTCCCGCTTCCAAAAGGCATCATTTGTATTGCTGTTTGTGTTTATGGATATATACTGAAATGTACCCACTTGATGTGGGTCATGAAAAGAACAATGGATCCTTCAGCAGTCATGTGGTACAAATATACAGACAGAACTTGTTGCACCGTTACGTTGCTACGCTGTTGGTCTGTCTCCAAGCACACCTTTGGGTGTGAGGAAGGACAATACAGCTCTTTCATAGCCCTGACCCAACTGTCACATCCACTGGCTTCAGGGACAAATGCAATTGTTCCCAATGAGAGATAAACATGAAACAATAGACACCAACAGCCAGAAGTTTAAGTTACAAGAAAGCTGGAAGTTGCTGTGTTTTTCCTGCATCCAGTCATCTAACGACAAACAGTAGCGACTGTAAGAAGTATCCCTTTATTCTACCACACCAATTGCTTCATATTCTCAATCAAACAGCCCCTTTGTCTTAGCGTTTCGTCCAAGCACGGCGAAACAGTGCGCTGCATTGACGAGACGCAGACAGATTATCTAGTTTGAATGGCTTTTCCAGAGCAGCAGAAAGGCCAGCACAACAATAGGTAACTTGTTGTAGGCACAACAAATCTAATATTCATTTAACATAGCCTTGTTGTAGGCTACCCGTGGGGGCTGCTCATGCTGGTACAGTAAGTGTTTGTATTTGCATAATACACTTCACCTCAGCAGGGCTACTAATTGGGCTGGTTGGAGGGAGCCAAAAGCCCCTGATGAAAGAGAGCAGCAGGCACAATTATCATAGGAGACAACAATGTAGGGATTGAAATAATTCCCTTAATGGCTGCATGGGACTGTTCATTTTTTCTCCAACAGTCTGACTTTTCCAAATAAAAAGAGTGGGTTGAACTCAGCTGAACTGAAAGCTTAGAAAGCAATCTTGAATTGGAGTAAATTTATGCTTAAAGTTTCAGAAACACTGCAATAGGTTTGGTAAGCATGCTGTGAATGTATCCCCGTGCATTAAGTTTAACAGTAAGCCTCATGTTTGAGTTTGCTAATAAAAAGCACGTGAGTATGTGTACAGACATGCCAGTGTGGGTGGGTGTCGTGTTGCGTGTGTTTGATATTGCTAACAAGCTGAAGAGATTCTCCTCTACCCATATGTTCATTATCAGTGGTTCAAGCCATTTGTGCTGCTCGTGAACATTGGCAAAGTGCTTTTCTCTTCTTGATGATGGTCACCCGTGATGTGCCAGAACCTGTCCGTCCTTTCCTCATGCTCAGAGCTCGTGCAGCTTGAAGGAAGAGCGTGACTGAGGTTGGCAGTAGTAGCGAAGCTGGAGTCCACAGACCAGATTTGGGCTTGTTTTATTACCTTCCCTCTGAGTTCAACATCTGTTAGATCACAATCATTCACACGCACCAATAAATACTTTGGATGTTATTCACACATGTTTTTGTATCATTGTGTAAGTTATATTCTAAACCATGTAGCAACATCACAAAACAGGAAACAAAAAGCTGGAGTTAACCTGATACCTGATCTTATTGTTGGATCATATGAATCAATGAAAAAGATGAAAGAAGCAAACACATCCCTATGACTGTAAATTAAGGACAACAGGAAGATTATACATTTTTGGATCACGTCTTCCTTTTTTTTTTTTGTAACATTACAACAAATTCCAATTTCATTTAAAAACAAACTTTTCTTTTTCTGTTACAGAGAGGTTTGATTAAATCACTTTGGTTATGCTGGTTCCACTTACACACTCAGTCTTTGAAGCTGGTGAAGACACATGTGGGGGTAAAAGCTGTACTAAGTTGGCCTTTGAGTTGAAAGTATAGTTAGAGCTGAAACTTTGGCATTTTATTGTGTCACACACTGTTTCTGAAACTCTTTCGTTTTTAGAGCTTTTAGACGTCTTAAACACCTTCCAGAGATGTTACCCCTCACATTTTTTTCTTACACAATTCCTTTACTTTTGGCAGTAGTAGAGAATCTTCACCAGCAGCCTTTAAAGCCTCCTATAAATGTAGCAAAGACTTTGTTTTGCAGTGTTTTTATTAAAAAATAACATCGATATTTTTGGTGCATTCACTGATCCACCTGCTTAATAATGTCTAGGTCTCCCTTGTGTCGCCAAAAGCATCGAAGCATCAGTGCGTCAACCTGTGGGGATGTCGTGTGGTGTCTGGCTTCACATCCTCTTTTGGGTTGCAGTTTTTGTGGTGTGGTGGGGGACATTTTCCTGCCAGTGAAGGCTGCTGGAGTTGTACAGTGTTGTAGCAATAATAGGGTGGGTGGTATGCGCCAAAATAACATCCACATGAATCTCTGGATTGTACGTTTCCAAGCAGAACGTTGTATTGGAACGAAATGATCCATGTTTGCTACGTCACCTGTTTTAATGTTATAGATGAATGATATATCACTACTTTTTTTTTTTTTTGAACCAGATTAGCTTAGATAAATAAATTAAACATCCATCCATTATCTATACACCGCTTAATCCTCACTAGGGTCGCGGGGGACTGGAGTCTATCTCAGCTGACTTAGGGTGAAGGCAGGGGACACCCTGGACAGGTCACCAGTCTATCACAGGGCTACACTTAGAGACAGACAACCAAGCACACTCACATTCACACCTACGGACAATTTAGAATCACCAATTAACCTCAACAAGTTTTTGGACCTGGTGGGAGGAAGCCAGAGAACCTGGAGAGAACCCACGCTGCACGGGGAGAACATGCAAACTCCACGCAGAAAGTGCCCCCACCAGACGCGAACCGGCGACCTTCTTGCTGCGAGGCAACAGTGCTAACCACTAACCCTAAACCCTAAATGATATATAATTCCACTTTTATTTATATGCTTATTCAGCAGTCGACATTTTCCTGCTGTCTTTATGATTTTATTAGTGCATCATTTGAGCCTCTCAAGAGCTCTGTTGACATAACGGATGGTTCTGTGGACAGTAATATCATAACTACTGGGTTTAATAGATGGACGCATTCCCTGTTGAGGTCTTGTGTCTGAATATGGAATCAGAATAAAGTACATGTCACATGTTCTAGGGTTAAGACCCCACCAGAAGCATCTTAGCTCCACTGGTGGAGGCTGAAGCTGGAGAGAACCAGTCTGCTGACAATCAGTTCCTGCAACCTGGAGCTTTATCATGAGTGCTGTTCAATCATTATTATTGTAACTATCTGTCAAATTATTTGTGCCAGAAATTTGAGGGGAAGAAAAATCTTCAGAGAACACATTTATAGTCACTTCAAATAGCTTGCCTTGCATGACCCAGTCAGAAACTTTGGGCGGCCCCAACCATAGATTTTGGTTAGGTTCCTTTATTGCTATAGTTTGTACCTATATATCTACAATCTTATATTTGTGTGTGTTTTTCAGTGTTGCAATAACACTAAAATTATTACCTGTGTAAATTGGTAAATATTCTAAGGTGGTGAAATTCAAAAAACTTTTTTTTAAACTGATCTTTCTTTAATATAGACCATTAAAAATTATCAGTAATGGTCATTATAGATTGAAATAAAAACATTTTAGGTTTATTTAAAAAGATTAATTAACTTAAAGAAAACTCTTTAGTGTTGTAAATATCATGACAAAATAATTGGGAAGATTTGCATGTAATTCCTCAGCATACCAGTGTCTTCCAGAAGACGTCACATTACAAATGGTTACAAATAATATTATAAATGGTTCCAACAAATAGGACCCAGAAAAATACTCAGTGTTTAAGGTGAGAGAGAAGCTTCATAACCTTTGCAGGAAACAGGTGCTGAGTCAGTGAGGAGAGGAATGTCAGAAGAATGGGGAGGGAAGCAAAGCATGTCTGTGTGTGCATGGGCGAGAGAGAGAACGAGGTGTGTGTGTGTGTGGTGAGTGTGTGAGCGAGAGTGTGAGTAATCCTGAGTAGAAGCCAGGGAGCTGAGGAGAGAACAAGGGGAGGAGACTCTCTGGAGATTGCGTGCGGACATCAAATGTTTACCTGTAACAAAAAGAAAGGGGAAGGTGTAGAAGGCAAAAAAGGAGAGGAAAAAAAGGCCGTGGTTTAAAGGGGTGGGCGGGACCCAAAGCCTAAAGCATGAGCTTCGCACGCAACTTAACAATACTACCTTTATGAAGACTGTATTGCATTAGTCAGTGAGCACACACACACACATATTCAAGTAAGATAGCGCTGGTTTTACACACACATACACACGTCAAAGGAATTTACCAGGTATAAATGACTAAATGATGGCACTTACACTAAAGATTTCTTTGAAAAACCATGTTAAAGAAGGCAAAGAAATACTTTGTGACTTTTAGACAATGGGCTCAAAGACACTTAGACTCTTCTAAGACTACACATTATTCACCAAACAGGACCAAATAACTGACCCTATCAGCCGGAGGTTCTGTTTGACTGACGGGGCACTTGTGTCCATCCAAGCTCAACCCAGAACCGCAATTTGTGAAAGCAGATCTTAAGCATTCCCTCTCATCCCAAATCCTCCCTGTGGTCGCCCCGTTCATTTTTCATCATAATTGGCCAACAAATCAAGACAAAATGAGAGTCAGCTTTTGTTATTGAAACCACAGAGAGAGCTCCAGCAGTCTACCGACTGTCTTTTCCTTTGAGTCTGGGTGTCTCTGTGACTGTATATTTCTCATCTACATTATCAGGGTCTTCCATCTCAAGGTTGTCTTATCTGTACTGAGAACAAAAAGCGTGGAAAAACCTGGGCTGGTGTTGGACTGATAATAGATTGCTAACAACAGTCATGTGATGGATTTATATTAAGACTATTGTGCTCTCTTTAATGAGTATTTACAGCAACACCCCCCGGAATCATCCATATCTGTAGGTGTGCACAACTGCAGGATAATAATCACACTGTGCTTATTAAAACTAAGATCCACTAGTTTTTTCATTCGCAATATAATAAGGTGCATGAAGAATATTCTCATAACAATTATGCATTTAAGCAAGCACAGCATTTCTGCTTGTGCAAGGCTCTTCTCTTTGATTGGAAGGAAAATGTGTCAGTCTCAGCTCTGACTGGCAGCTTGCGTGTAAAAGGCAGAGTTATTGGGATTTAGCCCAGGGCGCCTGCGGTCAGCACAATATGTGTACTATAAATAATTTGACTGTGTATATCGTGTGATTGTGTGAACAGGGAGAGAGAGAGAGAGAGAGAAAAGAGAGAGAGAGCGAGCTACACACACACTGGGATCAGGGCTTCCTCTCTTGTGAGTGTCTGCAGTCAGAGCGCAGGTACAATAGGGAGCATTGTTCAGCTGGCAGGCCCCTGCGTGCCGGCTCCCCCTCCATACCTGAGCGCAGAGACAGGTGTATTTCTCCTAGTCACGCATAGCCCTGCCACACTCCCAGCTGCCTACACACAGCTTGCCACCAAGATCACACACACCTAGAAAAGCATCCACAGACAAAAGCTAGCATATGCTTAATTGCTGACTACAGATACTCATTTTATTCCTCACAGGAGATCCCTTGTTTGAACCGTTTTAGCCTTGCCATCACCTTTTCCTGATTAAAATTTCAACTTAAATACACCTTTATATGGGCCAAATGCTCTGTCACTTGTGTATATACAAAATTTACCTTTTTTTGGTATATGGCTGCACACTCACTGTGCCATACTCAGACTGTTGATAATTAGGGCTTTAAAATTTAATGATTATAAGATTTGCTCTTTGACACAGAAACTTAATAAACGAAAGCACCTGCAAGTAAAAAAAAAAAAATGTCATGGTCATACTATGGTAGGTCTCCAGGAAGGGTGTGTTTGTCCAAATAAATTCCCCTTTTTCCCAGTGTAAGCGAGAAGGAATGAGTCATACACGTCAGTGGTACTGTACAGCCCGTCCAGGCCAAAAGTTCATTTAATTTCTCTTTAAGTGGGAAAACATGTTTGAGTAAACATTGGAACCCAAGTTACAGTTTGACAACTTAATGGAGGATGAGATGGGAAAGGCCTGAAAGAGATAAAAGAAGAAGTGACCGTTAGGAATAAAGAAATTTCATTCCACATTTGATTGGTTTGCACCAATCAAATGTGGGTTTGGAAGGGGGGTTGTGTTATTGAATACATGGTTTCCTTTGAAAGGTCCTTCCTTCCAGAGATCTGACTCCCTGAGGTGCTGGAAGCAATCCAGCCCTATCAGTCTCATAGCACAAGAGGATTAGTCTTTTATCCTCGCTGATTCTATAGAAAAGAGGTACACGCCACATTATGTCTTGTGTTCGCACATGAGGAATCTTCACCCGTGTCACTCTAAAACCTTGCCTTGACCCCTGTTCAGCTTCACTTTGCACCTTCTACCGTGAGACCAAAGAAACAGATGAAAGTCTGCATGTTGGCTGTGCAAGACATTACATAAGCTGCCAACGTGGAATCTAACGTCAGGTTTCCTGGCTGATAGTTACCAAATTAATTCCCAGGCGGATGTAAAAGTAATAACACCCATGAAAAGTGGGAAAGTCAGAAAATAAAACAAGGAAACCAAGTGTGGCAGGCTAGCAAGCCTGTGGTGGGGCCCATTCCAGTGAAACAGCATGAAGTTATTCGGAAATACTTTTCATTGTCTCTACCCAGTGGTTTCTGTCCTCAACAACCATGTCACTCCCCCCTACACATAACGCAGCTCATATCATACTATAAGATGGTCTCAGTGGTGGCCTGCATTAATATAACCTTTTGTGTTTTTTGGTCTCATAGGCTCTTGTTCTCTATCCTGTTGCTGAAGCTTGGGCACTCAGAGCCACATAAGGAAACATTTGTTCCCATTCTGGTTGAATAGGGCCTTGTGTTGGTGGTAGTCAAAGAGATACAAGGGGATAGGACATCCAAACAGTCCAACACAAGAGCTCTGCTCTGAAGCCCCTCTCTGTCTGAGCCGAGCCAGTAATGAATGTGCTCTAGTCTTAATCACTCTCAGAGCACACACTGGAGATATGACTGACTCAATTGTGCTCTTCTCTATGTTTTGTATGTTGAAAACAGAAGTCACTGAGGTCGTCGCTTCCAGTAAATATCAGATTGGTTTCGCCACCACCAGGTGAGGCCGACTCTGCTTAATGCCCTTTTGACAGAGAGGATTGCCACACATTTTTAGTTGTGTGACTGTGGGGTGTACTTGAAAATCACTGTTTATGCTGCTTAAATTTATCTGCAGCTTCTCTGCACTCAGTCATCCTTGTTTCCCCTGGATTCTCTATTGCATTCCTTCTTTTCCTCCCATCTGTGTGAGCAGCATTCAGAATGGTTTCATGCTCCCTGGATATGATTATCCCTGTCACACCAATCTGGAAAACATTTGTGTGCACATTAGCACATACCTACATACACATACTGGTATGAGTGGGAACATGGTGGAGAAGGATGCACACACACATTTGCAGACACTTAAATGCATGCATGCACGTTGGAAAGCGTACACACACATGCATTCTGCTCTTACATTCAGAAATGATGCATTTTCACGCCATTTGGCTGTATTGTGAGACTTGTTGATTGCTGAGCAGGAAAGCAGAAGAAACTGTTGGCTCTGTTGTTTGTATAGTTTTGGATAAGCGACAACTACCTCTTAATTACCTCTGTAAGATAATTACCTCAACTACTACTTTAACACAGTCTTGATGAATGATTAATGAGCTAAGAGAGAACCTTTGTGGAAGAAGCGAGGTCAACACAGTGAACCAGATAAAAATGTGTAACCCTCCTTTTCTTTCTTTTTTTTTTTCTAAAGGAAAAGAAAACCCTTCACACAGCAGCGGTGGCTTAGGAATGCGAGACAGGAATGCTGTTGAGTTACTATAAAGGGGGTTTGATCACTGAAAACAATGTCTCTGTGTTTTCATCCCCAGCTCTAGTCACGCAATGCTGTGTGCGCAAACCTCCAGCAACTTTTCAACCTCGGCACACAAGAAAGCCATCAAGTACCTGCAATTGACAGAATCGCGTGCAATTCAGGTACTCCTGGTCTATGCTGGAGATCAGCCAGAGGAGCACAGGAAAAGGTGGAGTGGAGCTTCGCCTGCTCCCATGTAGCTGCAATGTAGCAGCTGGTGAAATACAAAATCGCTGTGTTGTAAATGCCAGAGGAAACTAGGTTTTCTGATAACAAACTCTTTATTCTGCTTAATGAGAATAGTTTCTTAGATTAGAATTTACCCACAACGTATCTCCTCCCTGTTTTTGTGATCATCTTAACTACACCTACAATGGATTTATTGCAATATTTTTTTAAAAGGGTATATGTAATCAATATACTTTCTCATATTTATATTAAAATAAACATGTAAACATGTATTAATAGAAGATTTTATTGTCATGTACATTTAATAATAAATTCAACATGACATTTGTTTAGCCTCTACACTGTAAACTGAGTTATGTTCTGATTTTAATCTTTAAATCTGTGCTCCATTCCTTGGAATCCACTCCCTGTTTTGAGGTTTATGGAGAGCTATGATTCCAGAAATACATGCAAGCCTGGAGGTGGTTAGGACATGAAAGTGAGGTAAGAAAGACAAGAGATTCATTCATGGGAAGGTGATTCAAGGCACCGACATCTCTGTATCTCTGCAGAGCAACAGATGATCATTATTACTCACTCACACTGCTCACACGCAACCTGGAATCACACTGACAGATGATGGATGATGGCAACCAAATTATAACAGCTCGTATTCGTGACACAATGACTCCATTACTGTAACAAATAATAACAACAATAACAATGTTGATAACAACAACAATACTATTTGTACTGTATCATTGATAATACAGTCTGCCTGGCTATCTAAACTCAGATTGTTTATAATACTAGTAAACTTATGTTAAAAACAAACTTGTCTTTAATTTCTAGCTAACTGAAATCTGCATGTTTTCAGTTTTACTTCACTGCCTCATTCCTGCATTATAATATCATTCCAGATTACATTCTGCGTTTTTTGATCCTTTTTTTTGTTATTTTTGTAGGTTTTCATTTGCTATCATTCTCTTATTCCCAGATACTTTGCGCCAGCAAGCGTCAACTACACATACCATCATGCCTTGCGCATACGTTTGCTGAAGGCAGCATGTGCTACGCTGCTGCGCTCTAACTATGGCTCAGTGAGGCTGCGGCTCTTCACAGGAGCGTATCGTGTCAGCAGAGGCGCTCGTTGGAGCTACAGCAGAGACATTCACCGCATTGGACCAGAAGGAGGAACCAGCATCTTTACATTCCTTACTGGAAATAATCACTTTGATGGATTTGCTTGATTTGCCAAAGCGTCATTCAGCTTTACGCACGGATTCTTTGAACTTATTAAGAGGATTACACTGTAAAGTTACAGCACTGACACACGTGGATAAGTTACTATTATTTTTTGCTTCAACCTGATTACGATGGCAACAGCTGAGGGATTCAAAACTCAAGCTATGGATCATCCTGTAGGTAACGGGAAAAATGTTTCTGTCCGGGATGAGTGGCGCCTGTTCCTGCCATGGTCCTCCTGCTGGACAAGTCGGCTGACGGACAGTCGAGTCTCTGGGGATACACGCGTTGTCAACAGTGTCAGACATGGTCAGTGTCATTTGCTTTTTGGAAATGTCTTGTGGTGGATTTCGGCACAAGGAAAAGGGATACCCTGGAATACAGTTTGGAGGCTGCGCTCAGTAGATGTCCAGTGATTTGGATAATGTGGATACGCATCTCCTGACCCAGCAGGTATGTGAGAATCGGGCATTCCTGACAACTGCTGCCCTTATAGGTTGTATGTATGCTCAGTTTATTTCAGAAATTGATGTTGTCACTTCTTCTTACCGGTTTAAAGTTTGTGCAATCTGGTTCGGTTCCTCAAATGGTTCCCAATATGGGCTAACATAATGTCACCTGCTGTCATTTCACAAACGAAAAAAAAACCAAGTCCACCAGTGTCTGTTTTGGCCAAAGGTTCTGTCCTTATCTCCCTACACACCCATTTGGCCCATATCTTCACTACCAAATTGAACTTTACAATCAAAATTATCATCGCTTGGGATTTTCTGGGATTATATTTAACGAGGTTTATTTCTTCTTAGTGTCAGTGGAGGGTTACGTGTTTGACGCATGAAGTCTTGTGGTGAGCTCCATATTTAGGTTCACCTGTTCAGAGAGTGAGGACGCTGCTCTGTTATTCTGTAGGCTCAGAGGTGTGCATCTCTCAAAATGTACTCAGATCGATTTAAATACTCCAGATGTATTGATTAAGCTTGGTCAATGCCTGGCCATTCGATATCACATCTTTACATCTATGGCCACCTCACTGTGCACCTGCAGTACCAGGTGCCCACAGCCCCTTCATAGAGCAACAGTCTGTCTTAAGTTGTGACTGACCAGGTGCACCAAAATAAACGCCGCACAGAGTGGATACAGTGTCCATACAAAGCAACATGCTGTCCTCCCTCCTCACCTACAGTAACTCCATTTAGGTGTGAGCAAATCGGTTTGAGCTCAGTGACTTTGACCACAGGGAGGCCTGGCCCTGTGAAGTGCCTGTCATTCATGCTGGCTACTTCTACCTGACACATGGAGTGTTTGAGATGTGAAATCTGTGCTGTGGAGTGTCTTAGATGCTTCGTTTGAGTGGAACCTACAGGTGCATGTGGGATATGTTAGTGTGAGACAAGTGTTTGTACCTGTTCTGTGACATAATGGCATTGCATTAGAGGTAAATTGAATGTGATGAAGCTCCTCTTCCTTCATCTTTCAGCTCTCACTCCTACAATCCCATACATTTGCTCTGCAATAGAGAATTCTGTCCACTGTTGGGGCAGGGCACAGAGCCTCACTATATGTCTGTATACAGCGCAGAGCACAGTCCGAGCACCCCACCCCGCCACCCCAATTCAGCACCCCACCACCCCCCACCCCTTCTATTAAAAATCTTCTCCAAACAAGACTCCCTTTCTCCGCTGAAGAGGGACCCTCTGTCTAATGCCAAGTGACTCTCATGGCCAGCATTGACGGTGGGACACTTGCTTCACAAAAGGAGCTGAAGTGTCAAATAAACTCGGTCAGAGCCCCCGACACACAAGAATTCCTTTATCTGGCACCCTGGGAGGCAGACAAAGACAGACTTTGTGTCAGTGAGCAGGCCTTGACTAAACACTGGGGCTTTTTTTTTTTTTTTTTTTTTTAGTTCTCTTCTCACAGCTTCTGCCTCTTCTTCCTCCTCCTCCTTTTGTCATTTAAACGGTGGAGCGGGAGCATGTCTGTTGACGTGACCCCTCTCGCACGGCATCTGTCCTGCACACGACCAACGTCACTCCTGGTGTGTAAGCGTCATAAAAACGCAGATGCACCCTCTGAAAACCCATGCACATACGCCCACAACTGTCTGATGGACATCAAAGCAGCCATAACATTTCAATATGTGTACTTTTCTGCATACTTTTGTTTATGTCTGGATCCATAGCTAAGAATAGTGAAGCAGGAATTTGCTTTCTCACAGGACTGAAAGTGCTGGCTGTGCTGTCATATGATACTCTTGTGGTGAACCGCAGCAGAGAACCATATACACACTTAACAACCGTGTTTATTTCACTCAACATTTTTGAGGAACTTTCTCATCACTGGCAATTCTTTTACGGGTTTCAATTTCAGGCTGATTTGTATTGGCACATGTATTACACTTGTGAAGAATGTAATGGCCAAATCTTGCATATTCAGTGCTGTCAGTTCCTCACAAGTTGCAGATGATGCTTGTTAGATGATTAACGCCAGTTTACATTACCGTAAAAGGTCATCTAAGCAAATCAGGTAACACACACAAACATGTCAGACTTTCCACACTAGCTGTGTTATGCAGTGGTTTATACAGCTCCACTGTCTGGTCCTTAAAATGAAGAATTTGTGGAAACAGGCACAAATAGTGGAAAAGCCTAGAGGAAACACTTCAGCAGTACTACTGAGACAATTAAGTGGCCCAGAGTTGGAGCTGACTGACTGGCCCCAGTGATAGACATGTGCATCAGGCCCCCAGGCAAGCCAATACAGGCCTACAGAGAGCGCGATAGTCCCCACCATGCTGGCTAAAGTAAACAGATAGAGTTGCTGTGGTCGACCGTGTTAATGGTGTGTTTATGAGCTTAAGGTGAGTGGTGATTTATCATGTCTAAACTTTCGGCTTGGCCACGATCGAGCTCATAGGGTGACAACACCAACTTGAGCGGCATGACCTCCTGGTGAACTATGCCTCATGACCGTTTCTGACCACAGATGGAAAATGGAAGGCAGTATTTGTTATGCATTAATTACACCCTACTTTTGCATCAAGCATGTCCTCAGCATTACCTCATTCTATCTGCAGGTACAAAAGTGAAGTTGCAAGAAAATAACCATCCATCATTAGTGTTGGATAACGGTTTAGTGAGCGCCATGACAAAAACGGGTTGTAAAAAAAAAAAATCATATGCATCTTTTCATATAGAGCACAATTTACACCGTATGTGTAGGTATGTGTGTGTTTAGAATGGGCTCTAAAGTTTGTCCGAACAGGAGCACTGTCATTTATTAGTAGTGCTGGAACAATGGGGAGCTTGTCTCCAGGGTGGTGGGGGCCAGAGGGGGGCCAGAGGGGGCCTGTGGAGCCAGGGGAGGGTGGCCTGAGATTGGGCAGCAGCCTCTGACCAAGAACAAACCCCTGTCTGATGAAGAGAACTGCTGACCCTTCCTGAGTAAAATGGCACCTTTGTTTCGAGGTGGATGTGTTTGTGCCTATGTGTTTATGTGTGTGTGAAAGGGAGAAGGAGAGAGGTTTTGAAAAGCTGGAAGCGCTCTGTAAACTGTTTTTTTTTTTTCTTTTTTTGCCTCAGTGCTTTGGTGATTTTTCCCTCTATTTATGATTTCTCTTAGCCTAGCTTTTTTTTTTTTGTTAGATTCTGACATTATTCAGCTGTTGTTATATGTATTTACCAGACACAAAAGACGATGTGATTATATATATTTTTTGTGAGTGGTCATTTCCTCTTGTGGCTGCTTGGATTTAGACATTTTGTAGATAAAATATACGTTTTCTAAAAGGCAGCTTTC
Organism: Stegastes partitus; assembly: GCF_000690725.1. Lineage (NCBI taxonomy): Eukaryota > Metazoa > Chordata > Actinopteri > Pomacentridae > Stegastes > Stegastes partitus. Next base: position 833,616 of record NW_007577769.1, on the reverse strand, counting down.
ACACAATTTTAGACTTTCTGCTCACAAAACACCCTTTGATTGGGGTGTCCAAATGTCTCATCAAAATGTGTCCATGTGCTTTTATTACTAAAACCAATGATTGTCCATAGGATGCCACACAAATTCTCACAAAGCAGAAGCCTCCTCTGTGACGCTATGACACCAGACCACCTCTATAGACTAATTAGCCACTTTGTGTGTTCCTCTGGCCGCTTGCCACAGTCTGTGTGGTGCTGTCTTCCTACAGGCCTACAAACAACTGTCCTCTAATAATGCTGATGAGGGAGAGATGCTTTGTTTAACCAGTGCGGTAAAGAAACTGCAGGGAGGAGGGAGGAGCAGTAAATACTGGTGGTTAATGGCAGCCAATTGCTGATTTCCTACAGGGAAACCACAACTTAGAGGGTGGCATGTGTATATATGTTTGCGTCAAGGGGGGTGTTCTCCCGGTTTGGGAGTTATCAGGAAGTGGGAGGCTGAGGGAGACAGACAGACTGTGCTTCAGTGAGAGTGCAGCAGGGTGCTTTACAAGAAGTGGAGAACATGAGTGGGGATTCTTTGGAGTAATGCCTCTGGGTCTGACACTTAAAACCTGTCCTCTTTGATAAAGCTCCCCTCTGCACTCGGTTTTTGGATCTTTTCACCTTGCATCATGCCCGATGCTGCTGCTCCCTATTAGATAATAGAATCGTTTGTACTTTGTTCAGCTTTCATTTGGATCTCACTATCCCTTCTGTCCTTTACCTCCTGTGTGAACATAGCCATGCTGGAGGAATACAGAAGATCATAGAAAGGTGAAAGGAAAGGATGGGTGGAGGACAGGTTTTTTTCTTCCCCCGCCTTGACCCCCTCCTAGTGCAAGTGTACAAACCGGAGAGCAAACAGTAAAAACACACATTGCAGTACAGGGGCATCTCTGTCAGTCCAGATACAGACAGACAGCACTCTTTTCAGACTCAAGGCTTCATGCACCACCCATCTCACTACAAGGACACTATGGATCTGCAGAACAGGAGTGAAGAGATGCTAAGAACTCTAAGAGTAAGACATGAATACATGCAGTAGAGGAAGCCATTGTGGGGATTTACAGTGTGGAAGTTTATTCTGTAGCGCATTGTCTGGTGCATTTGAAGCAGACAGGTGCCTGGAGTGGACTTTTAGGTGCATTCTTGACCTGCCTTGCATGTAAGCAAAAAAAAACAGAAAAATCAGAATGCTCTGAGTTTTGCAGTACTTTAAATTCCAGACATTTCTCCAGTTTTCTTTCAAACTGATCTCACTTGTTCTTTTCTTGCTCCTGTTTTGGAGGGAAAATTCCTCCCTTTGTCTTCCATTCTCACGAATGTCACATTCCCCAGAACCTGTGACCATGTTGGGCCTTCACTTTGCTGGGTGTGGGTCGCCATAGCAGCCTCCCGGCGTTTCAGCAAGTCACACCTACATAAGTAAGCCATCCTCATTCAGGAATTGGATTCTTTTTTTTTCTCTCTCTTTCTTTTTCATTCAGTTCACTCTTTCATTCCTCTTCTCTTTTATTTGGCTCTCAGTGGGGAGGATAAAGGAGACATTTTCAGTGTGAAGAGTAGCGTGAAATTTTCATTGTGACCTCCCTGGGACACAGTAGACCACCAGGCTCCTCAGACGACTGTTTATGTGTGCGTTAAATCCTGCGCTTGTGTAGCAGATCCGTGTGATTCTGACAGCTTTTAGTGCATGTCTGTTTTTATTTGGTTTGTTTAAAGGAGACTGAATGAGGCCCAGTCACAAGCCTTTCCACATAAAAAGTGCAATTAAGGTTGATCGCTGAATACCTTTGAGTGTCCTGACATTTAGAAAGTGCACGCATATCATTGTGTCACGGTGCTGACGGCTGGATGTATATTTAATGGCTCTCCAACTGACCTGTGTGCGATGTTGTCGAACAGTGAGGGTCTGACAGGCCTGCTGTGGAAGAGGAAGTCAGTGTGCCTGATTCATAGATAAGACACAGCTCCGTTGTGCTGTCATAAAGATTATAAATGAGTGGAATCTGTCTAGATCTCAGGTTGTCATCACAGGCCATCGCTCATCCAACAAGCTGTGGAAAGGAAACAGAGCTGCTGATAATTGGATATTTGGCAATCTTTTAGAAGGTTAAAATTATGCCTGCACTGCATTAGGTGTGATTTTGAACAATTTGATTAGAATTACTGTATGTGTCTGCATGAAATTATGGCAGTGAGACATCCTGGCTGTGGTGTACTGTGGTGTGGGGATTTTTGACGTTCTCTGTACACATTTCTTATACTCTGCTGCACCCTACTGGACAATATGTGCTACAACTGAATAGTCAGTAATAATTATTTTCTGGTCTGCATTTCCTCCTTTGGCCACATAACATTTGTGGTGCTAATTTACAACTTTAGTTAGGACATGGAGGATTGTTTTTTTGTTGTTTTTTTTTTAGTGAGCTATTTATGTTAACAGCATCAGCATTATTATCACCATTATCAGTAATAAAACAATGAATAGCATCTGTTTTATGCAATAAATAAAAGTATGGAAAAGAAACAGTTTCATTATATTTTGTTAATTTAAGTTAATTTAATTTAATTATTGATTTTGAACTTTTAATTTGAACTTGCATTAGGCTGTCCAGGTGATCCTGGACATAATGATCAAAAAGTTATTGAATAAATAATGACAAACAATTTATTTATTTTTTAATAGAAATGAAGCTAATTATTATTTGTTTGTAGGAACCACACATCAGCCTCATATGTATAAATGTATTTAAAATAAGTAAATTAATTAACAAAATGTATGTTTTTTTCCTCACCCTCTTATAAACCACAACCAAACACAAACAGTTACAAGAATAACTTAGAATAGTATTGTAAAATATGTGCAACATGTACTTCTTCTCACATCTTTAGAATCTGCTTGAACATTATACACTCAGTTATGTGCTTAACATTTAGCTCACAGTAAAGTTCTTTAATCCAGCCTTGAAATATATGTGCTTATTTAAATGTCCATCCATCCATTATCTATACACCGCTTAATCCTCACTAGGGTCGCAGGGGGGCTGGAGCCTATCCCAACTGACTTAGGGTGAAGGCAGGGGACACCCTGGACAGGTCACCAGTCTATCACAGGGCTACACTTAGACCACACCTATGGTTAATTTAGAATCACCTCAACATGTTTTTGGACTGTGTGGGAGGAAGCCGGAGAACCCGGAAAGAACCACGGGGAGAACATGCAAACTCCACTCAGAAAGATTCCGGTGCCCCCACTGGGACACGAACCGGCAACCTTCTTGCTGCGAGGCAATGGTACTAACCACTGCGCCACCCTGCAGCCCTTATGTAAATGTATCTATTATAAATCATATTTAACAGGTTGAATACATTAGTTTTTTTCTTTGCTTCTGAGCGTCTTTATTAAAAATGTAGAAAGAAAGGACTGTGTCAGATTGGCAGATCTATTTAAAGCATTTCCAATTATGTTGACGGTGGAACCTAAACAACTTGATACAAACCAAGAGGATGGTTAAAACAAGTCCAAAACTGCAAAAATAGTCATCTACCGTATTTTGGAGTGTTGATTATAAAGTGCCTACATGGGTGAAGACTTTTGGAGTTGGAACTTCATAATCTGTTGGTGTTGAGATCAGTTTATAAAATATCCTGTTTCATGTCACTTTTTTATGTCTCCACTAGAGGTCATTGTTGGATACTTTTTCAGAGACACACTCAAAGTCCTCAGGCACTAATTATGGCGATACACAGCAGCATAGACAGGACTGATTTATTATTTTGTAGGTAAAGTCTGAATCATGGCATTCTGTGAAAAGAAATCAAACCGTTTTCATGTACAATGTTGATTTTGACTGCCTGCTTATTACAGCAGAGCTTTATCCTTTTCTCAGAGTGTCTTTTACATTTAGAGCTTGAGTTTTATACTTTTCCTTTTCTTTATATTCACCCTGATGATGTTTGAAAATGCTTGGATTAGCAGTTGTTCACATCTTTAACTTGTCATTGTGTGAAACTCAAAGATATCTGTTAAATCTAACTTGGAAATACTCTCAGTACATCTCTTCTGCTTTCCTTCACAGTTTGATTTAGAACCTGGTTTGTCCATATGTCGGATTTTTGAAGTTGTGTTTCAGACGGAATAAGTTACGGACAGTGCGTGCAACACATCCAGTGAATGAAAGGTGAACTTAACAGACCACTAGATGGCAATGTGGTGACATGAAACACGGCTGCCCCTCTGAACAGGAACGGCTACTTTGCATGTTGCGGTAACCCTGTGATCTATGGAGTAATGGATGTAGATTGGCATTATTATCTTCTTATTGCCCCTTATTCTAGCTCATCTCCCTTTGAAGATCAAAGTGGCCGTGTGCCTCTGTGTGTACCGACGCTGATAAAAACAAAGTGAACTTCAATAAAGCTAACTGTTCTCTTTGTACATCTGCCTCTCCTGACCCTTTTTCCAGCCTTACAAGCTGAATGCTGCTGAACCAGAACAGTGCAGCACTTTATGATGATGGCTCAAAATATTTCAAAATAGTCTTAAAAATGTCAGCAAAGTTTGGGATATAATATTAAATGTCTCATTGTTTGGTTCAGCAAAAGAAACAAAAAAAAAGAATACAAGAGCTGAGTAGCAATGCAAATAGAGCAAACTACCACCAACAACCAGTCTAGTTGTGAGCCGATAGAATCATGATACAGATAAAACAACTATGAAGAAATCAGTTCTTCAGCTCTTTGTTGGCTTTACTCCATGTCTGTGAACTTCAGACATTGCAGAACACAGAATGAATGAGAGAGCGATACAGGTGACATGGTAAAGGAGCGGGTGTGGCAGCTTATGATTGGGTGACAGCAATAGCACGAGTACAATGCCAGTTCAGTTATTACATTCCAGTTCCCACAGGTTTCCTGTGTGTATGTGTCAGTGCTGTTTCAGGTACATGTTTGGCAATTATGCCCTAAGTCTAAGTGATAGTTCATAATTAATATTGTTTATTGTTTCATGGGTGTGGCGGAACTTGTAAAAACCTTACAAAAAGAGGCGTTTTCTCTGTTTCAGACTTGTATTGGACCATTGCAAAGTCATCTTAAAAATCACTATTTTATTTCATTTGCTCTTGATTGTGCACGTTTGCATTTTCTTGTAAGAGCTGTGTTGGTTTTGGAAGGCGCACTCTTCCATTTCCTCTCAGTGTGCACACTACTTTGTTGAATGTTGACCAGTTTGCTTGCAGTAAATCAGATCTGAGATATGTCGTTATTCAGGTTTCTGCCCGTTGAGCATTATGGGAAGAATTTATAATCATAAGTGAATTGCAGTGCAACCTTGTGCACATGCAGTGCATCTTATAAAATGTTTCAGTGTGCTGTCAGTCCATACATCCATGCTGTATTTAATTCGTGACCATGTGCATTAAGGCATTTATTGATCTAAGTACAGTGTTTGTGTACTTTACACACATAACCACACCTCTCGCACAGTCACAAGTGTACGTCAAGTTGTCCATAATCTACCGCTAATCAGATTTCTCCCTTTGTGTTTGTGTCCCAGGGGACTTTAGCCAGCTTGAAGAGCTGTGCTATGAAGGTGTGCACATGGAATGGCATGCACAGCCTTCTACAGAATCTTAGGAATACTTCTATGCACATCCATCTTACTAGTTCTTACAAAAAACAGCATATAGTTCCAACCTGTGGGCTTCTCAGAGCTACTCGCCACTATTGCCTGCTGTTTCTTGTCCTATTCATTCTTAGTGAAAATGCATGCATGTTCTGTCCACAGTTTACTTTCAGATCGTTTTTGGAGAGCTTGTTGACATCAGTACCTGCGTCAAAACGTATTCACTTTCAAATGGACCGTTGCTCATCTACAACAGACGTGAAGGGTTGCAACACTGCTCCCAGCTGCTTATCTTTGCCATCTCCTCTAAGCTCTCCAAGATTACTCATCTCTTCATAATAATCAATCATTGAAATCCTTCAGCAGCTTTTGATAACAGCTACCACAGGTTAGCTGAGCTGAAAACCTGACCAGGCGTGTTCAAAGCAGGCAGACAGGTACTGTAGCTCACTTTGCCTTTATGGAAGAGATCCATGTTTTCTGTGTGTTGCAGACAGTTCGTTGAGGCCTGGCAGAGCTGCTTGAGTGAACAAGTTAAGGTGGCGTTTGGGGTAGCGATATGGAGGAGGAAGTCGAGTTTATTTTTAAGTGTGTATCTGTCTCGTCAAGGCAAACCTCCGTCTTCTGTTCAAGTTAATCATTAATGCTGGATTTTACTGTCTTTCCGTATTTTGCAGGCAGGCAAGGCTTTAAGGAAACATGTTCATCGTTCATTTGCTGCATTTTTCACAACTTAAACCGCTGAATACTGGCTCTTGCATTCACCACATTTTGCAGCTGTGCAATAAAGCATTGCATGTTGAGTCTTTCTATGGAACTATTCGTTATTGTTGTGTTTCTTTGCTCTCTAGTTAACAGGATTTTGTTAGCAGCAGCAGCTTCATCACAGGTCTTTCTCAGTGAACATTGCACACTTTTTCATGTTTTCACAGGGTCACCTCATCAGCAACACAGGGCCTCCGTGGCAAACATTGGCAATACCACAATTAAAACAGTAGTGCAGTGAAAAACTAGTTATTGCCTCTCTGCTGCTGCCCCTAATGGGTGCTGCAGTCAGCAGCCGCTTAAACGTAGTGCACGTGTGTTGGGATGTGAACAGCTGTAGAGTGCGGTGCTCGACTTGGAGCATAGTTAGACACATGTGCATGCACACACAGACGCCAACCTAAACACTCCAGGAGCACGTTAGCAGTGGTGCATGGCTGCTGAGAGCTTGGTTTTCAGTGTGGTGTAAGGAGAGGAGTTTGTGTGAGGTGGGTGCACATGTTTTTGTGTGTTCCTTCATTCGTTTACAAAGCCAGCACGCCTTCACTGTATACTCTGCCAGCCTTCCCTCTTCCAGACATCTGTCTCTCCCTCGCTCTGTCACACACAAATACGCACATGCACACGTCTACACACCTTCTCAGTTAATCCCCTAGTCCATACAAGCAGCAACTTGAAATCCAAACTCCATGTCCCACAATGTGTGCATATGAAAACAGGTAATACACCTCCAAATAAAGTTGCAACTCTAGTCTATACTCTATTAATTGTGTGAAATTTGCTCCTTGTGTCCAGTAAAGTTAGGGAGGTATGTGGAAGTAATGATGTCAAAGTAGATGGTCTTAATATTTACTGCTGCTTTGAGGCTTGACAGAGGGCCTGGTGGCCGTGAAGACAAGGCAGAGGTCATTCAGGTGTTCTTGGACTTTTCCAGCCATCCCAGAACTGTGGCGCCATGCAAAACAGACCAACTGGCCTGAACTCTGGAGAGGCCGAGTCTGGTCAACTAGGGAGGAGAGGCAAAGAGCAGATTGCGAAACATTTTGGAAAATGTGAGTGAGGTGGTCAGGGACCTGGTGGTTACAGATGGCAAGCTTTCCTCCTGCCAGCTGCCAGCTTATCAACTTTAACGATGTGTGTGAGGGATGGCCAGTCCCTGCGCCCCCTGGGTCTCCATGTCCTTCATGCCCGCCAAGGCAACAAGAATGGCAGCAGCACACCAATAAAGCCCCACATGGTACTGATTGAGAAGTATTAAAGTTCCCCTTCACGCACTCATGTTCGCTCAATGATTGAATCATGAACATCAAAGAGACTGGAACAGCACAGCCCGTTTGATAATCTTTATGCCTAAAATATCGTGTTTACTTATTTGCTATTGTGTAGATTTGTGTAATTATCTAAAGAAAAGGTTTATGGAAGTAATATGAATATTAGCCTGGAGCTAAACTTCTTTTCCAATCAACAGTTTTTAAAATTTTGAACTTGAACTTGTGTCTTTCCATGTTTTTACTGGTAAAACCTCTGGTGCAGGGCACTGCAGGGCAAAATCATTTACCAGTCCCCTTCCTACTGTAATTTCCAGCTTACTTTTCCTATCACCATCTCTCCTCCCATGTCCTCGGCTCCTTGACGGAGCCGTTTTGGAGGGAGCTCCAGGGGCAGCATTCATTTAGGAGTCAGATATAAACAGGCATTAAAAAGCAGCGTGGTCTTAATTAGCTGAAGCTGCTCGTATGTTTGGTGCGATTGTGTAATGTTTATATTTCAGAGGGAGCGAGTGACTGAGTGCAGGAGTGAGTGAGTGAGTGCATGCTGTGTCAGGCCACAGTGCTAATCACCTAACCTTAGTTTTATTGCCCTGTGCAATGTTGTAACGATGCTGAGGTGAGATGAGCAGAGAACACTCACACTGAAGAACGGTGGGTGTCTGTCAAGGTGACAGTAATCAGTAATAACTACTAATGCCACCAACTAAAATGTGTAAACAGTTGCCATAGCACCTTTGCATACATGCTCTGTTCTTTGGTCAACATCATACTTACACGTCTAAAAGTAGGTGCCATTGATTTGTCTTTTTTCACAAATGTCTTTTTGAATAATTGTTTTGCAACATGAAACTCATGAACAAGCAGCATTTGTGAGGCACTGTGTTGTTGTGTAGCTTAAGTTGCAGTCTTTGAGCGTCAACTGCCTTTGTGCCAGGACTAATGACCTACATCAAATCTTCGTCAAGCATCCTACTGTGATTATGAAACCAACATAACTGTCTCGCTCATTTTTCTGTCGAACTACCTAGCCCTTACAGTAAAGCAATGACATTTGGCCAGGTCATAAAGGAGCTACAAGAGCCATAAAAACACCTTCCGATGTCTGGGTTTCTGCAGCCAGGCTATTAAGCTGTAAAGCCCTATTGTAAAAATCTAGATTGAACCGATAGAGTCGAGGCGAGAGCAGCAAAGATGAAAAGCGCCTCACTCAGCCATAGTTTCATAAACCTACAGTGGGCTTGGTTTCTACCGGTAAGTACACGGGAAAATTCTTTGAATTCCCCGGCCTCACACCCTCACTCTACTTTCGCCGCCTGGCAGCCAATACTTCTGGCTGCATTGGCTTGTTTGTAGCATGTTTGACGTCACGGAGACTTCAATTAGCTGTTCAAATGAGCGAGCTGTTGTTTTTCCACCTCTAGGTTAAAACGATATTTTACTTTATAGTTTGTACATTGGACTACATTCGTAGATAAGGCAGAATGGTATGTGTGAATATGCACTTTTAACCTTGCACACAGACACACACTAATACCCAGCTCCTGTGTAGGTGGGCCAGATTGCACTGTCTGACCATACTGGAAGCTGGCCGCAAGTTTGGACGCACTGCTCCTCTGCCTTTTTCCTTTGTCCCTCATCTCCTCTATCTATCTTTCTATAATTGTGTCCCAGACACAGACATGTTCATAAATAAACGGGGTGTCTCTCTTTCCTCAACCAGACCCAAGCCATGTTTATGTTCAGGCCTGTGTTGGGGGGCCATCTGGACCACTGGGCCTGCCTCACAACCTCTCTGAGCTCAGGTGGAATCAAGATGTGGTACCAGCATCTGCTTAATGGACCAACACAGGCTTTAGACACAGCAAACCAGCTTGTGGTGATATATTTTTCAAAGTTTTATTGAAGATTAAACAATCTTTGACTCAAGTCCGCCAATGTTTTGGTTTTAACGCATTGCAATCTTAGCAAAACAGGAGGGAAAAAAGGCCCAGATGCAGTTGTGCTTTCAGTGTCTGACGTGTTGTATCTCTCTCGTATAGTGCATTGGTTCATTTTGTCAAATGCTCTACCATTGTTACACATCCCGGCCTTCTTTTCAAGGTGCATATGGTGCTTAAAAAATATTTTCCTTCATAATTACACCAGAACACAAACTGTTCTTTTCGGTCAGTGCAGCTTAATCTTCCAGTTCCTGCATTACTCTTATGCAAGCTGTTTAAGAAAGTGAGAGAGATTTTTCAAGACAGACAGTAGAGGAGATTTCTGGTTTATTTACATTAGCTGGATGTGGTCTCCTGGTCTTCATTTCATTTGGTCTGGGAGCCAGGCTATTAAAACTAATGAACACTTATTACCCTGAGTTGGATCCTGAGCTCCTTGCTAAACATCCCTTCTGTGGCTGTTTGTTTTACTTGTACCTGATTATTCAAACAGAGCAGTAAAACATGTGGCTGAGCCTTTGCCTCTGGCCTTAACAGGTAGTCCCATAAATAGTCTGATCTATGATATGTGATTGGACAGCCAGAGTTTTTATATGAGCAGACACGGGTGGGCTTCACTTTTCTTCACTAATCATCTTGGACTGAACCCAGAATTTTTTTTGTAGCGCATGTCTGATGTCCTGTGGGTTCAATTATTAGCGTGCAACCCATGTGTTGTCATAGTTAAAAAAGAAAACCAAACAACTGTTTAATCCATAGCACATTGTAGTTTTATTCACTTTATAATGTCTTGTTGATGGGAACGACAGATTTTCTTGGTAATCAAGACCGATGCTTTACAAATGTGAGGGCACATCGACCTCCGGATTCCTTTACTAAAACACAGTGTGATGTAATGTGATGTGTAATATTTCTGAAAAGTATTATCTCAGAGGATTTTGTCGCAAAAATGCTTTCAATAGTGTGTTACACCATTACAATTAAAGCTGCAAGTGTGCTGTCCAAGAGGAACATATAGCGCGTACCTCTAAAAAAATAAAATAAAATAAAATAAACATTGTGGTAATTTATATAATATGTTTGTATTTCAGACGCTCTTTCAAGTTTAAAGAAAGAAATCTGCCACTTTTCTCTCATGGTTTCAACACACCAGGATTTGCTTGCTTGATGGGTTTATAATTGTTTGCTGATCGCCAGGTGTCAGATTGAAGATTATAACCACAAGTGACAGATGCACCAGTGTGGATACATAAAATGTGTAATGTGTGTTTGCGCACGTGTGTGTGTGTGTGTGTGTGTGTGTGTGTGTGTGTGTGTGTGTGTGCGCATATGTCCATATGCTGAAGCTGCTGTAGACACAAACAGCATTGTGTCACTACAGATCAGCAGCAGCAGCAGCAGAAAGAGAGACTTAGTTAGCAACACATTAAAGTGTGTATTTCTCTCTCCTTGCTGCGACCTTTGTGTCCGAACAGTTCTGATCATGCTGAGAGGAAGGAAAGAGCCCTTTTTCTTTTGAGAACCACAAGGAGATGGTTCTTAATATGATATGTGCATACGGAAAGCGTGGTCAAATAAACAGCGTGTAAGGTTTCCTGTGTCTGTACCAATCTGTCAAAAAGAGAAAGAGCTCGACTTTCATCCCTCCTCCTCCTCCTTCCCTGCGTTGCCCTCACCCAGCCCCTCCCACCGCTCTGCTGCCCCTGTCATCCCCAGGTGGAAATCCCCTGGAGAGAGAGAGAGTTGGCTATTTCTACTTGTTTTAACCTAATTAAATCATATGACAAGGCATGCCACTTCATGGCTCCTTTGTTTGTCAGATGAAAGAAATTTGCAGCTTTCAGAAAGAGGGCAAATATAAAATGAGAGGCCAGAGTGAAACGAAGTGAACCGATAAGTCTTACACTGAGAGGCATAGAGAAAGAAAGAAAAAATCTTTCCTGTCTGCTTTTCTGTGAGTGACATTATCAGTGAACCCCTGAGGAGGAAGCATATCAACCTTTCTTCTTCTTCTTTTTTTTTTGTTTGCTGAAACCTTATATAGTGAAATCAAAAGGTAGAGCTTCGTGGGCTGCTATGTCTAGGTCAAAGCAATAGTTCTACCACTCTTGTATTACATTTCACTTAACATGCTATCATTGTAGAAATCTGTAATTAAATATAGAACACACGGCACCACACCTATAAATCTAGCACGATTATAAAGGCCTGTGTTGGCTTGATACTCGGACTCCACCTATGTCAGTGGCGCGGCTGGCACTCTGTAACTTTGTGTGTGTGTGCTCTCAGGTTATAGACTATATCAGTCCCTGTTGGAGTTTGGAGATTTCACTACAGCGTGAAACCTTTTACAACCCAACTTTCCTTGTTTGTGCTGAAAATCATAGACCATACTGGCAACTCGGTAAACAATGGAAAGAACAGATTAGAGCATTACAGCATAATGTGACGACAAAATATTTAGCACACAAATAGGCCCTGGGCAACTGTGTAAAGTCACACAAAGAAACAGAGGGCAGGAGAGATTTGTGGGAGAACATGGAAGAAAGAGTTTAGGGTCCTTTGAGTGTCTTAACTGTAGCTACTGGTAGAGGAAATACTGAATCCTCACTGCAGGGGCCTTCCTCTGTTTTCTCCAGGAGAGAGAGAGTGCCTCCGAAGTGCCTGATAGCGCACGTTTTTCTTGGATGCCTCACAAAGTCTTTCCTCCGTCTCTGCGCACATCTGAAGATGTATTTTTGTCACCGAACAGATGACAGGGGTAATCCTTTGGTGTCTTGCCACCCCCAACTGACCGTTTACTTCCTCTTTTTGTTTTGCTTTCCCTTTCTTTCTTTACCCCCTCTTATCAACTAATCCCTCCGTGCACAGAACGGTCAATTAAGAGGCTTAGCTGATAGAAAACGAGACCGTTTTGGATGCATGGAATGTGTGAAAATTCAGTGAAAAGGGGGGTTGTGACTGGCCCTCCAACCAAAGAAAAGAGGGAAATTGAGCTTTTTGGTGGGATTCATTTACTAAAGGATCGTCTTTGTCGCATCTGAGAGGTTAGAAACAGACCTTTGAATAGTGGAACTAAAATTGAGTCGAGAAATCTCACATCCCCGGCTCCTTTTGTTACTCAAGTGGCTTAGATCAGGGATTTTGGACGTCACAATCAGACACTTTTGTAACTGTAGCATTGCATTGACCTTAGCATTCCTGACCTTTGTCTTGGATGAAGAAAAAAAATAGCAACATCTTGAACAGTGTACAGTTTCTGATCTGCTTACTAAGATTAGACACAAATGACCGGGATTATGACGTTGCAAAATGGTGTGGTTTCATATCCATAGAATTATGGTTTCAAAGCTTCAAGCTATCTACTTTAGTTTCATTCAGAAAAAATATATTTCACAAGCCTGGTTTGACGAGTGGAGCCTTGAGTTTTCACTCAACTGTAAACTACTAATACTGAGGTTAAGAAATAAAAATGGCAATAATGAGTAACCAAATAAAAGGTGGGATTTCATTGCAATACATTTCGACTGGCTTTTTATGTGTATATTTTCTTGACATTTTAAAAGTTAATTTGCCAGAATCACTGGTATACACTGCTATGCCTGACATTCATACAGTCAGTTACGACTAGCGCTGATTTTTTTCTTGTCCTTCTCTCACACACTTCTCAGCAGTACAGGCACATCTAATCCACCTTAAGTCGAATGAGTGGCAGGCCATTTCTGCTGTGAATTTTAAGATTCAGCTGGAGGTGAAAGAAATGCTCTCTGTGTACAAAACATAAACGAGATGTGCTTTGGAACAGACTACGTGCTGTGCTGCTCGGGGGGAAGGTGGGTGCTGGGGGGTAATTGCCACATTAAGGGGAAGGAATTCAAAATAAATTTAATCTCCCAATCCCTTTCACCCCACAAGAGGTTTACAGTGAGCATGCTCCGTCTTGTTACGAGACACAAGGAGAGCACAGAGAGAGTGAAATGGAGATGTTGGAAGAAAGAGGGTGAGGTTCTGATTGAGGTAATCGACTGGCTCCTAACCTGGGGGAACTTTAGTGGGAAGGTTCACACAGAAGGAGCAGCTTTAGATGCATTTATATTTGTGCAGCCATCTCTGAGTTGGGTTGTGCTTCGTTTGTGCTTGTGAAGTAGCAATGATGACTTCTGCTGCCAAACTGTGATTTGCATTTACTCTTCTCTGCCAATGCCTTTCCCACAGTGCCTCACTCTGTAGTTGAGCAGTATTATAAAGACACAGGGGCATGTTTTCACCCCATCGACACCAAGCTAGTTGCACAGTCTAGCACCATCTTCAAGAAAATGAATGTTTGAAGTGGAGGTTGGTTGGTCAGCTTGGTTGGAAATTTTCTCTTGTAATACTTTCAGCTCGGGACTTTGTGCATAAGCAGTGGAAGTCACTTAATCCTGTTCTTTTTCTGAGAATAACTTCAGGTGAGTGAATCGCCCAAAGCCACGGTGAGGCTGTGTCAGATTGTGGCTTGCAGAAGCAAGGTTAAAGGCTTGTGGTTTGGGACATATGGTGTGGCATATTTTCATAATGTAACCATTCCTCCTCCTGCAACAACACTGTTAAAACTTTCTGCATGCTGGGGCAAGAATTCAGTCAAGGGCCCTGCTGACCCAGACACAGCAGAGCATAAACAATGGAGCTACGGTCTTGGCAACACACAAGGCGAACACAGACACACAACAGCACACACACTGCCCCACACTTCTTTTGTCATTACCCAAAAGTTGTTCATTTCTCCCAAACTGTGTTTTTTGGGTCCTTTTTATTATTCTTTTTTTGTATAATTAATTCAAACTGGGGTCAATGGTGCATGCATGTGGGCCCTTTCCAGTGGTTTTACTAGTGTGGTCTGTTTACTTGTTCAAATGTAACCTGTGGTTTCTAAGGTGAGTCATCCTGGCTGTTAAGGAGGGACAGTGAGGTCAGCTGTAGTTCTTTCATTCAGTGACATTGATCTGGCTTTTAGATAGTAAAGGTAATTAGGATGGTTGCACAAGCCTATAATTAAAGCCTCGCTCCATGCCTCACTCATGTATATACTGCCTTTCACGTTAAGTGTACATTTCTGTGCGCTGTATGCGACAAAATAATCAAAACGAGAACAAAACACTCGTCATGTCTCGCCCATTCCGTTTAGCCTGATGTCATTTAATTAGCAGTGCCTGTGTTTGAAAAAACGCTTCCTGGCGAAAGGAAGAAATGTCACCTAACCTGCCGCTGGAGCGCAGGAGGATTGACAGCATGATTGAATGGGATTGTCTTTGCTGTATCCCCTCCATCTCATTAGGGAAACACCAGCCTGGATTTCAGGGTGTTGACAGGCTGTTTCGGTGTGATGGGCTGCCCTGTGCATGGACATGCCATCCTTTCGGCTGCTGGGCGAACACTGTGCTCTGTGTTGATGGGGACGGCAGGCACTCAGATCACATTTCCAGCAGAAGCAGGAACTGAGAATTGGAGGGTTCCTGCTACCAGGCCCCTTCTTTCCTCCCAGTCCTACATGGAGCCAAACTGAAACCATGTGTGTTCTCACCCTGTGGACCTCCGCATACAGCTAGCCTGGCTGCCTGGTTGGCAAGTGATGTGGTCTTCCTAACAACATGTGATCTCAGGAAGCATTCAGCTCCTCCCTCTTACCATTGTTATTTGAATCCCTGCTCTGAGTAAATCCACCAGGGTCTCCTGGGGAAAGTGGTAAGTGATTCCTCTCTGTGTCCGGACTCCAAAGATACCCCCCTCCCGTTTCAAGCTTTCATTCAAGGTTAGACACACGATGGATGTGATTGGGGAAGTACAGTAGTCTGTCCCCAGGCCCAAAGGTCATTTCCTGCTGCCACAGGTTAACTAGGAGCAGATTAAGAAAAATGGCTTAAACTCACAATGACAATAGAGGAACTAACCTGCTGATAATTAGGTGTAGTTTCACTCTAATCACATAAACTGATCACTATTAAGTAAGCGGGAAAAAAACATCATAAGAAAAATTTATTTATTTTCTTTAAGAAAGAAACGTGTTATGATACTGATACATTTCTCATCCAAGTTCCTTCAAACGTCTTCTGACACCCTTTTTAACTAATAAAAACTTTTGACTTTTGATATTAACATAATCTTTGTCTTATCTCATCATAAGTCTCATAAACTTGGATTTCAGCACAAACAAACTTTTTTTTATCCTGGTGACTGTGTTGCATTGAAGCTTTTTCAGAGTTATCAGTCTCAATATTTCAGTCAGCAGTGACATGCTCAGGCATGGGAATACCCCTGAGATGAGGTATTTATGTTGATGGAAAGTGAGGGTGTATGAAGCTGATTAGGGTAAAATACCTGTCTCTTCTCTCAATCCTTCCAAATCAGAACGTCTGTTTACAGAAAACACCGACTGATGAAGGGATAATCTGTCAGAAATATACAGTTATGTGCCACTTCTTACTCTGTCTCACTCTTTCTTTCTTACTGACTTCTGGAGTTGTTACATTTTTCAGACTGAAAAAGCCAATTTACCCAACGCATGGAGCTGACTACACATGCAAAATAGAATTTAAAAATGTTTAGAAGTGCATATTCTAGCAGAGCTTCTGTAGTAGCATTACTGCTGCTCCTGTCAAGTCTTTTGTGAGAATGTTCTAGCCTTACGTTTGCGTCGTTCCTTTCCTCTGTCTCATGTGAAAGTCAGCCCCAACCAGCCTTCCACCACCCATTTTTTTCTAATGAGACATGCATTGTAGGGACACCTGTGGGCTGCCATTTCCATTGGAGGGGGCGTGGTAGCATTGCTAGCTTTTAATCGAGACGCGTTGACTAATCACCCAAGGATTAGGCTCTTAGACAAGGCCTCTTTCATTCTGATACTCCATACAGTGCAAAGTCTCTACCCGGAGATGGAGAGGGCGGGGGAGAGAAAATTTTGGGGGAGCAAGGGGGGAGTACAGATGGCATACTGTACCTGGGTGTGCTTCGTTTGATCATGCCTGAGCCCTCTGCATGTACACACAACACACACACACATATACCCCGAGGCTGGATCTTTTCCCAGCTCTCTGACTGGAGACAGCTCTGCATATTTCTCACAGCAACCACATACTGTGCATCAGCATAGTGCATTAACAGTGTGGCCAGAAAACAAAGAAATAAAATAGCAAAGCCTTGCTAATTTAGAAGAAAGACTTTGTACCATCTCACACCTTTAGCCCACTTAGAGACAATCACACACATGAACACACATATATTCATACACAGGTAGACTCTGACTGAGTTTACCATACTGGGAAGTGTCTTTGAGAGTGGGCCTGTATATTGTTGTATGTAAATGAAGCAAAGAGACAGTGTGGCAATACTGCATACAGACATAATTCAGAATGGCATTCCTAAAGACCAGGTTTTAGGCTAAAACTGCATATATGCCGACTTTACATCTGCTGGCCAAAGTAGTGATTAACCGCTTATTATCTGTACATTGTAGAAAGCTTTTCAATCACTGTATTGGAGAGGAAGGTGCACAGAACAGGCTTAGTTTGAGTGTCATGTTCCCATTTTTGAAATCACGACTGCCGTTGTGATAGTCAGGTGCAAATATACTGCATGTACTTTTTTAATTGTAGTGTTCAGGCCCAACTGAAATGGCTTTGTGTGACATCCCTTGAGACAACTACACCAGGCTTTGCACAGCTCCCCTTGGAGCCACAAAAGACTTAGGATTAAAAATGATTTGTTTAATTTTGTCCACTTCTTAAGATCTGTAGGCACATTTTGATGTGTAAAATTGGTTCCTCTTTAAGACAGGGTTTAAGAATTGTAAAAGTATCCTTTAAGAGTGAAAGCTCAGTGGCGTTTTAAAAAACTTTGTTACAAGCATGTGTTTACTGTGCTGAGATGCTGGCGATATGCTCATCAGATTTCTTACATCAGCCACTCTGTATTTTATACACTTCTATATAATGTAACTGCCTGCTACAGTTTGTTCAAGAAAGATCTGTCAAGTCAGTTTCAAGGTCATTGACAAAGAATGTTTTGTTGTTCCAGGTAATCTGCTTTTGGCGTCTGAGATTTGAAACTAGTAAGGTGTGACATACTGCGTTTCTGGATTGCCTCAAAAGCTTGTGAGTTTCAGGTTCCACACACCTATTAGAGCAACCTGCTACACAAGAAGCCATCTCTGAATAGTTCATGGTGCAAAGTAAGCAGAGGCCCAAGTCAACTCTTGTAACATGAAGAAGCAGGACAAACACTTGTCTTTTTCAAAAGCTTCTGCTGGGGTAGCACGTTCCAGAGGTCTCCTATTGTTCCTTTGATTAACCCTGACTGAAGGATGTGTTTGCACTGAGCACACTTTAACCAGCAGTCTGGGATCTTCAGAAGTTTTCCTCGTGTCTGATTTGTCACAGTGACACCTTTTCTGAAAGCTGTACATGTGTGGCAGGTGAGCTTGACTCAAGTGTGCATTGTCGGCCATATTTGCTTAGTGCTTTTATGTGTTCTTTCAACCGTGTACTCTTCTCAAGTAGTCCTGGCTCAAGCAAACATGAATGAAGAAACCTACAGGAAGAAGACATCATAGTTAAACGTCAGGCTCCCAGAATCACAGCCTGCTTACCTGGAACTGTATTAGAAAGTTGTATTGTTTTTTTTGCACCATTCAGCTTATCAGATTCCATTTCTCTGCACTATATTTGCTCTCGAGTACATACGGGCCCTGTTGTTTGTGTAGTCACAGGAGCAGCCTAGAAGCGGCTGCCAGCCTGGCTCTGCAGGTTGTGGGCTGTTTCACTCAGCTAATGTGGAAATGATAACAAAAGAGATAAATTAAATAGTACTAAAGCATTTGCGGTTTGGGAGATAGAAGAGTGAGACATATTTTACAGAGAATGGGCGGTGCAAGGTAAGAAGCTGAGGCTGCAGGATATGAATAGGTGTGTGTGTCTGTTTATGTATGTGTGTGCGTTAAAAGGCTGTGTTTACGAAGCACAGGGCTGGGAACTAAGTGTTTGGCCCTCCAGGTGTGTGTGCCGGTGGTTGTCAGGGCTTGTGAGGCCCGCTGCGGAGGTGGCTACGTGACAGTGGTAATGATAGGTTGTGGCGGGTGAAGACATGAGTGTATGTGTGTGTGTGTGTGTGTGTTGCTTCAGGCAAGTGTTAGCTTGGCTCCTGATGACTGACACACACACACACACACATTCACACACACACTAGCACAGTCAACAATGCACCTTATATCAGACTTCACATCCCACGCAGTGCGAGCAATTAGACGCATGACATCAGGATGAGTGAGCACTTGCCAAGTGAGGAGGGCCGAGCTCCACAAGTCGGGGGGTCAGATAATCCTCAACCCACCAGCTCCATCTGAAATGCAGGCGCTCAAATAAGGTGACAGAAAGGGTCAAGTTCAGGTTGAGCTGTAATTTGGCAGCAAGGGTCAAGTGCCTCCTGTCTGATGTGTTCACTTTACAAGGCAACAAGTGTGTTTAGCTCTTCAGGGTGCATTTATATCAAATAAAGACAATTTAATCAGTCCCAGAAATATTTACTTGTTGGTTTAATTTGCGCAAATGAGAAAGAGTGGACTTCCGCCTTCTTTGCAATTTCCATTGTGTACAGTTTGATTTGTTATACATAATACAGAAAACAATTCAAAAACATTAAACTGAAGACAAGCTTAGCAAATTTCTGTCCAAAAGTAACTAAAAGTAAGCCCAGTTTTGCTTGTTGTTGTTCGTAAGAACCTAAGCAAACACAATAAAAATAGGCTGCCGAAAAACTATGGCTTAGAAAAATAGGGTGACTGTGCATTAAACAGTAGACACAGTAAGAAAATTCAAGGAATCGGGAAAGGTGTGCCTCCAAAAAACTCACCTACGAGGTTGCCCAAGATTATGTTTTCACTGTTCCGTTTAAGGCAACTAAACAGATTATGTGGACCTTATTTTCTCTACAGCTTCCATTAAAAAGGTAATTTCCTGGAGTAGCAGCTACATGCTCACAAACAATGAAGATCTGCAAGCTCAGATCTGCAGATGTTTAATGACAAGAACATACCTGGAGCTCATTAAACAGGATATTCACAGCACTGCACTCTCCTGTCATTTACTGTAATGTGTAAAGATAATAGTCCTGTTTGACAGAGATGCTTATTGTTGTGGCTTGCAGCGAGGCCTTGTATCTCGGGGAAACAGAACTGGCTGCGGCTGGCCGACCCACACAATAAAGCTCTCAGGCGGACTTTTCAGTACCGGGGCATTCCGCAATGGTCTTACCAATCTGGCCGCATCCGTTTGCCCCATTCTGTGCTCCTCTGTTGTGCCGTACCGCAATATGTGAACAAACACACACACAAACACACACACAGGAAGAAGAGAGAGAGGAGGAGGAGAGACAACAGGCGAGCTATTGTCTTGTCTTACATAGAATTGGCTCACAAATACTCATGTCTGCATGTCTGATCCTAAACTTCGAGTTGTGGTTTCCGACAGTTGAGCTGCTGTTGCTTTATGTCATGACGACTCTTTAACATGTCAGCTACCATTTATCCTCCAAATAGTAAGATGCGTGCATATAATGACACAGGTGACAAATGATTTTCAGAAAGTCCTCAGTTATCTTGAAAATGGCAACTTGCCACATACCATGCTCAGGGGAGAAGTAATAAAATAATACTCAATGACAGATGAACAGTGGGAAACCACTACTTTGGTTTGGGAGCTTTTGTCCACAAAGATTAGACACTATTGTAAGGTGCATGTGTATAAGTCCTTGTGAGATTATTTTTCTATTAGATTTTCTATTCTGAATTAGACTCTAATGGGCTGAGTTCAAAGACGTCAAGAGGATATTTCCTGCTGTCTGAGGGCTTAGTGCTAGTTCAAAGAAATCCAACTGTTGACAGCAGCTGGTCTTCTCAGGAGCTCCAACTTTGTCCTACTGTATAAAGAAGCTACTGCTTTAGTCAATCCCCAACAGTATCACAGTATACATCCCCCCGTGCACTGCAGTAGAAAGCTTTATGCTTTAGACAGTATTAAGCTGTCTGGAGAGATATCAAAGCGTCCTTCCTCCATCCTTGACTTTTGTTGTTTCTCTTCACTTCATTCCTTTTTCCATTCCAGAGACAGCAGTGCCCAGAGGCGGTATTAGTGCTTATATTTGTGATTTTGTTGGCAGAGGAACAATGCTTTAGTTTAGGCAGTGCATTCCTGATTATTGACACACTGTGGTATGGAGAAGGATTAGCGAGTGCCTTGGCTTTCTGATACTTCAGCTCGAGCTCGTGAGCAACACCTGGGTGTATCCATGACAACAGGCATCACAATGAACAGTGATTTCGCCACCAACCGGTTCGACAGAGAGTCTTTGGCTGCGCTTGTGAAAGGAGGGTCACTCAAGAGAGGTGAAGAGGGAAATGTTTGTTTGACATTACTGAATGTGGCACAAAGTTAGTCAATGTAAAGGTTTCTGGCAGGTAAAAGAGTTGAGCTCTCTTTACTCTTAGATGTCTGTTAGGAATCCACGTCATGGTATATCTAAGTGCTAAAATGAAGCCAGCTGGACTTATTCTTAAGTTAAAACCATAAAATATTTTTTGTTTTGTCACAAATTCCTATCCTGTGTTTGCAGAAGAAATAGTTTTGCTGGGTGTAGATGCTGGTTTATAGTTTCTGCAAGAGGAGCTCTACCCATTCTGACAGCCCTGATTACCTGTGCCCTGCCGGCCCACATGTGGTCTGTGGTGAGATAGCCTGATAGCTGGGACTGAGGCAGCATTGTTGCGAACAAGCAGCTTGCTGAGGGTCTCCTAATGACTTTCTTCTCAATCTTATCAGTACAAGCCCCCAGGACCCATATCAAGCATCCTAGTAAAGACTTCCATTGACATCAATGCCTACTATGACTGTATTTGATTCTCGGGACTCTGCTACTCGCTTTTACAGACAAGCGTTAAGAATATGAAAACATGTTTTGTCTCGCATCAGTGACAATTTGAACACACTCTAGGTAAGTACTGGATGTCATAAATACTTCTGGAATCACAGTCAGTTCAGTCACATTGTTGATACAGTAACATTCACAACATAGACACAGATTTCAATGATTTTGACATAAACTCTGCTTGTTTTAATTTAAAAAGATCCTTCCCAGTAATAGTTCAGTCTTGGCATTTTCCCAGGAATATTCTGGGTAGCAACAGTTCAAAGTACTGCAATTAGTCGATTGCGGTTGCAATCAAAAAAAAAAAGAAGTAATATCTTCATATAATTCTCATAAATGTAGATTTCGATAAGTTGTTCATTTTGCTTTTATTTTATAACCTTTTATTTACAATGGAACATGGATTTTGAGGATTTCTTTCAAGCTCTACAGGAACAGCTGTAGTGGAGTCATGGTTAAACGTCCACAAATTAAGGTCTTGGCATTTAATTACTACAAATTACTAAGTGTCTTTTTCTGAGTGGAGTACGAACCTTGAGAGTAAGCCAATAGATATCACCGCCTGTCCAGAAGAAAACAATGTATCCACATAAAGTTACTGTCTATACATCGTAGAGGTGACTTTAGTCTACAGCAGAAACTTTATCTCCAACTTGTCAAACTCTGCACTGATAAGTGAGGTATTTAGGGCGTTTGACTACCCAGTTGCTGTCTAGTTAGAGACCAGACAGCTGACAAATATGCCAAGTGGAGAGAAAAACTCTTTTAAGTCCATCTGAGTCACTGAATGTTTCCAGCCAACTCACTGTTAGCTCACCTGGTATTCATTGTAAAATAATGATTTCCACTGTTGATTTTTTTTAAACAGAAAAATGTGCACAGGTGTTCAAAACCTCAAGTAACTCAACCAGTAATTACACGTCAATAATCTCCAACAAAAGTCATTTATTCCTAATTTCTTTCTTCCCAATCGTTATTTTTTCAACAAAGTAATACGTGGAAGTGGAGAAATGCTCTGACACCTTGATAAGGTCATCTGAGAGTAGGCGTGGGCAGCCGCCAGATTTAGCTCATAATTTGTAAAAGAAAAACAAACATGAAATGATCTTCCTGATAGCTGAGATGTCAAAGAGAGACATACTGCTGTGTGACTGGAAATGAGGGTTGAGTGGAGTGGAGTGGAACCGGACCCAGCCTGCTCAGGAGCCCTCTCACTCACAACAAGTGGTTTGGTTTGGCACTGTCCCTTTGTTGGCACTGTCAGGTTCTCATACCTATTATTGTCGACGAGCAAGCATCACGATGACATGTCCCGTGATGCCATTGGCTGGCACTGTGTCACGGTCAAATTATCACCTGTTTTGCGTACCTGGCATGATTCCAGACTTCTCAAGTAAAAAGTTTATTTTTATCTTTTCCACTATAGCATAGTCCACCTGTGCTGTTTAGTTACTTTATCAGTGTGACATCACTAACATACCTGACGTGTTTTCTCTGGGATCCGCATGAAAAGTGTTGTTTTTTTTGTGAGAATGTTTTTTCTCAGTCATTCTTTCATCCTGGGTGTGTAATTGATGTGTTAGCCTTGTCACGTTGATGAGGAAGTTTTGTATATTTTTCTTTTTTTTTCTGATGGCTCATCCCTGTGTGGAAACAAAATTCCCCTGCCAGTAATGAAGTGTTGCAGGCTTTAACCATGGTCCTATGGTGCAAGGCAGCGTGGGAAGTTTGGTGAACTTCCTGACCCCACACACCACCACAGCACATTGACCCTCATCACGTGATAAAGGAATGCTCCTTGCCTTTTGTTTTAACATCCACGGCACTCATGGAGTTGAGAGCAATTTTGCACACTATAGAATGATCACTAGCTTGGCATTTTGCCTCCCCATTCTCCTCCAGTGTTATTCTCAAACAGGATTTGCGGGCAGCTCTCTCCTGCATCTTTTAAATCACTTCAAGCGCTACTGAAGCCTTTTTCACCCAATGCAGGCATCCAATCTAATGGCATCATTTGGGCTTGCACACATCGAGAGAATCAACGCCTTTTTTCTCTATGCCTAAGTTTTTGTGAACAGGGGAAAACAAAAGGCTGGCTCAGTGAAGCGCATCTCGGCTGGCGGGTTGAATAGAGGGGCCCCTTTCATGGCTGTTTATGAGCACCCCTCTTCAAAAACACACATACAAATCACATCCAGTTCTCCCAGTGGCTCCTCTGATACGAGGATGATGGCAGGGAGGGGAGTGGGGCTGGAATCTCGTAGTGCCTCTCTCTCCTTTTTCTGTTCCAGTTGGTGTATTTCCACCAAGTGTCACCCCAACTTTACTATCTCATCCATCAATTTGTTTTCACAATTTGAATCATGTTACATAAGAGAAGTTCAAGTGTCTCTGCTGAAAAAAAAAAACATTTAAAGGTTTTAAATAACAGATGCTGGACAGCAAAAAGGGCACAATAAACCGGTGTTTTGTAAGATACAGTTTATCAAAAGATCACCTATCAAAACTCACAGAAGGAAAGAGACTACCATATTACAACTTCAACTAATAATCATTTTCATGAACAATTTTGTTTTTTTTTGTGATTTGCAGTTTAGTCTTTAAAATGTCTATCACAATTTCCTGAAACTGGAAGACCAGAAATCCCCCAAATATTTATTTTCAATAATATTAAAGTGAGAAAACATGAACTCTCCACAATTCTAGCCACTGAACTTTAGTTGTTTTGCTTTTTTTTCTTATCAAAAAATGATGTGAACAATGAATGAATTTTGAAAACACAGTGCGTGCAAAGTACTTTATAGTTTTTTCCAGCTTAATTTTTTAAATCTTTATAAATACCACAGTAGATTTGCATCAAGTTTCATTCCATTTGAATATAACAAATGATGTCCAGAGGGGACACTGTGCTCCTGTTTACCTCCTGGAGTGTGTGACTGTGTACACTTGCGCATAGAGAAAGACAGACCTGTGGATACATGCCTCTTTCTGCGGGTCAGAAATGAAGGTCAGGAGAGCTGACAACCTTTTAACAAATTGCAAGTCATCCCACCATAAAGTAGATGTTCTTGCAACTACCTTTTTCCACTCTATGTCATATCTTGTTCAACAGGTAGGGTTTGATGGACAGGAGGAATGCAGGCTGAGAGATTTGTTTTGTAATGGCAGGCCATTCTTTGGGTGTTCTTAAGCAAACAGAGTGGCGCTATGTCCTGTTTTTACGGGTTTCACACGTCACTGTTCAAACTCTCAAACAGGCTGGTCCCCAAGAGTACATGGAAGAGAGCAAACAGTGTTCTAATACTTCACCACTCTGACCTTCTGCTAACTTGATACACACATAGACAAACACACACACACACACACACACACACACCTTTTACCAGCACAGTGCAAGAGGATGTGTGAAATGGTTTTTTAAATCCTGGGATTATTAGATAAAATAAAGCAACAAAGACGCAGATATGTTGACGCAAACCAAATCCGACTTCTGTTTCATATCAAAGTATTTAGTCTTTCAGGATAAATAGTGTGAGCATGTCGATCCTCCAGATCTCACTGCGCAGTTCAGCTCAGTTCTGTCCTGCATTTAAACCACATTCAAAATTACGACCTTTTGACTGCAGTTAAAAAAATGATTTTCCATTGTGTTCATGTAAGGCAACAGCATTGTTTTTTAATACCCCACAGGCCTCACGAACATAGGTGGTGGTTTCTGTATGTCATGTTAAAGCAGCATGTGAGTGCCCCGTTACGACTGCATGTGCTTGACCTAATTGAGTGCTACTTTAATGTGCATGGGTCAAATGCATGGAAAAATGGTGGGAATTCTGTGGGAAACTTTGAAAGCTCATAAAATGATGGATTTTCAAGTACTCCCTTAATTCCAACAAAATGTAATGAAACAGTGCAATGTCTATTTTTATTAATGGCACGGAAAAATATCGAGAAAACATGTAGTGCTCCCCGGGTAGTGCACAGTGCCTTGTGTCTCAGCCCGATTTAGTTTATATAAGCATGTGTGAAGTAGTTAGGTGCGTATGTGTCTGGACTTGTGTGTCACTGCAGTGGGCCTTTACAATTCTGCCAAGCTCCCTGCCATGTTTTTCTTCTACACAAAAATAAAGGAATCCAAAAAAAGAAGAAGAAGAAAAAAAAAACACCTACTGCTTCTATAGATCCCTGCGCAATCCGCTCTTTGCTGTTCTTTTCTTTTCCGCTTGTTTTAAATCTGTCTCTGATATACAAGGCATTCCTTTGTGGTTGTGTAACATGATTGGAGGCGAACAAAGAGAGTAAATGAGACAGAGGGAGATAGAAAAAAAAAAAGAGAGAGAGAGGAAAATGGTTTGTCTTGCTGGGTTTCACGTCCTACTGTGCGCTCATATTTCTCAACCGGCTTCACAGTTGTGGGTATGCTGGCTTATCGTTGGCCTCCTCAGCTCTTTCCGTCATGCGTGGCCTACCTTAATCTCTCTTGTGTACTGTAAACCGCACCTAATAACCCTGCACACGATTAAAGCAAACATCTTAATAACAGCCTCCCTCATTATCAACTCACATTGGGAAAATGAGTGGTTCAACCTCACCTCTGTAATGTGGCTCACAAATAAGCCAGAGAACAAGACAACCTGCTTATTTGGTGTTTTCCAGAAAAAAAAAAAAAAAAGGTAAGTGTTAGCATGTGAATTTGTCAGATTTTTCCATTTTAAAAATCTGAGAAACTATCAGAATTGTTGGCATTTTATATGAAGTAGTTGTTGCCGACGAATGTGCATAATTCTAATTGCACAGACTCAAAACCAAGAGCGAGCTGCAGGACTGAATGTGGGGCGTTGCTCTAGAGGGTGCTGTTTACTGAGGAAATGTGCTTTCTTCCTCTTTTCCTCCCCGCAGCCCTCTCAAAGTGTTATTCTTTAGGATTTCTGAATATACAATTTTAAACATATCCCATCAACAAACATGACATCTTAAATTAAAAATGAAAAACATAATTCTGTGCAGATATTGCTATGAGTAGATTGGTGAAAATGTCGATGTCAAATCAGTCTCGACTAAGGAAATCAAGGAACAGTGAAAAATATAACAGGAGACATTTATCTTAAAGGAAACATTTTACGGTCTTTAAAAGAATGTGTGGTATTGTGCTGCGAGGCTTCTTTGACATGACATTAGGCCATTGTAATCCCTCGATGTGTGTGTTTGTGTGTGTGTTTTCCCTACTTGTGGATCACACTCATGCACACACACACACATATAAACACATGAACGCCCACAGATGTTTACACAAGTTTCACGCAGCCAACAACAGAAGATGACGAGCTGTCAGTCAGACCTCCACGGGCAGAATGGAGACGGGGAAGAATGCATCCGTGGTGATGGTTACACCTGTGCTGTCTGTGATTTCCTGCGGCAGTATTGCAGGGTGTAATCCCTAACATCGCCCGTGTTTATGCGTGTGTTTTAGTTACAGGCCTGATACGTGCATGCTTTTGAGCTTAGGTGGGACTTCTGCTTCACTTACTCTTCAGCTTGGCCCAGGGGCATCCTCCCCCAGCCTGCCACACACAGGCTCATCTGCAGTATGCATGGATACAGTAAACACACACTGTGATATTTTCTTCACTTTATGTGCACACAGTAAAGCATACATGCACAGAAAGTGAGGAAAAAGGTTTTAGCTTCTTGTCAGTGGCAATTAGTAAATATCAAACTGGACACTGTGTTCTCTGTAAACTTCTTATGTAAAAGATAATTTATGTCCAAACTCCGTTCTAAATTTAGAAAGCAGAAAACTATATTTTACAGTTGTTTTGGACCTGGATTGCCATAATAAGATCATTTACAGGAAACATTAAATTGTGGCTGTTTCCTTATGTACTG
Source organism: Stegastes partitus (assembly GCF_000690725.1). Classification (NCBI taxonomy): domain Eukaryota; kingdom Metazoa; phylum Chordata; class Actinopteri; family Pomacentridae; genus Stegastes; species Stegastes partitus. Next base: position 806,159 of record NW_007577769.1, on the reverse strand, counting down.
AGTATTTGAGGAGGTCTCTTTTTGTTGTTTTATATGGTTAGTGTTTCGTCACGAGTGACGCCGGCAGAACCACTGAGGTCATGAATGGGGAGGAGAAAGTTCCAGTGCCAGCAGCTGAACTCACTTTTTATTTTAGTGAATATGCTAAATTTAGAGCTCGGCTGCAGCCAAAACTTTGGCCCAAACTCCCTGAATGACACACCTTTCGAGAAGTGACTCTTAACATCTGCTATTTTTATCATAATCATACTTTTTCCCCTTGTTTTTGTTCTTTTCTCTCTTTTTTTCTCACTTGCACGCTGTAAAAGTTGTTCTGTTTTTCATTTATAAGATTTGTTGGGTGGATTATTATTAAGAGGATCCTAATTCCCACTAAAGGAAGGGCATGCTTGAGCAGTGTTTTTGAAAACACTGTGCTCTGACGTGAGTAAGACTGGAGAACCAGTAAAAGGTCCTCTCTGCTAACACACCCTCCGTACACTGCTGCCCAGTTAAGGGTCTGTTGTAATGGTGACATTTCAACCTCTTCAAAGTTAGACGGCCAATTGGATAATGGGATTTGGTTTGCCATTCTGGGGAGCAAACCAAGTTGTGACAGTGCATAAAGTTATGAGAACTTCTGCTGACTTAGACAAAACCTAACACTACGTAAAGTCTGGCTCATTATAAGTACAGTGTTGAAGCCTTTGCGGTTCTTCTTCTGTATGATGTGACATTGATGAGATCCACCCATCGCTCATCTGTTATTTCTGTCTCTGGTCCATTATGGACGGCACCCTGCTCCACTGTGAAGTGGTCAGTGTTATGGAACTCTGTCCTGTGGAACCATTTTTCATTCATACCTCATATTACATCCTGTTACACTGTTTCACCAAATTTAACCCAGCTGAACAAATGGAGAATAACTAGTTAGCATGTACAGCAGTGACGTTTGTCCTCTTCTCATTTTTTTATGCAGTGAAGGAATCCAGGCTCTTCGAATGAGATGTCGACCTTTAATTGCTTCCCAACGATCTTCTGGTGAGTTTTTAAAGATACTGCAAAATGTCTCGTTTTGCTTGTGGTGTTTGGGCGTCAAAGTTGTTTCCTGTAAACCTTTGCTGTGTAGAAACCTCTGCTTAATCATGTGTCCTTATTGGGCTACATTAGTTGCCATAGAGTGATGCTATGTCCCCTCCAAGCTTTTGTGTTCAGTAGTGTTTTTGCAGTGCTTTGCAGCTTTTGTGGCTCACCCAGATGTGCAATACGTTCTGGAACAAAGTGGATATATGCCAGAGACTTACAGTGTTACTGTGGTTTAAGGCTTATAAAACTGACGCAACTCCTACTTTTACTGTTGGCGCAACTGGTAGCCAAGTGTTGTTAACTATTTAACTTAACATGAACAACTGAAACAGAATTTACTGGGTGATGTTTGTTGTGGTGTACTTAAATGATTGTTCTCATCCTCAAAATGGCATCTTAACACAGATCATTTAATTGCACTGCTTTGCAAGGGTACAGCCATCAATACTGTTTTGTGACTGCACTGTAGCCTGCAGTACTCTGTGTGCTTAGCCACTCTCTCACAATCCCATCAGGCCCCCTCCTTCCTTCACTGGTAGCCCCTATCCCTTACTCTCTCTTTCAGCTGGTCCACTCTCTACCCACCAGTGTTTGCCTGTCAGTGTGTCACCCCAGGGTGATGCCCCTCTCTCAGCCCCTTGGGGCCCTTTTGCCTCCGCAGCACCCCATGTTTGCCCAATCATTTGGGAGCCGGATACAGGGATGAATTGTTAACTACAGCAGGTCAGCCAGTGCCCCGCACCCCCCAGCCCTCTCTGCTCTTCCTCGACCTGCTGTTGACTCATCTCCATGGCAATGGGGCAAGGAATTTGTTGTTTTTTTTCTCATGTGTCCGCTGCCAGCCAGCTACTCGCCACCCTCCGCCGCTACCGTTTCCTCTTCTCTTCATCCCCTCCGTCGCCGAGCATCCAATCAAAAGGCAGCTGGAGGGAGTCACATGGTCAGGAAGTGTTGAGGGGTGCATCCCACTGTGTAGAGTGATTCTGTCTCTCGAGTTTTGCTATGCTCTGCTCGGATAGAGGGCTTCAAGGGAAAAGTGTGTGCCATTTGTTTGGTAGAAAAGTAAGGACAGTCATCAATGATTTCCTGACACAAAAGCCACTTTTCAACGTTTTTGCATACCATCCGAAATGGGTATGGACAAAGTAGTTTTGAGAGGGCTACGTTGTTTCTAGGTCCAGATCTACATGTGCAACTTATTGTAAAATGTATTTTGGGTAAGCTGCTTAAATCCTCCTCCTGCAGCGATTGTGATAGCCTTGGTTAACAACATTTTTGTTTATGCTGTGATTAAGGGAACCCTAAACAGAAGAGGCAACATACACACTAAGCTGCGTACCAATATAACGCATTGCTTTACATAGCACAGTAATGCAAAAATAAAAAACAAACATCTCATCATTCCTCTCGATATGGTGATTCTTGAAATTAAAATGTTACATGTGGCTCCCTCTGAGATCGTCTTTTTATTATTATTTAAGTAAAGCTGTTTTTATGCAACCACAGTTTTGTGTCGTCTTGTTCCCACCGTTGTCCCAACATACTGACAAGCTCAAGTGTATGTATGTGAGTGTGTTTGTGTGTGCGCGCCCCCACATGTGTTATTAGCTCAGGGCAGGTGAGTGTTTGCCTACCTGTCTCCCTTTATGAGAACCGTGTTTGCCCAAGGAATGCACCACATCCGATTTGTCATTGACTCTTATTGTTCAACTCATCCAACTGGTGCCTTGGGGTTGAGCTGTGTTGTGCCCTGGCAAGTGAAAAATATGTGTTTTTCTTCTTCTTTTTCTTTTCTTTTTGCACTTTTTCGAATGAAATAATGACTCAGTGGGAAAGTATTAAGGACGGTATCTGTGAAGTGAGACGATTGCAAATCTGCATTGAGTAAATTAATTATTAAACATGATCAAGTTGAATATCACCAATTTGAGAGAAAGGGCTGCCTTTCCTTTCTGCTCACCATCTGTAGCTACACAAAAAGTTCTTGTTTCAGACCACGGTCAGTTAAGATAGAAAATAACACCAATCATCAGTCTTCAATTATTCGTAATGCAAAGAAAAAAGAAAATGTATGACGTGCTTGAACCAAATTAGTTTTCTAACCAGTCACATCCTGTAGACATAGATGAACTTCCTCACTTGCTTTGTGGTCATGAGGAAGCCTCAGTGAACTAATTCCTCCGTTGCACTTGAGTGAGGAAGAGAGCCATATCACACAACGTGCAGCTTTCCATGCTTGTGTTTTCCCAGAGAGTTTAAATTTGCAATATTTACTGCACCTAAAAGAACATTTTTGTTTGGATATAGGGTCATTATGTATGTACTGTGTCATTATCTGGGGTTTATTGGTACATATGTGTTACAATGCACATATTAGTGACTGTATAAGTATATTGGAATTTGCATGTATGTATGCCTGTGTGTGTTTGTGCGGCTGTCATCCTCGGTCACCATCTGGGTGGTCCTCATGGCTGGTTTGATGGTAATCCCCCTGTCCCATAAATCAGTGTCCGGGCCCTGGCCGGGAGCTGATGCTGTGTGCCTCACTGAAGCGAGGGGCTTGAGGCACTAAGCCGAGACCCCAGCGGCTGCCCTGCCCTGGCCTGGCCACACGTCAGCTCTCCACACCACCTTTAAAATAACTCATCATGCATGACTGCCTTTGGGAAATGGCCTCAGCGCCTGGTGCACAGCAACATTATTAGCCACAGTAGAAATGAAGGGCACCGTCATAAACCATATCATCAGATAGTATAGTTTTGTGATTTCAAATCTTTTCTCTCTCTATTTTCCAATTTTTAAAACTTTTCATCATTATAGAAATCGTTCTTTCTGTAAATAATTGCAGAAATGCATTTGCAATTTGTTTGTTTTGACTAGTGGCTAACCCAAAGTGACTCTGATAGCCTTCTAGAGACCTGCTCTCAGTTCAAATGTTCCTGTCTGACTGAAAGTGCTAAGATTAAAGTCATATCTTAGTCTTTGTAGGGCCTATCCCTCTCTCTGAGAATGAGGAGGGAGGATAAAGGCTTGTTCGAACTGTCTGGCTTGCATACAGCTCTCCACTGAGCTTTTATCTAGGGAGATTGGTTGCAGCTCTGTCCAGACCCGACTCCCTGGGAGTGCACAGTCCGGAGACCTGTGGCATTAATAAAGATAATGCTGTTTGGAATAATAACAGTCAATTCTACCCAATAGAGGAGAGAGACAACAGACACAAATGTAACAGAATACAAAAGAAACCAAGATGAAAGGCTGAAAGGTGGGTTTGTACACCTTTCTGGCTCTTTTGTGGGAACTGATGGAACCTATATCAGCATGTTCACATACAAACAGTGCTGAGTGGAACCCTATGCCAATTGTGACCCTCAGTGCCATGACGCAGAAATGCAATTTGTTCTTTTGTCTGCTAAGATCACAGAGGACGTATGGTGACTTGCTTTGCCTTTCATTTTTTTTCTTTTGCTCCCCTCCTTTTCATTCTCTTTATTCTCCATTTCCTTCTGTGAGTGCAATTTAGTTTGATGAGCAGGTGGACTTTTTTTTTGTAGCTGACAGTGCTTTTGGCTCCCACCTCTGGCGTGTGGGGCTTTCAGTTGGAGTCAGTCATGTAGGCCAGGATTAGAAGGGTGGAGGAGGAGGAGGTCCAGTCAGAGTCTTGGTATTGGCGACCTCAGCGCCCTGCAGTCAGAACCATGCAGAGTGCAGCTTGAAAGAGTTATTTTGTTGCTTAAGCTCTCAGCCGCACCCCAGATGGCTTTTGTGCTGGCCAGAGACATGCTTGGGGACAGGGTTAAAGAAACAGAGTCCTTCAGGCCTGGTAAGTCTCTGGACTCAGCAGGTAAAACACCAAGAAGGCAAAACGTTGCCTTCTCTGCACTTTTCTACCTTGAATTTGAACAGTGGCCTGGAACAAAATAGGTGGATTAGACCAAAGGGAAGACTTTGATTCTCAGCACACCCACAAACACACACACACCCATATACAGAGTGAGATTAAGGCCTCTGAACATCCACCCAAGTCAAGAATGAGCAAAGCGTTTCATCTGATGTCACATAGGACAAAAGCGAGGCGATGAGTGGAAACATGCTGTGTCTGCATTTTCACTGAAAGCTCTTTTTTTTTTTTTTTCAATGAAGAAAAATGCGTTGACCAACTCTTAGACTTTCACTGCTTTTACCTTTGATCAGAAATTTCATCACATGGTGGTAATTAGTCAGCCCTGTTACTACTTAGGGGAATTTATGGTCCATTATATTATCTGTCCAACATTCCTTCGCAGTAGCCTCCATGGTGACGCCTAGACAAGTGATCAATATTTTGTCAACACTGCTAAACAGGTGCGCTGCTCAGCTGTTTTCATGTTAAGGTCAACTTGAGATATGTAATTTAAAATGATAAAACAACCACGTTTATATTTAAGCATATATCTTGCTGAAGATGTTGTCTAATAATTTGTTGTCCATCAGCCCACTGATTACAGGCACTAATACTAAAGTTAAAACTGGTGTGATCATAACATGATACCATTTTAACATCTAATAGCACACAATGAAGTTACCCCTCTTTTTTAACCAGAACATTGCCTCTGTCTGGTTACTTTCTGATTTTTTTTTTTGCAATGTTTAATATTGTGTTGATAAATTCAACCTCAGTGTCACCTGAAAAATATTGTTTTAGTGCCTGGATATGTGTCAGTCACTGGAGATGTTTAAGGCAAAATCCAATCATCACACCACAGAATATGGCTAACAAGAAGGCACTGTCAGAGTGAATGATGGAGTGGTAACATCATGGTCAGAACATCAGGCTATGGTTTTTGAGGTCTGAGTTGTATATCAAATTGGGAGGAGTGATTTGGTTAGGCTGCTCTGTTAGCCATTCTGGGTTTGTCCCCCAAGTGTTTATCATGGAGGTTTCACAAGTGGCCACTTCTACTCGCGCTGATAAACAGCAGGGATTGGATCCAGACCCTGCTGAGTTCGAGCTGGAGCCCTGGGGCTTGTAACCACACAGACCGGGAATGTTAGTCATTTGTTTATTATTGGCGACATTTGCCTGTTCCTAATCCTTGACTGGATTAGCCAGATTAGATGTGTTCCTCATCCTACCTTTTTCCACTGTTGCAATCCCCTGATATTTGCATGAGGAGTTTTGCGTGCTTTGTAAAAGTGTGCATGCACAAGTACACACATGTGCATGCAGTGGCGTACTTTTTGGCCTCAATGCATGAATACGTGTTTAAGTGTGTGCCATTCCACATGTGTTTCTGAAGGATGTTTGTAATCAAGGGAGTTTGACAGATATCCCCTCTAACTCCATCCTATTTAATGCTCTGTTCAAGGTCAGTAGGAAAACTCGGTTGCTGTGGCTGTTATTTTATTCCATGCCAGGGCATCTTGCTTTTTGGTTGTGCTTGTGGCCGGGGGGGAGTGTTTGGATCTAGCAATTCAGGGCTGCAGAATGTGTTTTTTGTCATTTATTTTTTCTAACGGAAACACTCCAAGAGCCCTCTAGTAACCAATTCATCAAATAAGCTGAATGTCAGTGTGGCATCACTGGAGTCAGAACTGACTGTTGTTATGAAGGAGGAGAAAGTGTTCAGAAAGCGGTGCTTGTGTGTCTGTTCTGTGGGTCGTGAAACTATTGGCTGAGAGTCACCTGAATCAGGGAAGGAACACAGTTTACTGACCAGAGCTTACTTATTCGGCGTGACCTTTACAGAGCTGATCCCGAACACTACATAAATCTGTTTCCAGTTTCAAAACACAACCACGCACACATGCTCATTAACATGCCGTACTCTTTCACCCACACAGTGTTTTTGTGGGTGAGAAAGTCCTGCAAATCTGAGCAAACACCCTACATACAATTCCCTCTCCCCAGTTCCTCTCACAAACATACACAGAAGCAGATACACCAATGCTGCAAGACTGACAGACATGTAGCATGCAATTATCTATGTTTATGTGTGTGGGTTGGGAGGCCAAAAGGTTAAGAATGAGGGTTCATAATTTCCTGGAATACTCAATTTAAACTTATCTGGGTGAGAATCCCATCTCACTGGGTAGGGCAAAGTCTACGAGACCGGATTTGTGGCAAAGCCAACTCAAGTTTCATGTTGTTTCGAGCACATCTGCATCAAGTTACAAGTCATCATATACAATATACAAGTCAAGATGCAAGTAAATGGAACTGGATTTAATGTGTAGTGATAGCTCTACATAGCCAGACTGACTCCTCTCCATATGACAGAGACCTACTAAAAAGTGAAGTTTATTTAAACCAGCCAGTCTGTGACTGATGAGATGAATGTTCAACCCTTCTTCTAAATCCTTTTTTAACCTGCAGAGAAAGTCTTTTTACTTGCTTCACGTGTAAGCTCTTCAGCTGGAGCAGCTGCTGCTGAGCTTCATGGGGTGTTGGTTAATTGGCAGTGTTTGGTAAGTGCAGATATGCTTCACTATGCACATCTTCCTCAGTGTCCCTTGCACTGTTTGCTTTATTCAAGTGTCCATTAATTGGCTGCACACTCACAGTTTTCTGCTTCAACTGTCTCCTGTGGTACCTGAATGTAGCCTTTTTGACCCTGAGCCCCGGGGTTAAAAACCTTGCATTCTGGAGTTTCAGCTAATGGCTGTTAAATCTAAACTCCATCTTTTTTTTTTTGACTCTACTTCTTTTTCTGTGTTTAATATGAGTTTGGAAGGTGATATTTCTTTCATTGGAGTAGTTTTGGGCCTCTAAAAGCAAAATACGCTCAATTTCAACACCTTTCCATAATCTGTGTTTGTGTGAGCGTCCATCAGCCTCAGTCAGGCAGTTCTGTCAACATGGTAACATGGCTGCCTCCTCAGCCCCAAAGAAAGGCCTCAAATTTGGGCTCTAGAGGACCCTGAGTAGCCCAGCTAACAGAACTGGCCATGCGCTCTCTCCTCACACCAGCCACTTCCAACTGGGCTGCATCAGCAGTACTCAAAGACCTGAGAGTACTGTGATCCCACCATGGGGTGTATAGCCGTGGCTCCGGCTGCACTACACTTTAATACCCTTTCCTTTTAACCACAATGGGAAACATGTGCTTACTCTGTGTAGGGTACAGGCCCACCATGAGAGAGGTTGTTTACCTTAGCTCTAAAACTGACATTTCATAGCTCCTGTGACCACTCCTGGTCACCAGTTGTGCTGGGTTAAAAAGGTGATAGAAGATCATTTGGTGACATCTTTATTTAAGACTAGATGATTCACTACCACTATTGCTTCTGAATAAAACGGTCTCCTTACTTCGCACCTTGTAAAAATTGACACTAAAATTATTTTTTTCCATAGTATGTTCACCAAAGGAAAAGGGAAGGGCTGTCTCTTTTGTCTTATTAAAGGGCTGCTTGATGTAACTTTATTATCCCTTTAAGTTTCCATTCCAAAGGTGGGTCAGCCTATTACACCGATTGCAGATCTTTGCTTTGAATATAATCCACCATGTTGGATTTTTCCAAGGAGTATATCATTTTAAATTTTCATCACCTAGTATAGAAATCTAAAGTTATGGTGTTGGTCAATAAAGTTTTGTTCCAGTTTCAGTGGTGAGACAGTTACTTCTGTGCATAAAAGGAACTACAACAAAGAGATACAGTGGTGAAAAACAGGAACAAGCAGCCATTTGCAAAGCTGGAGGAGAGGAAATGCACTCCAGATGAAGATACTACATTGTGGTTCATTTTACTGGTGTGTGTGTTTGTGTGTGTGTATATATATGTGTTGTGAGGAATGTATACCATAGGACTAACCATATCTTTCGTCACAGCACTTTCATTTCCAGTAACTCATAAAGAATACAGATTTTTTGATTGATCTGTTGATTTGTATCTTGATCAGCTATTTTGGTTACATTCAGAAAAGGATGACAGATACCACAGCAAGTTACCAGTCCATATTGCTCCTTTTGACATCTATATTGCATTTAATTGTCCATCCAATAAAATAGAGAACTGCAAATCCTTGGACATAAGAGGCCATAAACAGCAAATTCTATGACTGACACTGGTTCAACTTCGTATTGATATCAGCGTGCACAGATTGGAGAACTGCTTGCTAGTTTTATAAAAAGACTTTTCTGCATTTTGCCTTGATTTGACTCAGTAAATTGGAAAAAGAGAGCACAAGGAAAGACAATGCAGCAAAGGTCCATGACTTAAACTGGGGACTGAGCTCCTGAAAGTATTTTTAATCACGTGGTTTGTGCGCTAATGACTCAACCACTGGGTCACCTCTGCTTGGCATTCTTCTTTCTTTCTTTTTTTTTTTAAGTCATGTTGTACGATGTTCGTTGCTTGGCTCTTTACAAAAACAGGTTTTTACATAACAGGTCCTAGCAGTGGCGTGATTTGTTCTGCTGTTACAAACTGATACACAACATGTACATAGAAAAACAGAATATTTAGTCATTTCTTGCTCTATAACAGTTTTTTGCTTCAGATGCCAGGGTGTCCTTGAAGGCACCAGAATGGCCTAATAAACATCTATGTTAAGCACGTTTCAAGTCTCTCTGAAAGCTTTTATGCTGAAAGGAATGGAAACAAAGCAATGGTTGCCTGGAGTGTTGCAAATCTCCAAACTAGTTATGATTTGGAAAATAGTTGCCACTAAGTTTGGGATTCACAGAATTGTATTTCTTTGTCCAAAGCATGTAAAACTACCAGTACAATAACTTATTGTTCAAAGTGCGCTAAATCAGTTTTTGTTGAGTCCAATCTAAGGCTCTGGTGACCAATTCCTAACTCCTGGCTGGTGGCAGTTTGGGACTGAATCAGATCTTGGGCCCCACAGGTGTGGCAGGTGATCTGAGGGATGAGTGAGCTCTTCCTGGGGTAACAGTAGCCCCAGCCAGCTTCCCATGTTGCCCTGCCCCAATCTGCCCTTTCCTGTCGTCTTATCTTAGCATCCAGTGCAATCTAACCCAGGGCGCGGTACCTCTGCTTCACCATTGCTGGTCTTCTTACATGACATTGTGAAGAGAGAATGACCCGCTTGAGCTGAACTTGAGTTGGGCTGACTGACAGAGTCCTGACACGACAATGTAGGCACAACCATCTCAGCTTCCTGCCACCCACAGCTTCCCACCCTCTGACCTCTATGGTACCAAGGGCAACAGGAGCAGAGACAAGCAGACAATGAGCTACACAGCAGCTCTATTAAGGATTTTGTTTATTATAGTGAACACTGACACAGCAGTGGTAGTTTTTTGCAGGCTCAATAGTGAAGAAATTCAGGTTTCTTTAAAAAAAAAAAAAAGGTTTTCGCTCAGGCCCGTGGGACATGCTGATGTAGTTGAAGGGTTTTGTAATTACCAGTGTGGAGACTTAACGCGAATCCTGAAGGGACAGATTGTCTGTTCCTCAGCAGTCTGGGTTTGATTAAGTCAATCAATCCACCAGGAGCCAGCCAACCAGCTTTTTTTCACAGTGTCAATTGAAAGACTGAGAGCAAAAAACTGTATTGTAAATAATCACTGAAGCTACAATGTACAGAAACATTAAAAGAGTTCAGCACCCTAGAAAGGAGCACAACAGCGTGCAAGTATATGCATACTCACTGTGTGTAATTGCTTTGCCACTGTGTGTCCTTATAACTATCCGTGTACTTATTTGCTAACTCAATCACTCAGAGGGATAATTAAGCTTGACTAAAGTAAAATCACTGACCCACACAAATTTGACAGTAATTTAAGCACAAGAAAGAACAGTGATTTTCGGGTTTTTAATACATTAGCGCATGGTAACATGAACAGGATTTGAACCATTGGTGAATCATCTGTCATTTGCATACCTACCAAACACACTATAAACATGTTTCCACATGTGCTCATTCCATAGCAGAGCTGCCAAACAGCAGTTGAACGCTGCTGAAAGGAGCCTTATCACAGCCCTCTATGATTTTCTTTGACAAAGAAATTGTTTTGTTGTGTTGTATTTCCAGGGAAGCCTTAGCTACACTCCTTTGAGTGTGCAATATGTTCTTCATACATCCCATATATGTACTAAACCCTGTAAGTTTATGTGTAGTCCTGGTGTGTGACTACGTTCACAGACAGGAGGGTTTGTGGGGCAAAATCTCATTAAACTGCATGTTTTGTGTGTGTGTGTGTTCGCACTCGTGTGTGTTGCGTGGATGTGAGCCCTGAGCGTTAAATGTGTGTGTGGACTTGCAGACCTCAGCTCAGCTCGGAGATGTAATCTGATTTGCAGAAAGGAACGGGTCGTTTCACATGACTGGTTTAAAGGACCGCTGGCGCAAGGTTGTGCCAGTGTCCCTGACTGGTTTGGGCATGTGTGTATGTGTCTGTGTGAGTGGATATATACATGTGTGCTTGCATGCTTGTATATTTACACTTAAAAGTATTTACTTGTTTACACATTGTGCACTGCAGAAATATGATCATTTGTTAGTGTAGGCTTCTACACGGTAGAAGTAAAGAGGTGTTGAAGTTTACAGTGCGGATGAACAAACCGGGCTGCCACATTTATTCCGTTGTTCTTGGTTTTTATATAAGATTTATTTCATAAAGTTTACATGGAGTAAGGCCACTTCTAATTAACAGTCAATTACACATCTGGAACAAAGTACAGCTCTGGTTTGGACTAATGCAAGTTTTGTTTGCAACTTTCTGTTTACACATCTCTTTCAATCAGAGCTGTATTTTGAACTAATGGACCATCAGAAATAATATCAAATAATTGAAATCATCCTGTAGCGTCAGCAGTCTTAAGAGGACTGCTAGGATTAAATCCCCTTAAGCTTTGCCTCCAAATCCTCCCTGTTTTTTACCATTGCTTTTTAAAAAAAAAAAAATGTAATTTTTAAATTATTTAACGTTGTTTGTTGATATTTGTTGCGGTGGCGATTTTTGGTTCTGTTTTTGTTTTTTTGTGGTCCATCATGTGATTTTCATTGGAGAGTGACTGGAGGAGAAGACAACAGTCAAAGCAAGTGAGCATGCATGAGTGTGTGTTTGTATCTCAACTGGCCTGGTTAATAAATGCACCTTGTTTTCCATCTGGGGGTCATCAATTGTGGTTGTGACACACACAAGTGGAAGAGAGGAGGCCTAAAAAAAGGGGATGTTCGCACCTGTGTGCGCTTGTGGGTCTTGCCGTGTGCATGCTTGTTTACATGTTAGCATGTACTGATGTTGTGAACGAGCTATGATCATGCTTATCTGCTCTGAGAGGTTCAAGAGTGTGTGCTTGGTGTTTGTGTGTTTTCTCTCCTGTATGGAGGGCTCATAAGCAGGACGATGCAGCAGGAAGCTCTGATCCCATCAGGCATGTCAGCAGGGGCAGTTTTTCATAAGGTAGTAATCTCACCACACAAAGGGGTGTCCAATATTAGAGAGAGCCCCTACCCCTGAGTTAATCAAGACCTGACCAACCCTTCTCTTGGCTCACCAACTCTCTAAACATTACCTCATCTCAAGGCTTAGCCTAGCCACATGCAACTCCAGCCTGCTGGTGTACATGATAACTCACTTAGCGCAGTATGATAGCTCGAAAAAAAACCCCGAAATATAAGAAAGGATATAAAAGAAATTGGACCAGTGCACAACTACCTATGGTGCCTGGTGCCAGAGAAAGGTATTTTAAAAGGGAGAGGAAAGAAAGAATCATTTTACCATGTCCTCCAGAAACTCTGGGAACCAATTTGCTGGTATTCAGTTTCTCTCCCCACCGTCCTGTTATTGCTGTTTTCCCCCCAACTCTTGGAGCCTTCATCCTGAAAGGAGGTTTTTTAGTTCAGGCTTTGTGTCACTCGGAAACAGTGCATTTGTTGCCAAGGTAACAGGTCTGGGACAGTGAAACTCAGAAGCAGAGAGCACCTTTGTCTGTGAACGGATGAAGAGGGACCCGAGCTGTCATTGGTCCAGAGAGCGCAGCTTCAGTCCTAAACATGTCTGCATCTAGAAACATGAAAGTGTCCTGGTCCAATATCTTCCTAAACCCACTGACCTCACACAATAAAACCAGCACACCAAATAAATTTTAAATGGTACAATGGAAAAGCCACTTCGATTACCTCCATTCTCCTAAACTGCCAGGTTTTGCAGAGTTCCTTTGAAACCCTAGATTTACATAAAACAGAGTTGGTTAACTAAGTTGCCAGTACAGGTTTGACTTTTTTAATGTTCTGTGAAGATACTTTAGAAGGTCTCAGTTGTGCAGTTATTACAAAAACCACCTGTGGTTGCTCAATATTTTTGAAAATAATGTGACAAAAAGGCTGTCAGGGCAGTTGAGCCAAGACAAGATGAAATCAGGCACACAAACAAAACCATATTATATTTTAAGTGACAAGTATTAACATTCAAAAACAATCAGCAAGCAAAACTAGGAAGCTTTTATATGTATATATATATATATATACACACTGTGTGTGTGTATATATATATATATATATATATACACACACAGTTGAAGTCAGAAGTTTACATACACTGTATAAACCAAACACCTTTTTTCTCACTGACATTAAATGTGACTAAACTTTTTCTGTTTTAGTTCAGCTAGGATTACCAAAATTATTTCTATTTGCTAAATGTCAGAATAATGAGAGACAGAATTTCTTTTAGAGATTTTTTGCTTATTTTATTCAAAGTCATAAGTTTACATACATTTCCTTAGTATTTGGTAGCATCGTCTTTAAGCTGTAAGACTTGAGTCAAACGTTCTGGGTTTCCTTCCTCAAGCTTCTCACAATAGTCTGATGACTTCTGGCCCATTCCTCCTGACAGAACTGGTGTAACTGAGTCAGGTTCATAAGCCACCTTGCTCCACACGCCTTTTCAGCTCTGCCCACAAATTTTATACAAGATTGAGATCAGGGCTTCGTGATGGCCACTCCAAAACATGGACTTTGTTGTCCTGAAGCCTCTTTGTAACTAATCTAGCGGTATGCTTCGGGTCATTGTTCATTTGGAAGACCCATTTGCGCCCAAGCTTTAACTTCCTGGCTGATGTCTTGAGATGTTTCCTCAATATTTCCACATAATCTTCTTTCCTCATGATGCCATCTATTTTGTGAAGTGCACTAGTCCCTCCTGCAGCAAAATACCCCCACAACATGATGCTGCCACCCCCATACTTCACAGTTGGGATGGTGTTCTCAGGCTTGTGAACTTCCCCCTTTTTCCTCCAAATGCAACGATGGTTATTATGGCCAGACAGTTTAATTTTACTTTCATCAGACCACAGAAATGAAGGTCTTTGTCCCTGTGTGCATTTGCAAACTGTATTCTGGCTTTTTTATGTTGCTTTTGGAGTGATGTCTTCTTCCTCTCTGAGTAGCCTTTCAGTCCATGTCAGTATAGGACTGGTTTCACTGTGGATAATGACACTCTCTTACCAGCTTCAGCAGCATCCTCACAAGGTCTTTTGCTTTTGTTCTGGGGTTGATACACACATTTCGCACCAAAACACTTCATCTCTGGGACACAGAATCTTCTCCTTCCTGAGCGGTGTGATGCCTGAACATTCCCATGGTGTTTATACTTGTGTATAATTGTTTGACCACATGAACGTGGAACCTTCAGTCATGTGGAAATTGTACCTAAGGATGAACCAGACTTGTGGAAGTCCACAACTCTCTTCCTGATATCCTGGCTGATTTCTTTAGATTTTCCCTTGTTGTCACAAAAGGAAGCAGTGTGTTTGAGGTGTGCCTTAAAATACATCCACCGGTATTACTCCAATTAACTGAAATGTTGTTATTAAACCTATCAAAAGCTTCCGAAGCCACGCTATCATCATCTTGGCTTTCCCAAATAGTTTGAAGGCATGGTAATATTAGTATACGTAAAGTTCTGACTCTGAAGAAAGTAGTGGAAAAGTCTCTAAAAAATTCTCTCTCTCATTATTCTGGCATTTAGCAAATAGAAATAATTTTGGTAATCCTAACTGACCTTAAACAGTAAACGTTTAGTCTTATTTAATGTTATACAGTGAGAAAAGAAATGTTTTATGTCTTTTTATTCAGTGTATGTAAACTTTATACATACATATATATACACACACACACACACACACACACACACACACACACACACACACACACAGATATATATATGTATGAAGACAATTACATTATAAAATACAATTAGCAAATCATTTACCAAAGCCCTAAAGTCAGCCTGAAACATCAAGTTCCTTAATTTGATTTGCCTGGAGCTGAAAACACTTGTCACACAATGACCTTAGACTGGATACAAATAACAGAAGTGTTTATTGTGAACTAAGATTATAGTTGAAAGATGAGTTCTATGTGATTATTTGCAAAGACATGATGTGGCACAAGTCTGAATTGCTTCAATACACATGCACAAAAAATAAATAAAAATGCAAAGAAAGACAACTTTGTGTCTATTTCTGTCTTCGACTGTAATAAATTTGTTATATCAATCAAAACCATTACTTTTCACTTGCAGTACAATCAGAGCAAACAAGGTTAAAGCAATTTTACAATCAGAGTTATAATCAGACCTAATTTCTATGCATACATTTGGAGTTTTTTTCATGTCAACTGTGTAAGTGAACAGCAAAATGAATATCCATCAGAATGCTTTGCATGCAGCATGAGAACCAATAAATCACAGTTGCAACTTAATTACCTTAAAGTGAGATATGAGGCAGCTACCCAACAAAGTTCAATTATTAAATTAGTGCAAAAATGTATTCAGTATGAGAAGCGTTGTGGGCATCCCTCATGCATACAATGATCATTTATTAATGCTTCAATGTAAAATGAATTTTAAAATCCATCAGGGCTGCAGTTTATGAGAGAAAAGTAGCAATATTGCATAAGAAAATGCATCTGTCCCACAATATCATGTAAATATAGGGAACATTAATGTAAAATTCATTTATTGTCTCTGAATGAATCACTTTAACAGAAAAAGAGAGCAATTCAGTGTCTGAACAGCACTCTAGATTTTTATGATGGAGTGATGCATTTTTTTTATCATTTGGCCATGTTTGTTTTGTATGCAAGGCTCATGATTACAAGTTAAGTAATACATTTCGGTCAGTGAGGTTTAGAGGAACAATGAGGTGAAAGTAGAAAAACATCACAAATTAGAGGGGAGGAAAGTGATTTTATAATTGGAAAAAGCTACATGGTAACATTGTCATATCTCTGGAAACAGAAACATTGGCTCTCTTCATGTACAATGCAGAAAGTCTGTTCATGCAAGTGTGGGCCAAGCTGGACCAGATAAAATTTAATGCTTCTGGTTCTTCTTTTTTGTCCACAGTGAGCCTCCCTCTAAATCATTTTATTTCCCCATCCTTTGTCTTTTTCAGATTATCCCAGGTGAGCACCAAGAAGAGCCTGACTAATGGAAACATGATCTCAAGAGATTCAACAGGTAGGGATGACTTTGGTTTTTGTTTGATCTTCATTCAGTGGAATATGTGATCAGACGCAGTGCAGCCTTATGACAGTTGCTATAAACAAGTGGAGTGTGCTACATTCACTGATCAAACAGAGGAAGCAGTGGTAGTTCACATATATAAGAGACATGATCAGGGTGGTGGCACTGGATTTTTGCCCATGTTCTTGCCTTTTTTTTTAAATTATGTAACCCAAGTCATGACAGTACAGTAAAGAATGCAGTGGCACAGAGATATCACTTCAAACACAGCTTCTCTCGGGAGCCTCAGATCCTTTCATTGGCACTGAATGAAGATATGCTTTGATGGCCCACCACAGAGTCAGGGGCCTTCAAAGAAACCTGTTGACGGGATTGTGCGGGGCCGCCAGCAGCCTGAATGAGCGGTACTGTATAAGTGTATCTCTCAGGGTAGTCGTGGGTGTTCCCAGTGGAGGTCAAACACGCTTGACCCCAACATGAGTAGTCATTTTCTATAGATTTTAGGCTTGCGTTAAATCTTGTTTTCTTCCCTTCTACCTGTTTTTTTTTTTTTTTTTTGCTATATGACGGGGAGCTGTGTGTGTGGATGGCAGGGTGCCAGCAGACAGGTACAGTAGATGTGGTGATGAGGGAGTGTGATAGAGGCCGGCCTCAGTTGCAGCCCCAGGCAAAGAAAGACATACACAGGCAGGCTGAGACTCTCAGGCAGGTTGGGACCTGGTTCTGTATGCTGATGCTGCAATGCTGGCTCTGTTCCAGGGTGAGGCATTGGAGAGAAACGTGGGAAGGGAAAAACCAGAATGGAGGTCAAAAGTAAAGATACAGAAAACATACGACCAAAAATGAGGCAGAATGATAGTATAGAGTGTTAACAAAAGAAACAAGACAGTGGTTTTAAGAGATGAAGAAGTGTGAAGCCCAGAGAAGACAAGAGGGAAGTGCAGGAAGAGGGATACGACGAAACAGTGAGAGAGTGAGGCCACATCCTGTACGCTGGTGGAACGTGACTCCTCACAGGTAAACCGACTCAGAGGTGCAGACAGGCAGAAAGAAGATGAGAAACATTGATGGATGACTACTTATCCTCTGACACGTTCCTCCCCCGGGGAAAGAACAGGCAGGACAGGCCGGTCCCGCCACTTCACTGCCATGACAACTGCAGGGTTGAGTGGATGTTGTGTGGGTGTGGACAATGTAATGTCATTTTGTGGGTGGTTGCATGAGCAAGCGCAGGTAAAGCAAAGTCCAGGTTGTCAAGAGGCCACCTACCTGCATTACCTCACCTTGGAATATTCTGACAGTGAAAAGCAGATGTTGTAGACTGATTAACACCAATCTCAGAAGACAACAACTTATTCATCCAGTTGTTTTTCTGAGAATTCGTTC
This sequence comes from Stegastes partitus, assembly GCF_000690725.1. NCBI lineage: Eukaryota > Metazoa > Chordata > Actinopteri > Pomacentridae > Stegastes > Stegastes partitus. The sequence continues at coordinate 788,289 of NW_007577769.1, read as the reverse complement.
ATTTTCTCCTCTACCTCTACTGCTGTTTTTATGCTATATTACAGATAAAATTGATATTTTGTATTTTTCATTTTGGAACGAGACTTATCAGACTAATCAGACCTTTGTTGCTCTGGAGCGATTAAAGAACGACATCGCATGTCTGGTACTGAACTGAAAAATAGCTGCCAGTCTGGAACTTTGTATTCACAAAGCTGGAAGCAAAACACAGTCTGGTTTTTGCCACCACTTATAATTTGATCATTTCAGCCGTGGATGAGGCTCCGTGTAGTTCATCTGCAACTTCTTAATGCCATTTTGAATCCTCAAGCCCTTTTTGTGTGGAATGTTTGTAAAAGCAGCCAAATCTGTCCTGCGAAATAAATCACAAGCACACAAGTTTGTGTTGATGAGCTTTGGTGTTTTATAAATCTGTGATTATTTTAAATATCTTTATTAAACATTCACTCAACATTTCAAAGAAAGCTGTTCCCAGAAAAAGATTATTTTTCTTTATTATAGGTATGAGAAACGTGTTAATGTTCAAGTAAGCGTTTTTTGGCCCCAGTCAGTCATTAGTTTGTGTATTATGTTTCCAGGATCACACCAAATCCCAGTTTGGACGGTGGACCAGCATCCCCCGCAGCAGATGTTTGCTCCTGGCATGGCTGCTGACAGCATGAGCTCCATCACTGACAGGCTAGCTCTCAGGATCCAGCCAGCAGCATGAACTTGGAGGAGCCGTGACATAAACTCAGCGGGACAGCAGAGAGTATTCCGCTGCTCAGACATCATGGAACAGATCAGTCAACTTCTGCTGGAGAGGTGCTCAACAGAGGAGTCAACTTGATGAATGTGCATTTACTGTAGCTACCACGACGATATACATATTGTTGAACCCGCATTAAGATTTTCCCGTTCAAACATCTGCTCTTGCTTTTCAGTGTTTATTCACACTGTTGCTCATACACTGAAGCTGTGACATTTACTGTGTTATTTTAAATACAGTATGACCAGTTTTTGGAATTTCATTTTTTTTTACTTTTTTGAATGTAACACCACTGCTGAAGATTTAAAGTTGAGCAAGTGAGGATACACGTCGGCTACATGTGTGATCAAGATTCCTCCGTCAATGGCACTGAAGCTTTTCAAAGAGCCATTGTCATCAAGGTGTTGATGAATGTAAAACAAAAACTCTCTTAATGACATCACATTTCATTTTGACACATTGGCAGCGTGTCTAAATTTTGGTTCATAATCCTGTCAAGCTGTCAACTCTCATTATGATTGATTGCTTCAATGCTGGTGTTGTGTCTGTGAAACCCTGTTCGTGGAAATAAAGAAGTGTATCCAAGCTGCTGTCTGTTTTTTTTGTCATTGCAGGTGCAGATCTGTTAGATTATTAACTGATAAGATGGTTTCATGATGTTTTTATCTGCGTCGACTTTTACTGTTAGTCATTCTGGTTTCATGACAAGTTAGTTACTATGTGCCAGTCTGGTATTAGGGGAGTAGCTGGAGTTGTATCACTCCTTTCTTTTTCTGTCGGTGAATAAAAGTGAAGTGAAAATGGAAAACTGTGACATTTAAATGTTGATAAGTTGAAATGTTACAGGAAACCACAAGGTTTTACTTGACTAATACCAACGTGAATAATAGGACAATTTTCAAGCGATTAAAAAATGTTTTGTGCAAAAACTTAATTTGCTATAATCACAAGCACTTTTGTAAATTTAGCACATGACATCATGGAAAATTGCATTACCCTGCTGAGTGTAGTTTCTGTGAACTATGTGTGTATGATAATGACAGAGAAGTGTTTAATGTCACAGTCCAGGTCAACAGGGGTCACACTGCAGGGAGTTTTCAACTTTTTTGTGGATAAAAATCCCCACTGCTCTTCTGCAGAAAGACATTCTGTACACTAGAAATGCATATATGCTTCTCAACTCTTCTTCAACAATTCAGCAGTGACTTCTCATTCAACTGTCTCTCACCGTCAGTTTCATCTGTGATTGAATGAAGTTTGACTCAGGATGGGTGGGAGCTGTGGGCCTTGTCTGGGGATGGGACGTGGGGTGCAAGAGTGCAGAATAGGGGAGTTGCTAAGGGTGTAATTATTCCTTAAGGGGTTGCTTATTGTTGTCTTTCTCTCTGCGATAAAACAAAGCCGACCGGGCTAGGTTCCATTGCAGTTTGTTCAGGCTTTTCTTCTGGTGCTTGACAATGTTCTGACAAGTTGTTGAAAGCATCATAGGGATTATATTAAGAATCAGATTTGAGGGGGACGAGGTCATTGCCATCTGAAAAAAAGAAGAGGGGGAGTAAAGACCCTGGCGCTGATGTTTTTGGAAGTTGAGCTTCATGACATCTTTATGGCCCTGCTTATGGTCAACAACATTAGCATGTCCACAATGCACTTCTCTGCTTGTCTGCCCCCCCCCCCCGTTTTTTCTCCCCTCCTTTTTCTCACACACATACACACATACACACAACTCAGGGGGGGAAAATGACCTCTCTGCAGCTCTCAATTCACTGCACTTCTATAGCCCTGAATGGACCGGCTCAACAAAAGGTGACATAATTTTCTCAGGGTTTGATTGGCCCCCTCCATGCCACAAGATGACATCATGCAACCCCCCCCATGCAACACGTTACCACCAGCACCATCACACGACGAGCCCCTCCCCCCCTTGTTCCTGGATGCTGGGTTGCCAAGACGACAGAGCTAGGCCCATGCTGTTGGGCTGGACTTGGCAGTATATTGCAGCTTGGCTGTCCATAATGAGCTCAGGCAGCATTTCTCTTGTATTTGTGGTAAACAGTCTTGGGAAGTGATACAGGGAGACAGGAAGAAGAGGAGGGATGTGGAACACTGTCTTGGATATAATGATGGGTTCCCTTTTCATTCCACCTCTTGTCTGCATGGAGTATTAATGTAAGTCTCTGCAGTAGGAAAAGCATTCCAGCAAGAAGTCAAGTCACAAACCTTTGATGTCAAGTATGGACTCTGTGTCAGCTGATGGGCTATTACTTGAAGCTCAGCCATGTTTTGGTAGAAGTTTTGATAAAATTCAAGGAGAGAGCATCTGTATGTTTGTGGGATGGATATGGAGCCTTTTAGGGGGGATGTGTGCTTATGTGCAGCCCGTAAGTCATGACTAAATTTCTTGAATTAAAGAAGATGTTGATGCAGTGCAGAGGATTCATGCCTGTTTAATCTGCATTGAGTCAGGCTTATTTTCACACTTATAGATATAGCTTTTTTCCCCCAGTATATTAACATATGTACTCGTATATTTTGAAAGTTTTGAAGTCTGAAATAGAAGGCAAACTACACGTGATATGTTTTTGCAGATTTACTTCTTTTTCACTCTTTTCTGTTGCAGTTTAAAAATTGGGCAGTAATTGGGGTGGTCCACATTTCATTGGACTATAACATCCTGAGTTCTCCCACAGTAACAGAGCCAGAAGATCAGTCTCTGGCTGCCTAACTCAGCTCAGTACAACCTGTGACCCTGACTAATAAATGCCACTTTTCACACTGGTGGGCATCCAGGTCTATTACAAGCCTTGTGCAGTGAGTATCACACACATACAAATGACCATTTCCCCTTGGAATTGTCATTAATGAGGATAATTTGAAGTGAGGTTGACATCCAGCTCAGAGCCAAACCTTGTTGGTTCCAAACACTCCTGCAGCATGCATGCCTTTGAGCATGCTCCAAACCATTTCCTCAAATTGGAGCTGTATCCAAAGAAAAAATGACACAATTACCACTTGGTCTTGGAGGAGGGCCATGCTTCTTGTTGAACGTTACATATTGCATTAAAGTCATGTGTGACGCACGCTTCTGCTTGTGCTGGTACATAATGGTTTAAACGGTCAACACAAGATAACTTTCTCCTTATGCTCTTCTCATTCAGCTTTCGGTCTTTATCTTGTCCATCATGCCAAGTCTCCTGCCCACTTTAAAGTGCCCCTCTCTTCAGTTTTCATGCTTTCTCTTTCTTGCTGTTCCCTGTGGTGTGATGTGATTAACTGTGGTGTACTGGGTAGGCCCCTCCTTGGACTTCCTTGGAAGAAAGCATAGCTTCAGTGGGTTTTTGAGCTTGGATGAACGATGACTGGGTATCGGTTACCTCTGGCATGCTGAGGATGCGTGGGCTCCCAGTGACCATGACGTCGATCCACTCAGCTTTGCTTGCACAGAAGAATTGGTGGGAATCCGCTACTTTGCCTTCTCTCTGTATTTTCCACAATTGTTCTTTATGGAGGCAACCTATTTTCCAACAGGTTTTCACTTTCTAATGTGTCATGGGATTTACCTTGACTTTATTATGACTGTATTTTCCCAAGTAAGAACTTTATCAGTACATCAACTGCAAATTGATGGTGACAAGAAAGTTACGTACTTCCTAAAAATCATAAAACCCACTGCAGAGTTGCTGGTTTATTCATGGTGACAGCCTTGATTGGCAAGATGACATAGATGAGGCAGTTGCATGGCAAACCATACCTCAGTCTGAGGTCTCACCCTCTTCATCCCTCGCCTCTCTCGCCCTATCCTAATCCTCATTGAGAAGGAGAAGGGGAGACTCGGGAAGCAGGAGAGGATGAGGAGGAGAAGGAGGAGGGAAGCAACAGAACAGGCCAAAGGCTCCACTGACATCCATGGGAATCTGCAGATCCATTCAGCGGTAATTATCAGCATCAATGCAGAGAGGCAGTGGCAAGGCGAGGGGTGGGGGCAAGTGGGTGTGGGAGAGTTTTGGGTATGGGGTTGGGCGGAGAGAAGGGGCGTGGGGGGAGGGTATGTCCAAGATAGAAATGATGGTGTATCAGAGGAGGCTGCACTGAGAGCAAGAGGAAGACAGTCGGTGATGTAGAAAGTAATGTGGGTTTACTTTCAATTTTGGTGAAGGTGACGGAAGCTTGACCTTATGAGCAAGCACATTTTGATTGAGAGCAGCATTTCCCTTTACTCCATGTCTGGTCTCGAGAGAAGTGATTACAGGAAAAGATATATATTTATAGACAGATGAACTACACAGTGCATGATCAAATGTGAAACCAGTGATCTTGAACATTTATGTCACTTTGTTAGTATGTCGGAGGTCACGCATCTAAGTGAGAGCTTTTACTGACTTACAGTGTGCAGTGATTCACATCTGATACTGAAGGATTTCCGAATAATTTGCAGCTTTGTTGTTGAGTATTTTTCCTCCTAAAGACACATCTGACACCACATTATTTGTGAAAGTGCAGTATGGATGTGTGACAGAGTAAACGAATTCCTGAGCATGCATCCCCTGCCTGTGTGAAACAAAGGGGCATGCGAGACGTTCTGAAGTCCTGGATGCCAGCACTCTGTCCACCCGACATCATACATCACTCAGACAGGCCATTTCACTCCTGGATTCAGAATTCAGGCTGAGAGACCACCTCAAACACTCTGGGTTGTCCCCGCTTGGTGAGAACGTCACTCCCAGTCCGCTGAACGCCACGTTTGAACTTTCGCCAACTGGCAGAGCCAAATCTGTCCAACAGGGGAAAATTATGACAAATTATTTTTATTTCCTTCCCCCTTTTTTTCATGGGAAAATCTGAAGGTTTTCCAGCAGAGGGAGATTCGCCACAGCAGCTTTTAGTGGCCTGACCTTTCCTGCTTGGCAAAGGGGAACGATTAGATTTAAATAGAAGACACTAAAATTTTTAGAGGTGCGTCTTCTCCGACAGCGTTGCTCATTTCTTTCTCCGTGAAAGAGAGGTCAAGTCAGAGGTCAGGTCAGCACTTCGTTAGAAGGTCTGGGGATATTCTGGAGTTTACACAGGGAAACACTGTCAGATAGAGATGTCTCATTATGCTTCTGGTGAATTTAGACAGATGGTGTCAACCTGTCAAGAGATAAATGATGTCTTAATGTGAAGCTGCCAGAAAGAACTTTTCCACATTATCTTTGCAAAATGTACAAAATGTTCTTTCTTTCTTTCTTTCTTTCTTTCTTTCTTTCTTTCTTTCTTTCTTTCTTTCTTTCTTTCTTTCTTTCTTACTTCTGCAGATTAAAAAAAAATAAAACCATCAGTGTTGGCTATTGTTGGGTACCTTGTGTGTTTTTTGCAACCATCCATAGCACAAACTCATTGTGCATATTCCAAAAAAAAAAAATCACATACAACACTCCACAACCACTTCACTACCATAATATTTATTGATTTCCCCCAAAAAACTCAGATTCAGCAACTGTATTCACCTTTTAGCTGTAAGTTGTGATCACAGCATTAATCAGGGTCTCATTTTTTTGCACTGGTGATCACTTTCTGCCTTCCACAGTGCAGGAATCGTTGGGTCAGGGAAAGGAGTGACCTCATGACACACACACACACACACACACACACACCCACACACACACACACAAAGTTCCTTTTTACATGCAGCACTTGAATTTCGTTTCCTGATGTGTAAATTTGGCAGAGGGGTGACGAACAAGAAGAACTCTCACTGCCATCAATCACAATGATAGGAGAAACAACATGGCGGAGGTGTGTTGCTAATGTAGTGACACTGTGGTTTCTTTTGTGTCTTTCTGCTTAAAGTCTGAGCGCAGATCTGCTTAAAACCCGCTGTAGGTATTGTACACACCCACAGACATGTATCTCACATAGCAAACCACTGTGCCAGATAAGACCTGTCATTCCTGCGTCTGGGCTGTTCGATAGCCATCAGCTCTGAGGGTAGTGGGCCCCTGTTTACACAGCCAGTGAAGCCCTCAGCACCAACACACACACGATGCAGCTGCTTCACCCCATTTCACATGCATCTACGCCAGGATAACAGTTGGACAGCCATATTTGCACACAGACAAGGCCATAACTGATAGGGAAAAATCAACACCATTCATTCCTTTCCTACTTTCTATGAGGGAGCATCGTGCACACCTTACACCGGTGTTTATATAATATGCTGAAAAGCAAGAAATTGGTTAAATCATATACGGCAATGATAATAAGCCCAACAAGTCTATGTGGTAAAACTTTAATAAGACTTTATATTCATATGAATAAAGGCTGGTAATTATACCAACGTTACTAAATGTCAAATTCAACTTGCACCCTGCATGCAGAAAAAGACAGATTTAGGCCTCCTTTTATCTTGACACAGAGGATGATCAAAATACTGCAGACTCAGGGTTTTCCTTCTCTTGTGTTTGTATTTCAAAGGCCGCTTTGTCTTCCTGTTCATCCTGCTTGAAATGTAGCCCAGAAAAGTTGATGTTGTGTGATCTTATCAGAATCCCCAGAATGTTCCTTTCCTTACCAGAAACTTTAAACGCTTCCTACTTCTTCGAAAGCTCTAGGGTCAAAACTATTCAGAATTCTTTGTGATTTACTATGTTAGATGCATTTTGTGGGTATTGTGTATTGAGCAAGATGAAACGTGTTTAAAAATGATCACATTTGCAAATAATTTATTCTTCCAAGAAAAAACAATGGGCTCATTGTACAGTCATCAAAAGAGGTGCACCACTTTAAAAAAAAAAACTATTAAAAAACCTTTAGTGAGGAATAATGAAACAAAAGCATTTACTCCCAAAAAACTACTGTTAATAAATTAAAATACAGTTTAAAATGAAAAATGCATCTACGTGGTAAAAAAAAAAATATTGGTTTTGTCTTCAATGTTGACATTTTAACGTCGTCCAAATGATAATGCTAATTTTGAAAGCTATCAAATCACGAATCATCACATTGACACGTTTAAAGCATCTGGGCAGGAATTCTACAAATCATTTTAAAATGTCTGGACGCATCTCAGCAAGTCCATTTGCTAAATCAACACAGTAACTGAGCTGAGATACTCCCCCAGAGTTTACTTCAGCTGTGCTCAAAAACAAACATGAGTTCACCCATTTAAAAATATACATATATATTTTAATGGAGAAAAGTATTGCACTGGCCTTCTTCCAGTCAGCGAGGGTTCTGCAGTAAAATGCAGCAGTGGCATCTGTCAGTGGCAACATGGAAAAATCATAATACAACCTGATCAGGCGAAGTTAAGGGCTCCCTCCCCCTATTTAAACCCAAAAGGCCAGACCCTCTGAATATGGATGTTTGTGTGACACGCTCATATGCTGAGGCACGTTTTGATTTTCTGGGGCCTGCAAGAACACACATCAATCTCTGACACTGAGTAGAGCTTTAGAATCAAAAGCAAACTCGTATGTATAACACCATAGCCTCCAAAATAATTGGTCTTCCCACACCAAACTTCACAGAACTAAACAACAGGGCCATTACACGAATTGCAAACATAATAAAACAGGACATAAGACACCCACTGAACACATACCTCACCCCCATCCCCTCAGGATATAGATACAGAACACTGAGATGCAGACGACGAGACAAAAGCTTAATTCCATCCATTATTGCAACACAATAGGCAAAAGGCCAAGGTGATCTGGACAGAGCAAAAACCACACTTATATGTGAGTAGTGTTTTGTAGAATGTGTGTTTTTGTAGAATGTGCGTCCTGTTAATGTCCTGTTCATGTAAATCAAGTGCAGTAGTGCTGTGGAAAAGAACTTCCCCACGGGGACATTAAAGTCTAAATCTAAATCTAAGAGTGGGTGCCCGATATGTGCAAATTTTTCCAACAGTTAACTCCATATGCCCACTTTCTGGGGATGGGTTTATGTGGGAGAGCAATATTGTGGGCCTGTGTGTCTCACAACCTCTTCTGAAAACCTCTTTTACAAGACTCTTGTGCCAGAATGCTGCCGACAGTGACTGTTCATTTAGTATATAGCTCAGCTTGAGAAAATGCAGAAGCCTCTGTGCACGGTTTGCTTTGTTTGCATGCTTCTGCCAGGTGTGTTTTAACATAATTTCTTGTGTGATATGAGTTCTGTGAAGTTTCATTGTGCTCACTGGTAGATTAAAAAAGCATTCTCCCATCAAATCCTCCTGGGAATGGCTATTAGCAAACTGTCCCATCTCCACCTGAACCAGCTTGAATGACATTGTCATCTTTGCAGGCTGGTGTAATTTGGCACCCGTTGGGATCAGGTCCAGTTTCTCGTGGGATATAGTACAAATAAGAATTCACACTTAGTCTACACAGGCACTCTAACTGAGCTTCGTCCATATTCTACTATTTGTGCTGTGAGAAAGTAGCATACCTACTACTTAAGAAGCCTTTTATCACCCACAGTTATGCAACTTTTACTTACCTTTTAAAGACAAGATCTAAGAGACCAAATTCAGCTTGATTCCACTGTGGAACTTTTGACATATACAGAGAATAACACCATTAAATGCCCCTTAGTTATATCAAGCTATCTTTCCTGTTTTAGTACAGTCTTCTTATATTTCAACCGCTGAATTCATTTATGGCACCTAGGTACTCCCCTGAGAGAGGGAAAGCAAGAGATGGACTTACTCAGTATAACAGAGAGGGGGAAGTGACTGTATCTTTGTGGTGTAGACTGGGAAAAGTTATCTTAGCTATCTCAATAATCCCTCCATTACAGCAATGCGTTTAACTCTTGTTTATGTGTTTACAACCGGGGCATGTTGGAGTCACTCAGTGAGGCAGTGGACATGGGCGTGAAGCTGTGGCTTCACAGCTGGAGCCAAGGTTCGCATATCACATGATTAGCGCGATGGCCGTAATAACAGCGGTAGTGGTGGGGTTACCAATGGGTTATGACAGGCTGAGGAAGAGCCAGACTCAATTCTAATGTTTTTTCGGTTTCACATTCAGAACTAATTCAGAAATTGGTCTCATTTAAAGCCATTTAAAGACGTTATTTATGGCTGTTTTATAACACTACATAAGAATGATAAAACTTTCCTTTTATGGGGGGGATAGGTCTAAATGAACATAAAAAAAGTGCTTTGTATGATTGATAACAAACAGCGTGTGGGATGGATGAGAGTGAAATAGTGTCCAGGGACTGCAACACATCCTGTCAGCTGAGCTCTCCCTCTACCTCTCCCTCCGTTCCTCCCTCTTTAGCTCCTCTGAACAGCTGGTGCTCCCCACTGCATGCAGGGTGATGTGTGGGTTGAAGTGGTCTCTCCTCAGGGTCTCCAGCTGAATCGGGGCTCGGCCTGGAGTAGTGCTCTGGGGTTACCGGACTTTTTGACCCCGAGGTTAACCTCTTTGCTTCATCTCTCCCCAGGGCCAAACTCATAGCCATACTGAACACATTAACCCACTGGCCCCTTCTGTCCTTCTTATTGATACATGGGACACTTTTTTTTCACTCAGTAGTAACAATAGCTATAATTACACGCCTCAAGACACTCATTTGCAAATATAAAACTTTAAATGTGGTGATAAAACAAAAGTTGAGCAAGAAATAGACCCTCTGCATGAGAGGGAAAATTCACAACACACTTAGTGGACAGGGGCAGGTTAGGACACACTCACACCAACGGCAGGCCCAAAGTCTGTTCAGCTAGTCTTAGCAATAACTGTTCAGCAGCTTCTGATTGAAGTTGAAGACCGAGTTTCCCGGCCTGCAGGCTGCAGGGCTGCCAGGCTGGTCAGGTGCAAGGCTTGGGACTGGGTGACTGCCACAGGGTAGCACCACTCCTCCCTCAGCCCCTGATCTGCCCAGCGTGCACAGGGCTTAGGGCAAAAGCCGGGGATTATCTCCACTGCACTTCCACCTCTACCACCCACTGCTTACTCGCAATGCAACATTATGCAGTACTTCACCTCCTCCCTTCCCCTCGCCTCGCCTCCCCTCCCCTCGCCTCCCCTCCCCTCTAACCTGTAACTGCATAACACCAGACAGGACACCCACATGCACATGCAGCCAAGCACTTTCCGAGAAATTAATAATAATAAATGTTTGCCAACAGTGCATGAACACTTGTGCTTTATTGTTCTTTATTTGTTAATCCTCCTGTGGCAGACAGGAAACAATACTTGTTTTTCATGTTCTGTCTAATTCCTCCTTAGGTAACTCACTCATCACTCAGTAATCAAGTCAGACAGCATTTGAAAAAAAAAAAAAGCAATAACGTAAGATTGACGTGTCAAGATAAGGAAGTTATACTATGGCTGTGCTAAATGTCATAATTTTAGATGCCTTGTCTGTACTACTGCTATAAATTTAACCAAACACTAAATCCTTGGTAAACTCTGAATTTATGTAAATTATTTCCTGATAAAAAAAACAGGTTTTTATGTACTTGCACATACAAACACTTCTTTAAGTGTTGCCTCAAATGGTTTGAACCACAGCTTTTTAATATGGCTTGCATGATTAGACAGATCCTTTTGTTTGTTAAAGGGTTCGGGATGGATCCTTGCTGTGAAAGAGATGACAGAGGGAACCAAAGACCTCTACCTTGCTCTCTGTAGGGCTTCTCTCCACAGGAATCTTCTTTAAAAGGGAGCTTATGTTTCATTTCCTCATAACTCATGGCCTACTGTGCGCTTCGTATCTCCCCTGATTTTTTCGCTCTGTCTGTGTGCTTCTCTTTCTGTTGTACTTCTCCAAAAACTCAAGCTCTAATGAGTTGCCTCTCACTCACTCATGATGTCATGTATGAGTGCTGACAAGCATCTCGTCTCTGTGAGGGTTGAAAAACAAACAGTAGCTGAATAAGGTGACTACTGATAGAGACACAAATCAGCCTTCTCAATCGGATGACATCAGTTAGCCTGTGGCTGACCCTGCAATGTAGCAACAAAAGGTTGGAGAGAAAAAAAAACAACTGTGGACTTATCCACGTAAAATGAAGAGCTGTAGTTCTGGTTGGGAGAGAAAGATGCAAAAAGATTAAGAGAATTACCCCATTGTGTTGGAATAGAGATGTAGCTCCTACAGTGATTCAATTCTAAAGTTTTTTGCTGTGTTATTTTTTTCTGTCTGTCTTTAAGAGCTTGTGCTGGTGATTTGTGTCTGTATCTCCAAGGCAGGCCAAAAGCTGTAGAGTTGCAGCTGCGGGGTGGGATCCACTTGGCATAGTGACATACTTTTTGTGTTCAAGCTGGATGTGTGAAGGAGATGTGTACCATTCCCTGTGCATTTCTTCACATGGTGATGTAAACTGATATCAAAAACATTACTGCCATATTTGAAAAACACATGCAGAGTAGCTTCGTACCGACTCCTCTGCTCAGGTTTAGACAAGCTAAACAAGCTAAAATGGCCTCCAAGGAAGTGGATGTGCAGTGACATGTTCCCACAGCGCTGCCTGCTGCAGACGTTGGCTCAGTCTCCAGGGTAGAGGTAGCAGTGAGTGTATGCATGTACATGCTTGTGTATCTTAACAGGGGATGGAGCGGCAAGGAGCACGGGAAACAAATCGCGGACCTGATGCCAGGTGAGATAATGACACTGTCGAAAAGAATTTTGGGTAATGTGGTAATAGTAGCATGTGGAAACAATGATGTCACCAAGGCATTTTGTCTGCTGTCTACATCCAGTGGTTTCATGGAAGGTGGACCCTTTAAATCGACAAGAAGACAGGAAGGAGGAGGAAGGAGAGATAAGGGTTAGGCGGTGCTCAGGAAGGTTGTAGGTGAGGTAGAGGGGAGTTTATGATCGTGATGCATCACAGGAAGGACTGTGATGGTTGTGATATGGAGGAGATTACGTGCTATTTTACTTGTTCTTGGTGTGCAGCTTTGCAGAAGCGTATGGTATATCTATGGTAAATGCAGAGCATGGTGGTAGAGTCTAGTGTAATGCATAGGAGATTTATCATAGACCATCCTGTTCTACTTCTCCTCCTCCTATTTTCCTTGTCCTCTCAGCCTGGCCTCTGTAAACCCAGCATGAGGACACGTAGCCACTGCACTCCTCCCTTCACCTGCCCATGCAACCACATTACCACATAACCCTCACACACTGCTGGCAAATGGCCATGGCCTCGGGGCGGTGTGGACGCTAAATTTGCCTGCATTGCCAAATACCAACACCTGACGGACAGTTAAGGCACAATGCTGATGAAGACTCAAAGTCAGCAGCTACACGGCCTTACTTTTCAGCAACATATCGCATTTTAAACTGTTTAGATCTAAAAAATATGTGTACCAGTCACACCTGCAACTCCAAAGGAAAGTCAAGTTAGTTCTCATTTGTCATTTTTATCAAGTAGACACACAGCACTCCTCAAACAGAATCAGGAAGCATTGTGAAGTTCAGACAAAGATCTTAACTCTACTGGATCAGCAAGATCAGGATTTACAAAAGACAACACCTTTATCTAAACTGGTTTCAGGTTTGGCATCCCTTTGTCTAATTAATCTTGTGTCTACTGCTTTAATGGTTGGCAGCAAGCATTGAGCAATCCCTTGTTCAAAGCTTACAGAAGACTTAACCAGACAAAACAATCTCATTCCATATAACTTAGAAATGTGACTGAGATTCATAGTGTACAAATGAAATGTAGATAGGATACAATGCATGATGGGATGTGATTGCGCAAGGGTTAGCCCGATTTAGACACATAGACACACTTCAGTGGTATACTTTGGACCTTTGAGTGAGAGTTTCCTGCAGTTTGAGGTGAAACTGAAGGCCTCGCAGTCTAGGTGGGCCTACTGTGTTAGCGTAGCTCTGACAGCACCTGGGACTGTTTAGCATTCTGGCTAGAGCTAGTTAGAGCTGCTGGACAAAGTTCAGCTCTGTGGGAGAGGAGTAAAATTTACAAAGAGAGAAAGGGCTTTTTAATGTAAGTATGACGGCAATGCTGCCACATGTCCCATGAATGTTCTCAAACCTACAAATCAATTCACACATGCACAGCAGAAAGTCTCGCTTTCTATACATCACATACAATGATGGGACAAAAATAATATTTTAAAAACAACTACAAAAATATGGTATACAACATTTTCAAGGACCAAAACTATAAAAAAAAAAAAAAAAGCTGTCTTAGGCTTGTACAAATCAAATGTTACTGTTATGCTTGTAAACTTGGCAACAAACTCACCAGTTATGAAATTAACAGTTACAGCTCAGAGACTGGGGCTTAAACTATGTCCACTTTGACCTTACCACCCTCACTTTGGGTATAGGATTTAAGATTGAAGCATACTGTATATCCAACCCATTTAAAAGACATTTTTCCATAATCGTTTTTCTTTTTTTTGATTTGTCTCTCAGCAGGATGTATTCTATCACCAATTCAGTTTATCCTTGAACGGTACTGTTCCTTAATCCCAAAAAGGTCCTTCCCTTTGCTCTCACATGCAGCCTTACTTTTCACATTACTGCAGGGTTAGAGCAGTGGTTTTACCTCAATAGCCAGTTGGCTGTGATCCTTGTTCCGGCTCCAGCTTCTGCACCAACACCGCAGCATGGCAGCTCAGTCCAAAGGGGTCAGAAAGAGGGGTTTCTCTCTTGTGACGCAGTCATGCCACAAGCCAGTGTAAGCCTTGTTTGCTGGATGGATGGGGCGATGTTCTGCCTTGACCAGTGTTGACCCGACTAGACGACCACAAGTACTTGGCCGGCTCCGGCTCATTTTTGGGCTGCCAGCCCACCCCCATGTTCTGTGCTTCTTTTCGGCATTTTTGATCCGTCCCAAACAAAACCACAAACGTTGAGGGGCTGATGCAGTGAGGCTGTCAAGCAGCTTTACCTCTCCACACAGCAGTGAGGTCATAGACTGTATGCCCCAGCATAATACTTGGCATGTTGTATGGGAACTGTCTTTGAATCTCTCTCAGCACCCGTACCTCCTATCCCCTCTTCTTCTTAATCCGTTCCCCTTCCTCTCCTCTATCACCCAGCTTTCTTTTCAGAGATCTGACATCCTAACACCTCATCATCCTCTTGGTCTCGAGAAGAGGCAGGGGAACATATGTTATCTATATCATAGTTATATATTTCTCATCTCAAGACCCCATCCATGCATGCCACACCAGCTTTCCCACACAGCAAAAATCATCAGTTTTCTCCATCTTGGCTTTTACCGTTACTGTACGTCACATAAGGGTATCAACTATTGAGCCAAACCTCTCGCTCTCTAAGAAGGCACCATACTTCTAATGTTTCTTCAGCACTGTCTTGTTAAACTGGACATAAAGCATTTTTTAGCATCGAGTTTAGACAGACATTAAAGACAGAGGATTTACAGGGCAGTGAGAGTGTTGGTTTACATGTCCAGTTACACAAAGACTTCTCTCAGGGGACAAGAGGAAGTTGATAAGAGGCAAAGTGATGAAATATAATAGCTGAATCCTGAAAAGTAGATATCATGCACGTTAGGTCAAGATTTCTGAATATTTACTGTGCCCAATGTTGCCCAGTACAACAACATACGCCAAGCAGTTGTAAATAGGAGAAAGGGGATCTTTAGATTTCCTTCCATGTCTGCGCTGCAGTGACTTGAACAAAGAAGACTGTTACACTTCTACAGCTTGGTTACTGCCTGGGCAAGCTCCAAGGGCAATTTTCTTGTACCATTCTGTGCTGAATGGTAATATCCCTCTGTTGTTCAAACTGCGCTGAACTTTTACACATGATGGGACATGCACAGCTTGGGAACATATTGCTTGTCAGTCATACATTACCTTGTTCTAACACCTTCACAGACACAAAGGTGCCAGTATTGTTTCTATAATGCTCCTTCTTCTCAGGGTTTAATTCTTTATTTTACAGTGAGAGAGAGAGAAAAAAAAAAAAACAACTCACTTCCTGCGTTAGAACGTGTCATGTTTCTGTCTCACACAAACAGCCCCTTGTCTTCGCAGTGCAATTTACCTGTCCTATAACCATAAGGGCTGTTGTTCCCCTTCACTTCGCCAGGGTACAGAGCACAGTTCACTGAGAGGACAGGCTTATGTAGATGTTGTCTTGGTGATACACAACCACTTGAGTATGAGATATGATTCACATTATGGGATGTCATGTATGATAGTAGTCAGTAAGAGGGAATGACACCGTTTGCTGCTGTAAAATGTTTCTCTGGTGACTTAAGCAACGCTGTCTTGAGTTTCACAAAGGTTTTCGAGGATTTGAGATTTAGGCATTTTTTTTATTGTGGAGCATAAAGCACACTTTAGTCTCCTCAAAACACACACCGTCCGATAAATTACGCAAATAATTGCTTGGTAAGATGGACTTAAAGTACTTATAAATCTAAAGGACTACTGTTTGCAGCCCAGTAGTGTGAGTATTGAGCTGCCTTGCCAGGTCTGGTGCCACAGTAATAAGTACATGAGCCCCACCCTGCTCTCACTGCCTACTGTGTCGAAGGCCTTAGGCCAAGGGTAATGAAAAAGCACATGAATATACACTGCTCAGACTTGTTTGGCCTGTCACTGTAGCTGGAGAGTATCAGTCCAAAAGAACTGTCAACAGCTCTGTATCTGATGACTCTACACACATTGTGTGTGTGTGTGTGTGTGTGTGTGTGTGTTTGCACACTTGCATGGATTGGCATGGATGTGTCAGAGCTGTGTGAATGAGCAAAGGTGAGTAATTAAGAGAAATGAAGTGCATGCACGTTCGTATGCATTATCCTACAGTCACATGTTGGCACAGCACCATGCACTGCTCCTCATCCAAGAATCTTTGAACAGTTGTGGTTCGTTAACAGACTGAATCCAGCAAGATTTTCAAACCCCATTCATGCCTCGATATGTAACAATTTCATTGTGCGTCACTTGAAACGCCTCTTCCTAAACTCACCATGAATCTGTCAGCAGATTGCAGCCGTTCCAATTCTTACCAGCTACTTTATTATCCCACCGCCTGAGAAATTAAGAGAAAAATTAAGGGGGGCAGGAGAGAATGAGATGAAAGAACTTGGGTGGGGGTTTCAAAGTTTTATGGTATTATCCTGCTTGTAAAAGCACACTAGTGATGATTTCACATTGATGGAAAATTATTCATAAATCACATAGCTGCACTATGACAAATCTCTCAGGGGCTCCCTCTTACAGGACCTTGACTAGTTAATAGAAAGGGTTGTCAGAACACATTTAAAGAGAAAGTGTGACAGATTATACAAGAGGAAGATGAGGAAAATGTGTACAACTGATTACAAGTCTGAAACCTTGGTTTCTGAACAAATCTAATCAAATCAGTCTTGTTACTCCCCTCATCCCCTAGCTCACGGGGACATAACAACAGACTGCTGGCCAGTTGCACTTTTCTGGAGTCTGCATGTCCTCCATGCACCTGGTTGGATTAGCACTGGGTTGATTGGTAACTAAATTTGCTGTAGATGCAAATGTGGGCATCTACAGCAAATTTAGAGCCATCTTGTCTCTATTTGACAACGTCATTGTTGTTCTGTCCAGAATGTACCCTGCCTTGCAGTTGATATCAGCTAGGATAGGCTGTTGTTCCCAGGGACCCTCAAAGGAAAAGCAAAGAGCATAGAACTAATGGATGGATGCTGAGATGTGATTAACAAGACAGATATTATGTTGAGAATATCTCAGAATCAAAGATAGATAAGCAGCTCATCGACATGCATTGTGTGTATTGTTCATGGTTTTGTGATTTACACTGCATGCACCATGTGCATTAGCCCAGTTAAAATATCATGCTGTCTGATGGAGAGGAGCAATGTCTGTATGTGTCAAACAACATAATCCATACTGAACTCAAGCTTTTCTTTCACTGTGTCTTACATTAAAATGAGGACTGCACTGCACACTGAAAAAAGGATGGGGACGTGTTCAACAGCATTTTTATCGACATTGTTGTAACAACAACAAACTTTGGATGATGTGAAAAAAACAAACTCTAGCTAGCATCCAACTTACATTAAATAATAAGAATGATATTTATTTAAGTGGTAACAATAAAATATACACAATATTTATCTCTGTAATATTTGAAATATATTTTACAAGAAGGAAAACCCAGCAAAAATCTTAAGGAATAAAAATTCTTAAAAAACTAAAAACACTTTTGTTCAACCCTTTGTGGCTCAAGTGACCATATTTGGTAACTTCCTTGGACATTCTATGTGTCCACCCTGTGCCTCTCCTTGAGGTTGAAGAACCATGCGCACTTTGATTTAGTTTTTATATTCATGCCAGTGTCACTACTTTACGAAAAATGTCACTAAACAAATGTTCCAGGCACTTCATAAACGCTTTGTTACTGGTTTGGATTGAACTTCACGTTGATTTATTTTTTGAGATTAGTGTCAATTCCACGACCCCAAGAAAAAGGTTACTAAATGAACTTGCCAACCACTTTATAAATACTTTGTTACTGGTTGTATAAGTACCATTAAATCAAATGAAAATATTTCTAAATAAATGTTGCAATTGCAGTTTGTTACTTATTCTTTTATTTATTATAAATTCCCCCCTTTTTTAAACCATAGACGGTCACGTTACCATATATGTTCACTTTACTAATCTTGATTTGGAACATTTCTTTCTTTTTTTTTAAAGTCACAAATGTAAAAATATCTTGAAATATCCTTCAATAACACCCTTGGGTTGAAATTTTCATATTCCAAGTATTTCAAGGAATGCCCCATAAAGGGTTAAGAACTGTAAAAAGGGTGAAAATACTGGAAAACATCTGTAAAATGATGTTGTTCTTTCAGAGATTTAAATATAGAAAAACTGTATACATTTATGGTTGCCTCACAACTCGAAGGACCTGGGTTCAAATCTCAGCCTGGGATCTTTCGTCGTGGAGTTTGCATGTTCTCCCTGTGCAGTGTGGGTTCTCTCCAGGTTCTCCAGCTCCCTCCCACAGTCCAAAGACATGTTGAGGTTAATTGGTGATTCTAAATTGTCCGTAGGTGTGAATGTGAGTGTTCTTGGTTATCTGTCTCAGTGTGGCCCTGTGATAGACTGGTGACCTGTCCAGGGTGAACCCTGTCTTCACCCTAAGTCAGCTGAATAGGCTCCAGTCCCCTCGAGGACAAAACGGAGAACAAAATGATGTATAGATAATGCATGGATGTTAGGAGGGGGAAAAAAAAAGGGTAATTTTTATTTGTAAGAACCGTTTTTTGATGGGGACATTATGTATAGTTTTAGCGTGGTTTTGTTTTGTTTTGTTTGTTTGTTTTTTGCAGTCAGCATGTAAATTAGATTTTTTTCTCTGTGAGTTTACATGTTAAGCAAATCTGTAGAATAACTATTACAAAATTCTGCACCATTTTTAGTCTTTATGATCAATAATTTTTCTTTCAAAAAATGACAAATATTTGTAACATAATGTTGTTTTCTACTAATTCAAATAATGTAAAAGTAGTGCAATTTTACAGTCAAATAAAAAAAAAGTAACACCATTTGTAAAAATACAGACTCTCAATGTGGAGGGTATTTAGAATTTTATGGCCCATTTTCCTTTTTTGCTTTATAAATAAATCATTTACATGTAAAACAATACTTTTTTGGGTGATTTTACTCGTTATTAAATGACAATTTGTAATTTAAGAAAAGAGAAAAAATCTGTTAAATAACAGTAAGAAAGAAAGACAACTCAAAACTGCAGCTTAAACAAACAATGTGCTAAAAACAGGCATACACGCTTCATTTCTGCATTATATTAGACCACTTATTAGCTATTAAAGACAATATAATTAAATTAACTGTATTAAAATACAATTACAGGTGCTCCAAGTATGCAGCAGAAGCATATTCAATAAATTGAACTGTGCATATTTTGCCAGTACATTTCAGAACACATGGACACAAGTATTCGCAAACAATGTCCTGAGCCAGTCCTAAGGTCATCATAGGGTTGATCCAGCCATTGAATGAATTTGTATCGGCTAAAACAAAGCTCGTCAAAATCCATTCCTTTCTACTTTGGGTTGCCCATCTCAGCTCACTGGTGCTGCTCAACCACTGTACATCTGATTGCATGTGAGAGCTAACAATGTAAACGTGACCTATTATTTGGGCATACAGGTGACTGACTATATTAATCAGCCCCAACTTTAAAACCACTGGATCAGGTGGGTGTGGGGTGTTTTTATATATAACAATGTTTAGGTGAGTGGTAACGTCCATATGAATCCCAGAACCCAAGCTTTACCAGCAGAACACTGCACTGTAAAAAGAAAATCATCGTCGTTCACTTCACCTGTCAGCAGCTTTGATGTTGTGGCATATTGGTGAATGTTTTGATATCCTGGCTGGCGAGCGTCATTAACATGAACAAATCTGTTACCGCTCCACTCCCTTTTTCTTTAGAAACAATCTGTTTATGGAGCTTCTTGTTTTAGCTGCCGTCACTTGCCCCATTTAAAATGCCCAACGTTGCCAGGGGCAGATCAAATCAGCAGTTGCTAATTAACAATAATTCCATTAGCAACTTGATGACAGGCTAAAAGATCATTTTAAATTGTCTTATTAAAAAGATTTATAATGGAGTGGCTTAAGTGGAATGGGAATTGATTAGACTAAAAAATGAATGCTTGTTGTAATTAGGTATTTGACAGATTGAGAGACATCCATGCAGATGATTATGCACAATTCTCTGCTGTTTCCTACATTATCAATTGCTTTAATGGGTCTCTGATGAATAGTCTCACCCCTCCACAACATTTAGGCATTAGTTCATCACATAAGTCTTTACATGCAAAATGGTTGAACAAGTAGTCAGAATATGTCGAGCATATTTCTATACATTTCCTTTTTTTTCTAAATCTGTCCTGAATTGGTAAGTTGCTTCCAGATGAATGTTAACTTTCTCTAATGAAGGGAAATGTGTGTAGCATTACATAGATCAACTAATGATCAACCAGTTTTCTGAAATAGCTCAAAGGTGCATCTTATGAACCATCAAGTATAAAGTATATAGCAAGACTGCCCTGTAATTCCTACAGCACTGCATGTACAGTTTTCCCTAAGAAGATTGTCCTATGTTCACATGTCTACTTTTTGGGGTTTTTTTTGTTATTTTTTCCTTTGTGCTATGAGGTGTTGTCTTTTCCTTTCTGTATCGCAATGACATGGTCTGTCAAAAAATTACAGTAAAAGTGTCTTGTCCAGTCTCTTGTAATCAATCTCCCATGTACACTACGGTGTAACTCACAATTTACAATAAATGTCGTCAAAACTTTGGCCATAGTTTAGATCAGAACATCCCTCCAGAGTACACTGTTCTACTGACAACATGACTAAAGCAATTTGACTGTCTTATCCGTACACATTGACACAAGGACTTGTCATTCTGATGGCACTGACATGTTCATTGACACAGATTTTTAGCTTCGAGACATGAACTAAGGCTTTTGAGGAAGTAACTGCCTTTTGCAGCTAACCCATGGTGTTTTGCTATTCGTACGAATTGTTTTGAGAAATGCACTTACTTTTTTTGCAAATGCCAAGGATGATTCGAGAAATGTACCAAAGAAAAAAAACTGTAAATGAACGATGATGTGATATTCCTTCAGTCCCTAACACACGTGCAGAAACATAGCCGTGTGATATGTGTGAATTCAAGTCAGTTTTGATGTCTTAAGTCAAAGATTTTTTTTTACAAACAACTGTGCTTTCATCACTCTTTTCATTCCAGCATTCAGCCACATTTGTTTCTTGTTGCGTTGTATCTATGCAAACAGGCCGCTAATCAGAAAATCTGAGTCATGCAGAACACATAAGCTGACAGCTTGTGCCCAGTAAACTGTGCTAAGTGGGTGAAACACATAAACCCGTATGTGTTACCTTATGTCACACTCACACAAGTAACTTCAGCCACCATTATTTGCCTTGTCATTACAGTGAGTGACAATGTTAATAGTGGGCTGAACCTACCAGCTTAACTGTGTTACGGGAATGCAACGTATGCACTCTTTAGGGTTGTGGAACTCTCTGAACCACTTGTGTTCACTCCTTGAATCTTTAGAGTCTGATAGAAAAGACAGTTTTGTTTAACTAATATGACTGTATCGTGGTAAATATGAAGATCTTCAGAAGCCATGATAGTTTTCTGCAGTGGAGATGTAAAACTGAGGCTGCTCTACCTGCTGCCTCTTATTCTGACAACTAACAGAGGTGTGTGTCAGAGATTGTATGAGTGTTGGAGACTGCCAACAACAGCACAAACATGGACAGAGGAGAGAAAAGTGAAGAATGAAAATGACGGGAAGAAAGAAGGAAATTAAAGCATTAGCAAAAGCTTCAGTGGTTTGACAAAAGAAATGAGAGCAGGGGCGGAGATGCAGAATGATCCTAAATAGTGGAGTGGAAATTCTGCTCTGACACAGACCTGTCAGAACTCCCAGCAGCCATCTCAGACTACTGCCATCGCTATGGTGACGGCAGAATGTTTTCTTTAATAATAGGCAACTGTGAGCCTGTGAGCCCTGCGCACAGATACACTTACTCAAACATTAACGACACCTGTCAGAGAAGTCGCCTCCTCCAGACCTGATGAGCTCAACAGCTACTGCGAGGAAATGCACAGGTTTATGTTTGGCATGCAGACACACAAAACACAGACCCTTACATACTGTATGAGAGAAGTCATCAGTGTCGTCAACATGAAAATCAAACTCTTCTTAAAAGAGGCCTGAAGGAGTTTTGACAAGAAATCTTTCTCGCTGTCTCGGCTTGACAAAACAAAAGCTTACGTACACTCAGTGGAACTCTGGGGAAGTGAGAGAGAGGAGCAAATTAGAGAGATATTGTTCACGGAGGGATGTTTGGTGGCCTGCATGTGATGCTATCATCCCCCATTTAATGATATCTAATCTTCAAGTAGTACCGGGAGATGTGCACGAGGGAGGGAGGCTCGGTCACGTCTCATTGCTGTAAGCTGGATAACACGTGGCTGTTTACAGCAAAAGGCGGCCCAGAATCTCAGGGTTGGGTCGTCTGTTGCGTCTGCTCATTTGAAAATATTTTTTTTTTATTGTCATGAAGTTCCCTCACTTCCGATGCATGTCATTCACAATAATGTTTTGTGCCATGATGAGATGAATATGATACCTGAAAGGCATGATTTACTCACTTCCATATGAACTATGCTGTCATTATCAAAGTGTAAATCTGCCGTCGGCTGAGTGCAAGCTGCTCTTGGAGTAACAACCACTATCATAAAATGTGTCTTTTCATGTTCCTGTAAGAATACACATGCACACACACACACATGGATGATAGCTGGTGACTCTGCTTATTAAGCTTGAGTATAGAAGGTGCTCATTAAAACTGAAATTGATATGGCCCTCTATCTCCAGTTGCTCAACGCCTTTGTTCCGTATGGGAATGGCCCTGTAACCCAGAGTGCTTGGCAGTGGAGCAGCGACTCGTTTTGGCTTTGTGGCCTGTTGTGTCTTTGTCAATCACCTGGCCCTGGGAGGAAATGACTGTGTGGGACAGCAACATCCTGGCAGGCACCTGAGACAGATGATACCATGGGAATGTCTGTCAAATTGAAATTCAGGTGACTTATAGTATTGCATTGTACTGCGTTGTTGTGCATAGTGTTAAGAGAGAAAACCTGTCAGATTTTGTTTTTCAAGGATTGATCATGATAACTTGATCAAGATTAAGGTTTGTTTCTTGCACAGGTCTTGCGCTCACTGTATCATGTCATGTTTTGATGCCCGTAGATTTGTCATTTAGCAGTGCAGCTAATGATCCAATGTCTCAAAGTTCCTTAGAGGACATGCATTCATAAAGCTGCAAATTTTATGTTGCGTTTATTTTTTTTTTTGCCATAAATGCACTCACCTTCCAATAGAATGTATGTGTACATACGTGTCTGTTTATGCATCTGCATGTATCACCATGTGAATGTGTGAATAACTATCAATGCTATATATTGTGTGCTGGTCTGTTGAAAATGATTGTAATATGTATTTGCCAAACAATCCAGATGAAGACATTTTCTTTGGGAAGACCTACGACCATTTAGTTACTAGCAGCGAGTGCCCATTCAATAACTTAGTAGCTTGGCTGAAAAATAAGTTCCAAATATTCTTATATTGAGTGTAAATGCTATAATTTTGTTTCCAGTTCAAGTCAGCTCCTCAGAGCCAAAGTGGACTAATGCTTTTAATTATTACAAACATCCAAACTTTCTAATCTTTCCTTTATGATCCAAAATAGTCAGCAGGGCTTGTCATATAAGAACGGGATAACAATATAGGAACTTAAGGCTGGCTAAAAGAGAACACATTTCTAGGAGAATCCATGTAGTTTGTCATCATTTGAGGCAAAGCCTAGTCATGATCCTGTAATCGCTCTGAACCAGTGTAACAAAGAACAGACCATGCAAGTAAATCTGATTCAAAGCAATTTGTTCGGTTATAGGGAGCTGGAAAGTGGAAACTGATACCCAGTATGAGACTTTCGTTCCACTGCATTCAGGAAAGAGTGCTGAAAAAAATTATTTTACTGTGGCTTTAACTGCTGTGTTTCTCCCATCGCATGTGAGCTGTTGCTTGGGAACTTTTGACACACTTTCTGTGCAATTTGTTATGTTGAGTAGGTGACAATGGTAAAGTATGGGATAAGTCAGGGACAGCAGAATGTATAGGTAGTGCCAGGGTTACAGATACTCTTGGTAGCCAAAAAAGGCTCAGAGTGATGTATAATGTTCAGTAAAGACAGTCGAAGGGAAACACTTTTCCACGTGCTCTCGGTCCGTTTCTTTTATGCCCTTTAAATGAATAAGAACCTTAAAAAAAAGACTACACATACAAGTTCTCATAAATATTTCAAAAGAATTATTATTACACACATAATACCAAATATGTTTATGAGAGATGAAAAGTAACAGCTGGTTTGAAAGTGCACCAGGTTACATATTAGAACACAATTACTACAAATACTTGACAGCAGAATGTAATTTAAGATTTAGATTCAATATCTAGCTCCAAATTTAAAAAGCAATAAAATTAGGCTTTTTACATAGAATGAGCAGCTGTTTTCTCTTTTAAGTCAAATACTAATGATATTCATGTGATTTGACTGTATCATACTCAAACTCAGTTGACATTTCCAAGCCATGTTTCACAGAGCAGGAACACTCTCAACATGATCAGATGTCTAAACTTCACGAGACGCTTTGACATCATCACTGTGGGCTGAGCACAGACATTATGTACTTTCACTTCTCTCTATTTTCTCATGTCTGTCTGACATAAGTGATATCATTCAGATATGTTTTCATGTCTCACCAGCCTCTAAAGGGGAAGTTCTGGGCCTGTCCCTGTTTCCAAATACACCTTCCACTTTTCATTTCCACTGTGCAGTAACGTAATGAATGACAATTTATTTCTAAGTAGTTTTCTATCATAACCCCTGTGGCTTGTGCTTCTCTTTTCCTCAGAACTGGTTGGGAGCGTCATGCGGCTTCCAGGGGTGCATTCCCTTTGCCATGGGGAGTACAGATTTCACACATTCCCGGGTCCTTCTGGGAGTGGGGATTCACAACTTCTGTCTCAGCATGTTTATTCCCTTGTGTCCATGTCCAGGCTGCCACTGTGACTGCATGCTTTCCAAAAGAGCAAGGGTTTAAAAAAAAATCCCATTTGCTGCTGAAGGTTGCAGTAAATGTTTGTGGCTCTAAATTAAAAAGGTCATGAAGTTCAGTAGAACAGAACTGAAAGGTAATTCCAGAAGCTTTCCTGTAAACTACACAAACTTAATTAAACTTCCAAAGGTCAGCAGTTGTCATGGAAATTCCAGATTCACTTCTTAGATTACCTATTTTTTGTAAACAACATATATCAGTAAGTTTGTCAAATCAAAATGAAGAAATATAACCTCATGCATTTGTATCTACCATAGATGACCAGGCAAACATCCATGCCACCAGTCATGTAACAAGAAGTATTCAAACCTCTATTCTGGAGCTAAAGTTCTGGTGTGAACCCTGCAGAGAGCAAGCAAGCAGAAGTGTAGGGTGCTTTGTGAACACTAATTTTGGGTCTATCAGTCAAAATGCAACCACATCAGATAGCTGTACAACCTGATGGCAGAATCTGGAAGAACAGGAGGTATTTGTTGCTAGAGTAACATCACAAACCTTTTGGTCAATCTTTGTGTAAAATCATTTGCTCTTAGCACCAATATTAACATATTACAGACAATACAGCATTGTGAAACTGTTGTGTGAGATGATGACCCCACTGGCAAAGTACTGCCGCTGTGAATGGAAAGTGGGAAAGATGGAAAAAAAGGGGCAATAA
The DNA here is from genome assembly GCF_000690725.1 of Stegastes partitus. NCBI lineage: Eukaryota > Metazoa > Chordata > Actinopteri > Pomacentridae > Stegastes > Stegastes partitus. The sequence continues at coordinate 762,199 of NW_007577769.1, read as the reverse complement.
CAGTCCCAATCAGCAGAGCCAGGAGCCTGACATCTCAGGTACCCATGCTAGCTGCTTTTGCCAAGCACTTTCTCCACTCCGGCTGCTGACTTTGTGTGTGCGTCACAAGAGCTGCAAGAGGTCATCTCTGACAAAAACATTCCCCAGTCTCCCCATAAATAATCAGCTCTATAAATATATATATATTTTTTTGTAATCCTATGACCCTGCGGATGTAATGAGTTGGGATTAATCCATAATGGATGTGCTGGATATGCCGAAGTCTTCCATGTTGCAAAGCCAGCCTATAAGAACTGGGTCAACTGCCAAGAGGAGGTGATTAGGGTTTGTCTGTTTGACAGGAACCCAAAGCTTGACAAAGAGAGGTAAACTTAACTCTGGCACCCTATTTTTCATGGAGGTGAAAGATGAAGGAACCCACCCAAAAACCCATTAACTTTCATGGGCAGAGCACCCAAAACTCTAGTGGTTACACACCCATGATCTCCAGCTCTGCAGCAATCCAAACCCATTACTTTCATCTTGGACCTATCAATTTTACATTATCCTTCACTTCTTGACAACATTTTATTGCAAAGAAAATGGATAAACATGACTTTTATTTACATTCAACCCTGGCTCCGGGATGTAAGGTGAACTAGGTCCTTCAGAGAGCAGTGTTTTCCTTTGGTTGGAGATACTGAGGGAATGATGTGATACATGGACGTCACTGGTGCTTCCCTCCATTGGTTGTGTTAGATCATTGGTAGCTTAAATGCTTGTTGCGTCTCACAATGTCTCCCAAGTGCAAAACCATGACCTAATCTGTCCAGTGAAAGCCAACAGGCCCATTGCTGCAACAGGCCTTGCAAGGCTTGGCAGGGCTGCAGTGTGCAGGGGTGGCTACAGCTGGCTGGAGCTGCCAGACAGCTACGTGTAAAGCAAGAAACATACTGAGTTATGTGGATAAACAAAATCAGCCTGATGTGTTTAGAAGCAGAATCTTGTACATAGTCATGTTGTGAGAATTCTATGTGCATGTGTTGGTGAAAGTAAACAATAAATTATTATTTGTGATGCATTATTTCAGCAAAATACATGCTCATGCTAAGCTACTCATGTGTCTTCCAGTTTAGTGTAATGGTGTTGGCAAGAAACTGTTATCAGATTGGAAATAGTGCAAGTTTGGAGTCTCCTCTCTTGTTGTCTCTATGCAGCTCATTTTTTAAAAAATGTTTTTGTTCACTTACTGTAAATCTATGTCATCGAAAGTATGTGACTTCAGAGCAGATGTACTATATCTGCTTAATACCAGGTTTATTATTACTTTTGCACTGCCCGTGATGCAAAACAGGTGAGGGAGGCAGTGCCACTGAGGCACGACCTAAGTGGTTAGCCAGTTTGGAACGGGCAGCTCTTGCCCATATATCTTTCCCTAATCTATTAGCCCTCTCCCTGTCTGCGATGTCCCTACCCTCACCCCTTTCCAACCAGACCTGGTCAATTAATGACATCCATTTTGGGAGGCGGTGAGAGAGATCCTTTTATGTGGCAGCGATAAAATAGCTTTTTGCCTGTGCTTAGCAATGGCGCTGCTTTGGGCAGTAGACCATTACGTGAAAATAAACCTAATTATTTTCTGTGCCGCTGCAACTGTGGCCCCTGGTCTCCAGCTGCAAAATCAGACTCGTGCTCTGGTCTCAGCTCCACAGATCTCATAAAGCTCAACCTTCCCATCTCTGTAGAACCAACCCAAAGAGCAGGCTAATTCACTAAATTAATAACTGAAACAAAGCTCCTAACTCTAAAATCGTATCATCAGATTCTGTCTGCTATAATAATGTGTGAAGTGTCCTCTTTCGGTGCTTTCACATGTATCTTATGTAAAGTGTTTTTTTCCCCAAAAAAAACAAAAAACAAAAAACATAATCATGGAATATATCTGGTAAATCTTAATCTAATAATTCCCATTTGGGTCTGAATGCATATGCAAATGAGCCTGGAGGGTTTGCATAAAAGGGGCAAATGGTGTAAGTCTGACATGCGACAAACATGAACCATATGTGTTTCCCTCTTTGTCTGTGAATGTACTCAGATGGCTTTGTTCTTGCAGAACCCCCTAGGAGAGGGTTCTGTTCAACCCAGGTCCCTCCAGGCAGCCACAGACCCCTCCAACTTGCTTGAGCCATGTTTCCTGGAAGATCCTCCTCCTTGTGTCCCCAGCCAGATAAGGATGGTGTGTGTGTGTGTGTGTGTGTGTGGGTAGTGGCGGTGTGGCTAGAATAACTGTGAAATATCTGTGACCAAGCCCAGAATAACTACATTATGAAGGGAAGGTGGACCGGAGAAGCCAGAAGGCATGAAAAGCCACATTTACAGAAGAAAGTCGAGAGGAAATAGATGTAAATCCATTGGAAGATATTTTGCATCAAGCCCCAGAAGCTGCAGCTTGGCCGGGTGGCCCGCTGCACAGGCCCAACCACGGAGGAAGTGTCCTTCACAGTGGGAAATGGGGTTCATTGCCTGGCAGCTCATATGTACCGCTGGGAATTTGACAATGACAAAAAAGAGAATTGCTTATAAGTCTTAATAATGCCAATAATAATCGCTTTGCACTCTGTCTAGACGAGGAACGGTTAAATTGGGTGTGTGAGGGTGTTTGGGCGTGGGGAGGGGGTGGCCACTGCTGGAATGGGTGAGTAAAGTGAGCATTCTATTGAGGTCTTAGTTTGGCTAATCTCCCCCATGTGACAGCACAGCCAGATTTGCTGCCATGGAATGCCACAGGCTGTTGTGTTGAGGACAAAAAGAGACAGAGGCTTAAGCTGCAGGGGGGCAACACTCCGTGGTCCTGGAGAGCAGCACAGCTATGCCAAGAGAGGCGAAAAAAAATTCTCAGGGTTTTCCACACACACACCCCTTCCTCTCAGCCCTCCTCTCTCCCCCCCAGTATCCCTCCACCTCCAACAGTCAGGAGAAGCGGTGCTCACTCACCACCAACCATGACACACGTGTGCACACATCCACAAAGTTCTCACCAGCTACAGGAGGAGGATCGAAGGTGTTTTGGGAGGTGTCTTGCACACATTTGACCTACTACTCTCTCTCTCTCTCTCTCTCTCTCTCTCTGTCCCTCCCTCCCCCCCTTTGTCTTCAGTGCCTACAGTGATTCCTGCCTTGCACCGCAGCCGCTCAGGACCACATCTGGTCTACAGCCGTAGAATCTTCCCATGAATACCAGAACCGTGGCGAAGACAAACAGTACAGATCCTGAGGGTGGATCGTTCATCTATCCAGCAGTGAATGTTTTTCTGCCTTATCTCAAGGGAGAGGAACCAGCATTGACTGCCTTAATTTTCACTTTGCAATAGCACCAGCAATTAATTGATCTAGAATTTATCAGACATTAATGCCGCCATGATAATGATTATAGATGCATCCTTCAGGTGGAGACACATTCAACCAGCTTTCTTTGTAGTGACTGAAGCAAAGATTTTGTAACTTCTCTAAAGCTCGGATAAAACGATATGCTCTCAGGCAGCATGAATGATCTGTGTCACAGATTCCAAGCCCAAATCCCCCTAACCAAACCATCCCTTCAACAAACCTGCCAAATCCCCCAGCGTCCCAGATCTCCAGTCTGGGCCGGACGTGAGAATCCTTGTCTAGCAGGGGTAAGGACATGCAGTTCTGTCAGTGTCAGCTCCACCCCTTCTCCCCTCTTGCCCCCCTCCGATGCTTTAATTAAAGAAATAATCAGGATTTGCATCACAATAGCACCCAGAGCTCTTACCATTAGTGGCCCGTTTGCCATCAGAAGTCTAATGAAAATATAACATTACCTAAGCCCTCCTTCACAGATTCTCAGATTAGCCATAGCAGACTAGAAGAGAAAGCTTGGACCTTGAGTTGGTTTAATTCTTTTGTATGATAAGCATCGGCCCCCTAAATCCGGCCCAGCCAAATCCTCTTGAGAGGGGCTAAGTGGCAGAGCTGAGTGAAGAGAGGAGAGGGAAGAAGAGAAGAGGAGAGGACAGGGGAGCAGAGAGGAAAGAGGACAGGAGAGAAGAGGAGAGGAAAGTAGGGCCGGTAACCAAGGTTTCTATACCAGGCTCAGGTCGGGCTGGATCTCTCTTCCCTCGCCTGCCTCCGCCTCAGTGGTCTCCCCCCTTCAGCTGTCCCGGCCCACAATAGGCTGAGCATCTTTTGTGGCATTAACGGTTTGTAGGAGCGGGAGAACAATGTATGAGAAGTGAGGAGTGCAGGGTTCCCACACACAGGGCCGACATGTCCTCACACCCCCACCCAGCCCTTGCTCAAAGATGGCAACCTGCACACAGCTGATCACAGCCCCCCGCTGCGGCCCCCCCTCCCCTTTTCACACAAAACACATTTTCCTCCACGTGCATGTACAAACACACACGCACACACGCGCGCACACACACTCTTTTAAAGCTCACACACATATAAATATACACTGCTGGTCTGACACAGATATTTGCTCATGTTTAATTCATGAACAAGAATTTATGACAGGGGATGTAGTTGTTAATACAGCTACATACGTACATACACTCCAACATGTAGTTTAATTGCCTGGTGAGGCCGTAGAGGGCTGGGGGAAAACCCTTTTGTTGCATGGTGGGTGAGGGTTTGTCTGGGATCTTGATTAATTTGTACTGTCATATGTGGGAGGAGTCTTTCACTAGGGGTTGCAGGGTGGGAATGTCACTTCACCCAACTTAAGGTTCCTCTCTGTCAAATAGATTGACAGTAAACTAGGGTCTATATGAATGGATTCCAACTCATCTGATAAATAACCTTTTGGTGTAGGCTTCATTAAATCGACAAATTTAGTAATCCACAATCAAGAATTACAGTATGCACTGCTCTGAATACCGGTCAGAAATCCCAAAGGGCATTTCCTCCTTTATAAAATCTTACCCCTTTTCTTGTGTCAGTAACGTTTTACTCTTTATAGAAATTTTCTATTCTCTACACTAAGTTATGTAATACATAAAGCTATCACAGCGGAAAAAATAAATACAATTATTCCACCCACAAGTGTATTTAAATCATCAAATCATCTTTTTTCTTCTCTCTCGCTTCTTCTCTTTTTGGAGATGAGGTGCATTAAAGTTAACAAAATGCTTTGTGGTGTTAAAAATACATTTGCCAATTATTTTACTTGCCAGTGTATTTCTTTCAAGACATGACATGATGGCAATCTTGTAAATGCTTTGATTTCTCTGGTTACATAGTTTCTTGTGGTTATAGTATTTGATACTCATTTTTCTAGTTCGCTGACTCGTCTGTTTTGTATCCCTTTTTTCACTGAGCTGCACGTCTCCGGGCCTGCAGAAATGGCTCGTCACATGTTCAGGCCAAGCAGCGTCAAAGTGGCCACAGTGCCACACTTTTGCATGCTGTCAGCCTTGGGTGAAATTAGTGTGACTGCAAGCTCAGCAAGTGTGTGTTTGTGCATGACAGAAGGCAAACCTGTTATGAACGCATGACTCCTTATTGTTTGCCCTGAATTGCAACATTTAGTCTGCTTATAGCTCCACATACCACTGTCAGCAGCTGCATTGTTAAGCCTGAACACTGCTGAACAATTCCCTGAGGACTGTAGTTTACTTACATGAGCTACAGAGGCATGCGAAAATATGAACAGTGAGTGGCCATCTGTTAAAGTGTCCTTCTCTATTATGCGTGCATGCGTTCTGAGTGTGTCCTTGTCATCCTGTTAAAATGTCATTGTGATAATGTGGAACAACATGTCTTCTCCCCTCCCTCTCCCCTCTGCTCTTCCTCCTCTCTCTTACCCTTCATCGGGCAAAACCTCTGCTGTGTGTGGCACTCAGCGGATTCCCACACTCCACTGCTCTTGTGCTGTCAGGCACAATCAGAGGCCGGATCTGTATTGATTTTCAGCCACCTGTGCCAGGCGCCTTGCTGCTGCAGGGACTCCCCGCTCCCTTCCTCCTTTGCTCTCCTTCGTTACCCCGAATCTTCCACTGTCTCCTGGGGCAACTGACGCCCAGTGTGCAGTGCAGTCCATTTGTCACCAATTGTCAGCGTTTAGTGGGGCAATGATGTGTGGCAAAATGGAGGAGGGAGGGAGGGAAGGAAGTGGAATAGGAACTTGGGATGTGGGGGCAGGTGGAAGGGGTGAAAGAGCTCCCTCCAATGGAATCAGAACCACATCCCACCATGCAGCCCCTTGCAGTTTGGACACATCACACTTGACTGTAAATACATGTGTGCGCATGGATTGTTTCATTTGCTCCTCCCAGTGTAGTAGCTCTTTAAGACATAAGCTACTTTCCCTTTCAGCATGTACCATAAGTCATCAAACCTTTGAAAATTACAAATCAATATAAACTCATCTGATTTTCAATTTGCGACAATTAAGTTGCACCAGGAATCCACTGGATTGCCTGGGGATGGTGTTTGTTTGCACAGAGCGAGAGTGAGTCTGATGTCCTTGTTTGTTTTCCTTAATAACCAGAGACGTTTTAAGAATGTCAAGGGCTGGATGTCGTTAGCGGGGTGCGGCTGGTCCCTGGTGAAACACAGCTTGAGTTCAGCTTACTCACTTCCAGCTCTGAGTCAACAGAGAAGGGGCAGCTTTCTGCCATCACATCCCATCGTTAAGCTTAGACCCTGAACTCAGTCAGGAGAGACCGAAAGAGGTGCCCCAGTAGGAGAGGAGATACCTATGTCCTATAATGGATCTGTTTTCATTCCATTGGAAGTGGTTATTTAAGTAGACTATGGGGAGAGCCCCTTTCTCCAAACATCCACAGAGAGGTTTATACTCTGAGGTAGAAATGGTGTTTTGAATAGAGGTGAGGCTATCAGGAAGACACGGGAGAAGAGTGCGATAGCTGCATGTCAGTCGTTTCTTTCTATGTTGAAGCCCTGCTAATGGAATGCAAACTCATGGAGCAACACCACAGACATGATCACAGTCTCATTTATACCCAGATTTCTATGTCACTGTGACATGAATTGACAATGAAATTCCTGGAGGATTTAAAGCATCTTTCAAAGTCCTAAAAAGTCCTAACTGTTCAACATTTCAGATATTTTTTCAGAGCAGGAAGTTGTATGTACTCCACTGACTGGTACCAGCCAGCATTTAGTTTGGCAGTGAAACTTAGAAGACTTTATACTTCCACCTCGTTAAAACTATTTGACACCTTCTTCAGTCCAAGGTTGACAAAGAAGCTCAGATTCTCTAAGGATGCCATCTGAATGTGACACCTTGATATTTTCTTCAATTTTCTGAAGCAAACACAGATGAAACACTTCTGATATACATTTCACACAAAGGTCCTCCTTCATACTTTGCCAGGCAAAATGTGTTGACTTAGCCTTGACTTTAGGAGCCTCCAACAATTATGAAAATATGATGGGTGTAATTTTTTAACAGTGCTTTGTGTGTGTTTAGGTGTACGTATTAAAGTGCATGTGAAGCTGGGGGTGTTTTTGGAAGGCCGCTGCTCCGCTTGGTGTCACTGTGCAGCCCGCCTTAATGGATCTTCAGTAGGGGGTGTCCTGGTTTCTCAAGCGCCGTCCGTCTGCTCTCCTCCTGAGCTGCAGTGCCAGAGAACGAGTCTCGGGACACGTTTAGGGGATCGGCTCATGTAAACATCAACTGACCATTCCTGGGTCCATATGGAAAAGATCATCAGAGAGAGGGAGAGAGAGAGAGAGAGAGAGAGAGAGAGAGAGAGAGAGAGAGAGAGGAGTGTGATGCCTGTCATAGAGGGGCTATAGGATCACATATGACCCCACCCATTCCCCTAAACATCTACCCTGTCCTCGTCCTCTGAATAGCCCCTTCTAGAAAATACATTCAAATCTGTCAACGAGACTTGCAACCTGGCAAGGATTCTTCCATGTCACAGACCAAACCTCTGGCTTCCCTGGATTGACTGATGGATACTATGTGGGCAGTCGCTGAATTTCTAAGACCACCACTAAAAATGTACTTAGATGCACACAAGATTCTATATACTGTCCAGCCCATCAATATTAGAAAGTATCATTATCATTATTCATATTAAAATAGTGTTAACAAGGTAAGTATTATTACCTGATAGTAATGTGTTTTTTTTTTTTTGGTTGTTTTCTTCAGACTATGCTTCAACACACTAAATTTATATGGTTGAGTTGTAGTGCAGCTGTTTGTTTGGTGAGAAGCAGAACTGAAAGAAACTCCAGGCTGTTGTGGGAATTTTTATATTTTAGACTTTTGCAGAGTAACAGAAATAAATTTAACTCTCCAGTATAATGGATAATGTTACAGATCACCAATAGTAGTGGCCACCATCAGAGTGCACCCTTAGCTTTCTCTGCTGGAAATGTTATTGTGGGCGAACGCAAAAGTATTCCAGACATTAAGTCCTCACTGCAACTTTTTGGGTGCCACACAGGATTATGAACAGTATGAAATGAACTGTTTTTTCTTACCTTTTTTTTTTTTTTTACATTAACTCCCAATAAGTTTTGAGTTTCCTGAAAATACTTCAAAGTATTCAAAGTAACACTCAAATTTCCTTTGACATTCTAATAGAGAAAGCCGAAGCTGTGTTGTGATACCATGTAAGCTACAGCTGTGCTGTAGTTGTTACAATAATGACTGTGACATAAACGGGTGTAACACTGACTAAATTCAGCAGTTGTACATGTGCAGCAGTGGTTGTCGTGGCTGTAGCTTCATACTGGAACTACCGTATTCCTGAACTCCTGTGGTGTGGTGATAATTTATCGGTCGCAGGAGCACAGCAGATTGAAGTAATAGTACAACTAGACATATGACCGTAGATGAGCCACAGAAGCAGTTTAAGTCTGACTGATAACCATAACCAGCCACAGCTTCACCCTTCACAGCCAGGCCAAGCAGCTGCAGCTGTGCTCACAACCAGCAGCTGTATACTGTCAGAGATGAGCTTTTCAATAATGAACACCTTATGCATTAATGAAAATGATTTCGATGATGATACTTTAATGTCAAACAATTCTGAATGTTTTCTTGCATCACAGCACCTTCAATTGCGCTGTCACAGAGAAGACAAACAAGACATTCAGAAACTTATATTTAACCCAACATCACATTTACAAAAGATAACAATGAAGTTATTTCAAAGTGCATTCTATCTGGGATCAAGGTCCATATTTATTTTAGGACTGACTGGTGCACAAAAGAGTGCTTTAGTCTGACCCTGTTAAATGGGGGTACCCTGCATGTCTAGTTTGATTTTAACAATTTGTATTGGTCGGGACATGATTTGGATCAGAGACAATGTCGCTGTGCAGCCGTGATATGAGTTTCTCAAAGGGTTGTCCGACAATCGTTGAGTAGATTTTTATTTGGTTGCATAATTTTGTCTTTATACTATCGTGAACACGCCCTAGCACAAGGTACCATTACAGTGCTATTATACTATTATCAGACTATAAAATACAAAAAACAAACAACCAAAACAAATAAAGGAAGAAATTTGTGTACTTGTCCCAAAAGCAAGCAGATAAATATTAAAGATGTGTGTTGTCTCACCTTGCTGTAGTATCTGCAGAGTGTTTTCTTAAAGTGACAGTGTATTATAACTGGACTGAACCAGAAGAGAGGCAACGGTCACCACCAGGCTACACAAACGTAGCCCAGAAAAATGTTTACTACTGTGACCTTTCTGTGGCTCTGGTATTTCAAAATAACATAATGGATAACATACATTGTAAGTACACTTTACCTTTAAGTCTTCACTTTAGTTTTTAGGTTTATAATAATGTGAAAATAATTGTGTAGAAAACATTACACACCACATAATCCAGCCAATCCAATCCAATTGAATTTTACTTATAAAGCACCTTAAAACTCCAAGACAGACCAAAGTGCTGTACAAAGAAGCAAATATAAAAAGATCACATAACACACAAGCCGAAACACAACTAACATAATAAATTAGATAAAACAAGATAAAAGTAGAAAGAACAGCAATAAGATTGAATGAAAACAACAGTTAGGAACATTAAAAACAAGAGATAAACAAATGCCCAGTGGTAAACGCATTAAGAATTAAAAGTAAAGTAATAAAAATATAATAAAATGACATCCTACCTGGTTTCAAAAGCAAAGGACAAGAAATAGGTTTTAAGATGAGATTTAAAAACAGACAGTGTTGAAGATTCAGACATAATGTCCAAATCACCTTATTGAATATTTTGCAGAAAACATTATTTCAGTCAATGAATGCTTAACATCATCTTAACAGCTGAAAGTCTCTTTGCATAAGCTGGCCCTCAGGAAGTGGAATGCATGCTTAGTCTAGCTATGATTTCCCAATCATCCACAAGACTCCTTAGTCTGCCGGGTTGTGTGCCACTCTAGTTCTCCTGTGTACACCTCCCATTTAATAAAGCACCAAATATCAACTTATCCTAACCAAGTACCCTTGATTTCTCTGACCGATTTTTGCTTTTTTGTGAGCCTCATTGTCATCTTCTTCACTTGCATGGTCGCCTCTTTACTCTCTGAAGTTTTACTCTTGACAAACAACTTCACCTTTATCAAACTCTAAGCTTTCAATTTACCAAGTGAGAATTTTTTTGTGCAACACCGAAATGGCACACGGCAACCCAAGAAAAATGTAGTAACCAGATGTCCAATTACTTTTGAACCCTTGTACATGTCACACACAGCTCTTTCCATTATTGACATAATCATACTCAAATTCAGCCTGAGACTTTGCACTTGACTATATTAGCCATTATTTTAGTTCTGTGCATTGCTTTGAAGGGCAGAGCCTGAAGAACAAAAAATGTGTACCTGTCCAAAAACTTTTATTCCGTACTGTAGAAAAGATCATCCAGATCTAAAACCTCCCGCTCTGCCATGTCCTGAAGCTGAGAGGTTAATGAGCAGCAGTGTAATTACTGTGCTGAGGGCCTGCTTCTTCTCATCATGGATGACTGGCTTGGGATTAACTCATTACCCCCTGTCCTGACCATGCAATTAGGCCTTGCACCACAATTAAGTCTCTATGTTACGCCTCACTAGCCACTAGACACAGTGATCACTGCCAGCACACCATCGCTGCTACCTCTTATCTTCACGCTGTGGATGATTGCCGAGTTATGGCTCGCAATTGTAATGACAGCTATTGTTTCTGCAACTCTTCTCTGGTGTGTGGTATCGATTAGGTTGAGTGTGCGCTACAAGAACCCAAAGCATGCTGACAGACAGGCACAGATGTCGAGGTTGTGGGGCTGTCTGCGGCTGCTGTCAGTAACATTTTGGGTCTCGCACGGTTCTTCAGATGTCTGCCAGGGTGGCCAGGGAACAATGCTACCCATCTGGAAGCAGCTCCTCTCGGCTCGAGACGATCTGATGGATGGAGAGATCTCTTCAGGATGTCCAGCTGAGCCCTCCAACAGAGACCCAATCAATCACCCTCCTCCTGTCCCCACTGGCGGGCACCCACCCAAACTAAGACCTACAGGTCAAGGGTTCTTTCAAGGCATCTCCAGCTCCTTATATTCATCCCTTGACCACAGGCAAATTAATTTGATCGCTTTAAGTGTGTCTTTATGCTGGGAGTGTTCATTCTGTTTTTGCTTGTTGCTGTCACGATCAAAACATTTCTTGCCATGCTTGTGCTGTTTGTTCTCCTTTGTTATCTTCACTGACAGATGCCTTTGCCTTGAGTTTTTGAAGTGGACCAATTTGGTACGAAGTCACTGAGGCGTAGTTGTAAAATCTAGGAAAAGCCCAGGATGTATCAATTTTCACTGCCCAAATGAAAGCCATAAAAAATAGATTTTCTCCTAATAGCAACTATAGCGATAGCAATATATCATTTACAGTAGCTGTGCTGGAGAAAGTCTTTGATTTACATTCAATGCGTCACCTCAATCAAGTTATTCTGACAGCTTCAGAATCTATTATCTTGTCAAGATCTCAGAGCAGACTGTTAGTGAAAAACCACTTCTTTCAACCAATCTCCTGTGCTGTGATTGATGGGGTTTCAGACTGATTTTCCATTGCCTTGGAGACTCCACTTGTCAGGAGACTTCTCCAGTTTCTGGCAATAGTGCTCAGTTGCAGTCTGAGACATATGTAGACAAACTTCCAATATGGGAATGCAGTGATTGAGTGATGATAACAGATTAAAAAAAAAAAAAAAGTTTTTATATTCAGCAGCATTGGTAGTGATGGCATGAAATAACAATCGTGTGTGTGTGTGTGCACATGTGTGTGTTTGTTTCTTGTTTTGTTTTGCCGTGAGGCATTGTCGAACAGATAAATGACAGAAAGTTATGATAATAGATAAAACTAGTTGCAGAGCCAACAGGCCAAAGGGAGACCTTTCTTCCTGTCAGTTGGCCCAGCTCGGCACTTGTCAGTCATAATGACAAATGGCAGTGCTTGATGAAACAGAGGGGTTACATCATCACTTCCCTAATGAGGCACCTCACAGCAGGGGGGGGCAAGACAAGCAGTATGGAGGGGAGAGATGGACAAAAAGCAAGAGAAAGAGAGAGAGGGTCCTCTTTATAGTTGCCAAAAACTCATGGCTGCCCAGAGTTTGTCTATGCTTATCAATGAACGGATTTAGGATTGCTCTGGAATACTGAAACTGTAATCAGCTTTATAACAGACATGTACCTCAAATGATTGCATTCGTGTTTGATTCCAGCTCAGTGTCACTTTAACATGCCCATTTGAGCTGATCATATAAGCCTACCTAGGACAGAAGTTTGAGCAAAGCCATCTTTAGGATTATTTGGAACCCACTTATGGAAATCAATGTGGGGAAGCAGCAGAGACATTTAAGCAGTTGCCTTTCACAACTTCTACTCATGAGACCAGAGATGAAGAGGAATGCCGAAATGTTTCCTTTTCATTCATAATATATATTATTTGTTATAAAATGTGGTGTGAGTGTAGTGTGGCAGCATCCGCAACAGCAGCAGCCAGGGCAAAGGACAGTCCCTGTGTGCCTGTGTCTCTCCACGTCTTTATGGCTGGCTCTGGACTTGGCGCTGGAGTCCGAGGGGGAGATTATCTGGCCTGTCTGCCTTCAGGAGCTCTCAGGGTTTGTGTCTTTGTGCAGCATTAGGGCTGGCTGGGAGTGCGCCCACCGAGAGAGGGGAAATGTGTTTGACATACGCTCAGCGCACACGGTCGGGGAGGCTAGAACAGCAGGATACGATTAATGACCACAGAATCAGATTGTTACAATATGGCTTCCCTCACCCCCACCTTCTTCACCGTGGGGCTGTCATATTTCACAGACTTGCCTGCCTGTGTGTGTTTGTAGTGTGTTTGTGTGTGTGTGTGTGTGTGTGTGCCTTAGTTGGGAAGGGGCCCTTTTATCCTCTCTTTTTGTTGTCTCTCTCTCTCTCTCTCTCTCTGTCTTTCTCTGTTGATGTGGGTCATTGATATGCAACAGTGCATTCTTGGACCTTACAGGAGAGTCTGTTCTCATGGTTATTGTGGAGAGGTTTGGCTGATTAGACACAGGAGCATAGGTTGTTGAACAAATGTTATCATCCAGGTATAACAACCTGTGAATGTGGAAATTAACACGGCCCACAATTTCCACGTATAAAACTATAAAGAAATTTACAAAAATACTTTTATGTTTACAGTATGAGGCATATGTAATACTAATACTAATATTAATATTAATACAAATAAAATAATAATAATTTAGAACTGTAGGAAAGTCAATTATTATTATTTTTTTAAAAAACTTTTTGTCCAGTCCTGTAAGTTTGCTCGTCAGCAGTGATCAGCTTGTGTAAAACAAGTGCAGCAGAATTACTGCGAACAACAATTAAAGTANAAAAAAACAAAAAACAAAAAACATAATCATGGAATATATCTGGTAAATCTTAATCTAATAATTCCCATTTGGGTCTGAATGCATATGCAAATGAGCCTGGAGGGTTTGCATAAAAGGGGCAAATGGTGTAAGTCTGACATGCGACAAACATGAACCATATGTGTTTCCCTCTTTGTCTGTGAATGTACTCAGATGGCTTTGTTCTTGCAGAACCCCCTAGGAGAGGGTTCTGTTCAACCCAGGTCCCTCCAGGCAGCCACAGACCCCTCCAACTTGCTTGAGCCATGTTTCCTGGAAGATCCTCCTCCTTGTGTCCCCAGCCAGATAAGGATGGTGTGTGTGTGTGTGTGTGTGTGTGGGTAGTGGCGGTGTGGCTAGAATAACTGTGAAATATCTGTGACCAAGCCCAGAATAACTACATTATGAAGGGAAGGTGGACCGGAGAAGCCAGAAGGCATGAAAAGCCACATTTACAGAAGAAAGTCGAGAGGAAATAGATGTAAATCCATTGGAAGATATTTTGCATCAAGCCCCAGAAGCTGCAGCTTGGCCGGGTGGCCCGCTGCACAGGCCCAACCACGGAGGAAGTGTCCTTCACAGTGGGAAATGGGGTTCATTGCCTGGCAGCTCATATGTACCGCTGGGAATTTGACAATGACAAAAAAGAGAATTGCTTATAAGTCTTAATAATGCCAATAATAATCGCTTTGCACTCTGTCTAGACGAGGAACGGTTAAATTGGGTGTGTGAGGGTGTTTGGGCGTGGGGAGGGGGTGGCCACTGCTGGAATGGGTGAGTAAAGTGAGCATTCTATTGAGGTCTTAGTTTGGCTAATCTCCCCCATGTGACAGCACAGCCAGATTTGCTGCCATGGAATGCCACAGGCTGTTGTGTTGAGGACAAAAAGAGACAGAGGCTTAAGCTGCAGGGGGGCAACACTCCGTGGTCCTGGAGAGCAGCACAGCTATGCCAAGAGAGGCGAAAAAAAATTCTCAGGGTTTTCCACACACACACCCCTTCCTCTCAGCCCTCCTCTCTCCCCCCCAGTATCCCTCCACCTCCAACAGTCAAGAGAAGCGGTGCTCACTCACCACCAACCATGACACACGTGTGCACACATCCACAAAGTTCTCACCAGCTACAGGAGGAGGATCGAAGGTGTTTTGGGAGGTGTCTTGCACACATTTGACCTACTACTCTCTCTCTCTCTCTCTCTCTCTCTCTCTGTCCCTCCCTCCCCCCCTTTGTCTTCAGTGCCTACAGTGATTCCTGCCTTGCACCGCAGCCGCTCAGGACCACATCTGGTCTACAGCCGTAGAATCTTCCCATGAATACCAGAACCGTGGCGAAGACAAACAGTACAGATCCTGAGGGTGGATCGTTCATCTATCCAGCAGTGAATGTTTTTCTGCCTTATCTCAAGGGAGAGGAACCAGCATTGACTGCCTTAATTTTCACTTTGCAATAGCACCAGCAATTAATTGATCTAGAATTTATCAGACATTAATGCTGCCATGATATTAACATGACTCTGAATTATAGATGTATCCTTCAGGTGGAGACACATTCAACCAGCTTTCTTTGTAGTGACTGAGACAAAGATTTTGTAACTTCTCTAAAGCTCGGATAAAACGATATGCTCTCAGGCAGCATGAATGATCTGTGTCACAGATTCCAAGCCCAAATCCCCCTAACCAAACCATCCCTTCAACAAACCTGCCAAATCCCCCAGCGTCCCAGATCTCCAGTCTGGGCCGGACGTGAGAATCCTTGTCTAGCAGGGGTAAGGACATGCAGTTCTGTCAGTGTCAGCTCCACCCCTTCTCCCCTCTTGCCCCCCTCCGATGCTTTAATTAAAGAAATAATCAGGATTTGCATCACAATAGCACCCAGAGCTCTTACCATTAGTGGCCCGTTTGCCATCAGAAGTCTAATGAAAATATAACATTACCTAAGCCCTCCTTCACAGATTCTCAGATTAGCCATAGCAGACTAGAAGAGAAAGCTTGGACCTTGAGTTGGTTTAATTCTTTTGTATGATAAGCATCGGCCCCCTAAATCCGGCCCAGCCAAATCCTCTTGAGAGGGGCTAAGTGGCAGAGCTGAGTGAAGAGAGGAGAGGGAAGAAGAGAAGAGGAGAGGACAGGGGAGCAGAGAGGAAAGAGGACAGGAGAGAAGAGGAGAGGAAAGTAGGGCCGGTAACCAAGGTTTCTATACCAGGCTCAGGTCGGGCTGGATCTCTCTTCCCTCGCCTGCCTCCGCCTCAGTGGTCTCCCCCCTTCAGCTGTCCCGGCCCACAATAGGCTGAGCATCTTTTGTGGCATTAACGGTTTGTAGGAGCGGGAGAACAATGTATGAGAAGTGAGGAGTGCAGGGTTCCCACACACAGGGCCGACATGTCCTCACACCCCCACCCAGCCCTTGCTCAAAGATGGCAACCTGCACACAGCTGATCACAGCCCCCCGCTGCGGCCCCCCCTCCCCTTTTCACACAAAACACATTTTCCTCCACGTGCATGTACAAACACACACGCACACACGCGCGCACACACACTCTTTTAAAGCTCACACACATATAAATATACACTGCTGGTCTGACACAGATATTTGCTCATGTTTAATTCATGAACAAGAATTTATGACAGGGGATGTAGTTGTTAATACAGCTACATACGTACATACACTCCAACATGTAGTTTAATTGCCTGGTGAGGCCGTAGAGGGCTGGGGGAAAACCCTTTTGTTGCATGGTGGGTGAGGGTTTGTCTGGGATCTTGATTAATTTGTACTGTCATATGTGGGAGGAGTCTTTCACTAGGGGTTGCAGGGTGGGAATGTCACTTCACCCAACTTAAGGTTCCTCTCTGTCAAATAGATTGACAGTAAACTAGGGTCTATATGAATGGATTCCAACTCATCTGATAAATAACCTTTTGGTGTAGGCTTCATTAAATCGACAAATTTAGTAATCCACAATCAAGAATTACAGTATGCACTGCTCTGAATACCGGTCAGAAATCCCAAAGGGCATTTCCTCCTTTATAAAATCTTACCCCTTTTCTTGTGTCAGTAACGTTTTACTCTTTATAGAAATTTTCTATTCTCTACACTAAGTTATGTAATACATAAAGCTATCACAGCGGAAAAAATAAATACAATTATTCCACCCACAAGTGTATTTAAATCATCAAATCATCTTTTTTCTTCTCTCTCGCTTCTTCTCTTTTTGGAGATGAGGTGCATTAAAGTTAACAAAATGCTTTGTGGTGTTAAAAATACATTTGCCAATTATTTTACTTGCCAGTGTATTTCTTTCAAGACATGACATGATGGCAATCTTGTAAATGCTTTGATTTCTCTGGTTACATAGTTTCTTGTGGTTATAGTATTTGATACTCATTTTTCTAGTTCGCTGACTCGTCTGTTTTGTATCCCTTTTTTCACTGAGCTGCACGTCTCCGGGCCTGCAGAAATGGCTCGTCACATGTTCAGGCCAAGCAGCGTCAAAGTGGCCACAGTGCCACACTTTTGCATGCTGTCAGCCTTGGGTGAAATTAGTGTGACTGCAAGCTCAGCAAGTGTGTGTTTGTGCATGACAGAAGGCAAACCTGTTATGAACGCATGACTCCTTATTGTTTGCCCTGAATTGCAACATTTAGTCTGCTTATAGCTCCACATACCACTGTCAGCAGCTGCATTGTTAAGCCTGAACACTGCTGAACAATTCCCTGAGGACTGTAGTTTACTTACATGAGCTACAGAGGCATGCGAAAATATGAACAGTGAGTGGCCATCTGTTAAAGTGTCCTTCTCTATTATGCGTGCATGCGTTCTGAGTGTGTCCTTGTCATCCTGTTAAAATGTCATTGTGATAATGTGGAACAACATGTCTTCTCCCCTCCCTCTCCCCTCTGCTCTTCCTCCTCTCTCTTACCCTTCATCGGGCAAAACCTCTGCTGTGTGTGGCACTCAGCGGATTCCCACACTCCACTGCTCTTGTGCTGTCAGGCACAATCAGAGGCCGGATCTGTATTGATTTTCAGCCACCTGTGCCAGGCGCCTTGCTGCTGCAGGGACTCCCCGCTCCCTTCCTCCTTTGCTCTCCTTCGTTACCCCGAATCTTCCACTGTCTCCTGGGGCAACTGACGCCCAGTGTGCAGTGCAGTCCATTTGTCACCAATTGTCAGCGTTTAGTGGGGCAATGATGTGTGGCAAAATGGAGGAGGGAGGGAGGGAAGGAAGTGGAATAGGAACTTGGGATGTGGGGGCAGGTGGAAGGGGTGAAAGAGCTCCCTCCAATGGAATCAGAACCACATCCCACCATGCAGCCCCTTGCAGTTTGGACACATCACACTTGACTGTAAATACATGTGTGCGCATGGATTGTTTCATTTGCTCCTCCCAGTGTAGTAGCTCTTTAAGACATAAGCTACTTTCCCTTTCAGCATGTACCATAAGTCATCAAACCTTTGAAAATTACAAATCAATATAAACTCATCTGATTTTCAATTTGCGACAATTAAGTTGCACCAGGAATCCACTGGATTGCCTGGGGATGGTGTTTGTTTGCACAGAGCGAGAGTGAGTCTGATGTCCTTGTTTGTTTTCCTTAATAACCAGAGACGTTTTAAGAATGTCAAGGGCTGGATGTCGTTAGCGGGGTGCGGCTGGTCCCTGGTGAAACACAGCTTGAGTTCAGCTTACTCACTTCCAGCTCTGAGTCAACAGAGAAGGGGCAGCTTTCTGCCATCACATCCCATCGTTAAGCTTAGACCCTGAACTCAGTCAGGAGAGACCGAAAGAGGTGCCCCAGTAGGAGAGGAGATACCTATGTCCTATAATGGATCTGTTTTCATTCCATTGGAAGTGGTTATTTAAGTAGACTATGGGGAGAGCCCCTTTCTCCAAACATCCACAGAGAGGTTTATACTCTGAGGTAGAAATGGTGTTTTGAATAGAGGTGAGGCTATCAGGAAGACACGGGAGAAGAGTGCGATAGCTGCATGTCAGTCGTTTCTTTCTATGTTGAAGCCCTGCTAATGGAATGCAAACTCATGGAGCAACACCACAGACATGATCACAGTCTCATTTATACCCAGATTTCTATGTCACTGTGACATGAATTGACAATGAAATTCCTGGAGGATTTAAAGCATCTTTCAAAGTCCTAAAAAGTCCTAACTGTTCAACATTTCAGATATTTTTTCAGAGCAGGAAGTTGTATGTACTCCACTGACTGGTACCAGCCAGCATTTAGTTTGGCAGTGAAACTTAGAAGACTTTATACTTCCACCTCGTTAAAACTATTTGACACCTTCTTCAGTCCAAGGTTGACAAAGAAGCTCAGATTCTCTAAGGATGCCATCTGAATGTGACACCTTGATATTTTCTTCAATTTTCTGAAGCAAACACAGATGAAACACTTCTGATATACATTTCACACAAAGGTCCTCCTTCATACTTTGCCAGGCAAAATGTGTTGACTTAGCCTTGACTTTAGGAGCCTCCAACAATTATGAAAATATGATGGGTGTAATTTTTTAACAGTGCTTTGTGTGTGTTTAGGTGTACGTATTAAAGTGCATGTGAAGCTGGGGGTGTTTTTGGAAGGCCGCTGCTCCGCTTGGTGTCACTGTGCAGCCCGCCTTAATGGATCTTCAGTAGGGGGTGTCCTGGTTTCTCAAGCGCCGTCCGTCTGCTCTCCTCCTGAGCTGCAGTGCCAGAGAACGAGTCTCGGGACACGTTTAGGGGATCGGCTCATGTAAACATCAACTGACCATTCCTGGGTCCATATGGAAAAGATCATCAGAGAGAGGGAGAGAGAGAGAGAGAGAGAGAGAGAGAGAGAGAGAGAGAGAGAGAGGAGTGTGATGCCTGTCATAGAGGGGCTATAGGATCACATATGACCCCACCCATTCCCCTAAACATCTACCCTGTCCTCGTCCTCTGAATAGCCCCTTCTAGAAAATACATTCAAATCTGTCAACGAGACTTGCAACCTGGCAAGGATTCTTCCATGTCACAGACCAAACCTCTGGCTTCCCTGGATTGACTGATGGATACTATGTGGGCAGTCGCTGAATTTCTAAGACCACCACTAAAAATGTACTTAGATGCACACAAGATTCTATATACTGTCCAGCCCATCAATATTAGAAAGTATCATTATCATTATTCATATTAAAATAGTGTTAACAAGGTAAGTATTATTACCTGATAGTAATGTGTTTTTTTTTTTTTGGTTGTTTTCTTCAGACTATGCTTCAACACACTAAATTTATATGGTTGAGTTGTAGTGCAGCTGTTTGTTTGGTGAGAAGCAGAACTGAAAGAAACTCCAGGCTGTTGTGGGAATTTTTATATTTTAGACTTTTGCAGAGTAACAGAAATAAATTTAACTCTCCAGTATAATGGATAATGTTACAGATCACCAATAGTAGTGGCCACCATCAGAGTGCACCCTTAGCTTTCTCTGCTGGAAATGTTATTGTGGGCGAACGCAAAAGTATTCCAGACATTAAGTCCTCACTGCAACTTTTTGGGTGCCACACAGGATTATGAACAGTATGAAATGAACTGTTTTTTCTTACCTTTTTTTTTTTTTTTACATTAACTCCCAATAAGTTTTGAGTTTCCTGAAAATACTTCAAAGTATTCAAAGTAACACTCAAATTTCCTTTGACATTCTAATAGAGAAAGCCGAAGCTGTGTTGTGATACCATGTAAGCTACAGCTGTGCTGTAGTTGTTACAATAATGACTGTGACATAAACGGGTGTAACACTGACTAAATTCAGCAGTTGTACATGTGCAGCAGTGGTTGTCGTGGCTGTAGCTTCATACTGGAACTACCGTATTCCTGAACTCCTGTGGTGTGGTGATAATTTATCGGTCGCAGGAGCACAGCAGATTGAAGTAATAGTACAACTAGACATATGACCGTAGATGAGCCACAGAAGCAGTTTAAGTCTGACTGATAACCATAACCAGCCACAGCTTCACCCTTCACAGCCAGGCCAAGCAGCTGCAGCTGTGCTCACAACCAGCAGCTGTATACTGTCAGAGATGAGCTTTTCAATAATGAACACCTTATGCATTAATGAAAATGATTTCGATGATGATACTTTAATGTCAAACAATTCTGAATGTTTTCTTGCATCACAGCACCTTCAATTGCGCTGTCACAGAGAAGACAAACAAGACATTCAGAAACTTATATTTAACCCAACATCACATTTACAAAAGATAACAATGAAGTTATTTCAAAGTGCATTCTATCTGGGATCAAGGTCCATATTTATTTTAGGACTGACTGGTGCACAAAAGAGTGCTTTAGTCTGACCCTGTTAAATGGGGGTACCCTGCATGTCTAGTTTGATTTTAACAATTTGTATTGGTCGGGACATGATTTGGATCAGAGACAATGTCGCTGTGCAGCCGTGATATGAGTTTCTCAAAGGGTTGTCCGACAATCGTTGAGTAGATTTTTATTTGGTTGCATAATTTTGTCTTTATACTATCGTGAACACGCCCTAGCACAAGGTACCATTACAGTGCTATTATACTATTATCAGACTATAAAATACAAAAAACAAACAACCAAAACAAATAAAGGAAGAAATTTGTGTACTTGTCCCAAAAGCAAGCAGATAAATATTAAAGATGTGTGTTGTCTCACCTTGCTGTAGTATCTGCAGAGTGTTTTCTTAAAGTGACAGTGTATTATAACTGGACTGAACCAGAAGAGAGGCAACGGTCACCACCAGGCTACACAAACGTAGCCCAGAAAAATGTTTACTACTGTGACCTTTCTGTGGCTCTGGTATTTCAAAATAACATAATGGATAACATACATTGTAAGTACACTTTACCTTTAAGTCTTCACTTTAGTTTTTAGGTTTATAATAATGTGAAAATAATTGTGTAGAAAACATTACACACCACATAATCCAGCCAATCCAATCCAATTGAATTTTACTTATAAAGCACCTTAAAACTCCAAGACAGACCAAAGTGCTGTACAAAGAAGCAAATATAAAAAGATCACATAACACACAAGCCGAAACACAACTAACATAATAAATTAGATAAAACAAGATAAAAGTAGAAAGAACAGCAATAAGATTGAATGAAAACAACAGTTAGGAACATTAAAAACAAGAGATAAACAAATGCCCAGTGGTAAACGCATTAAGAATTAAAAGTAAAGTAATAAAAATATAATAAAATGACATCCTACCTGGTTTCAAAAGCAAAGGACAAGAAATAGGTTTTAAGATGAGATTTAAAAACAGACAGTGTTGAAGATTCAGACATAATGTCCAAATCACCTTATTGAATATTTTGCAGAAAACATTATTTCAGTCAATGAATGCTTAACATCATCTTAACAGCTGAAAGTCTCTTTGCATAAGCTGGCCCTCAGGAAGTGGAATGCATGCTTAGTCTAGCTATGATTTCCCAATCATCCACAAGACTCCTTAGTCTGCCGGGTTGTGTGCCACTCTAGTTCTCCTGTGTACACCTCCCATTTAATAAAGCACCAAATATCAACTTATCCTAACCAAGTACCCTTGATTTCTCTGACCGATTTTTGCTTTTTTGTGAGCCTCATTGTCATCTTCTTCACTTGCATGGTCGCCTCTTTACTCTCTGAAGTTTTACTCTTGACAAACAACTTCACCTTTATCAAACTCTAAGCTTTCAATTTACCAAGTGAGAATTTTTTTGTGCAACACCGAAATGGCACACGGCAACCCAAGAAAAATGTAGTAACCAGATGTCCAATTACTTTTGAACCCTTGTACATGTCACACACAGCTCTTTCCATTATTGACATAATCATACTCAAATTCAGCCTGAGACTTTGCACTTGACTATATTAGCCATTATTTTAGTTCTGTGCATTGCTTTGAAGGGCAGAGCCTGAAGAACAAAAAATGTGTACCTGTCCAAAAACTT
Source organism: Stegastes partitus (assembly GCF_000690725.1). Classification (NCBI taxonomy): domain Eukaryota; kingdom Metazoa; phylum Chordata; class Actinopteri; family Pomacentridae; genus Stegastes; species Stegastes partitus. Next base: position 739,401 of record NW_007577769.1, on the reverse strand, counting down.
TTATTCCGTACTGTAGAAAAGATCATCCAGATCTAAAACCTCCCGCTCTGCCATGTCCTGAAGCTGAGAGGTTAATGAGCAGCAGTGTAATTACTGTGCTGAGGGCCTGCTTCTTCTCATCATGGATGACTGGCTTGGGATTAACTCATTACCCCCTGTCCTGACCATGCAATTAGGCCTTGCACCACAATTAAGTCTCTATGTTACGCCTCACTAGCCACTAGACACAGTGATCACTGCCAGCACACCATCGCTGCTACCTCTTATCTTCACGCTGTGGATGATTGCCGAGTTATGGCTCGCAATTGTAATGACAGCTATTGTTTCTGCAACTCTTCTCTGGTGTGTGGTATCGATTAGGTTGAGTGTGCGCTACAAGAACCCAAAGCATGCTGACAGACAGGCACAGATGTCGAGGTTGTGGGGCTGTCTGCGGCTGCTGTCAGTAACATTTTGGGTCTCGCACGGTTCTTCAGATGTCTGCCAGGGTGGCCAGGGAACAATGCTACCCATCTGGAAGCAGCTCCTCTCGGCTCGAGACGATCTGATGGATGGAGAGATCTCTTCAGGATGTCCAGCTGAGCCCTCCAACAGAGACCCAATCAATCACCCTCCTCCTGTCCCCACTGGCGGGCACCCACCCAAACTAAGACCTACAGGTCAAGGGTTCTTTCAAGGCATCTCCAGCTCCTTATATTCATCCCTTGACCACAGGCAAATTAATTTGATCGCTTTAAGTGTGTCTTTATGCTGGGAGTGTTCATTCTGTTTTTGCTTGTTGCTGTCACGATCAAAACATTTCTTGCCATGCTTGTGCTGTTTGTTCTCCTTTGTTATCTTCACTGACAGATGCCTTTGCCTTGAGTTTTTGAAGTGGACCAATTTGGTACGAAGTCACTGAGGCGTAGTTGTAAAATCTAGGAAAAGCCCAGGATGTATCAATTTTCACTGCCCAAATGAAAGCCATAAAAAATAGATTTTCTCCTAATAGCAACTATAGCGATAGCAATATATCATTTACAGTAGCTGTGCTGGAGAAAGTCTTTGATTTACATTCAATGCGTCACCTCAATCAAGTTATTCTGACAGCTTCAGAATCTATTATCTTGTCAAGATCTCAGAGCAGACTGTTAGTGAAAAACCACTTCTTTCAACCAATCTCCTGTGCTGTGATTGATGGGGTTTCAGACTGATTTTCCATTGCCTTGGAGACTCCACTTGTCAGGAGACTTCTCCAGTTTCTGGCAATAGTGCTCAGTTGCAGTCTGAGACATATGTAGACAAACTTCCAATATGGGAATGCAGTGATTGAGTGATGATAACAGATTAAAAAAAAAAAAAAAGTTTTTATATTCAGCAGCATTGGTAGTGATGGCATGAAATAACAATCGTGTGTGTGTGTGTGCACATGTGTGTGTTTGTTTCTTGTTTTGTTTTGCCGTGAGGCATTGTCGAACAGATAAATGACAGAAAGTTATGATAATAGATAAAACTAGTTGCAGAGCCAACAGGCCAAAGGGAGACCTTTCTTCCTGTCAGTTGGCCCAGCTCGGCACTTGTCAGTCATAATGACAAATGGCAGTGCTTGATGAAACAGAGGGGTTACATCATCACTTCCCTAATGAGGCACCTCACAGCAGGGGGGGGCAAGACAAGCAGTATGGAGGGGAGAGATGGACAAAAAGCAAGAGAAAGAGAGAGAGGGTCCTCTTTATAGTTGCCAAAAACTCATGGCTGCCCAGAGTTTGTCTATGCTTATCAATGAACGGATTTAGGATTGCTCTGGAATACTGAAACTGTAATCAGCTTTATAACAGACATGTACCTCAAATGATTGCATTCGTGTTTGATTCCAGCTCAGTGTCACTTTAACATGCCCATTTGAGCTGATCATATAAGCCTACCTAGGACAGAAGTTTGAGCAAAGCCATCTTTAGGATTATTTGGAACCCACTTATGGAAATCAATGTGGGGAAGCAGCAGAGACATTTAAGCAGTTGCCTTTCACAACTTCTACTCATGAGACCAGAGATGAAGAGGAATGCCGAAATGTTTCCTTTTCATTCATAATATATATTATTTGTTATAAAATGTGGTGTGAGTGTAGTGTGGCAGCATCCGCAACAGCAGCAGCCAGGGCAAAGGACAGTCCCTGTGTGCCTGTGTCTCTCCACGTCTTTATGGCTGGCTCTGGACTTGGCGCTGGAGTCCGAGGGGGAGATTATCTGGCCTGTCTGCCTTCAGGAGCTCTCAGGGTTTGTGTCTTTGTGCAGCATTAGGGCTGGCTGGGAGTGCGCCCACCGAGAGAGGGGAAATGTGTTTGACATACGCTCAGCGCACACGGTCGGGGAGGCTAGAACAGCAGGATACGATTAATGACCACAGAATCAGATTGTTACAATATGGCTTCCCTCACCCCCACCTTCTTCACCGTGGGGCTGTCATATTTCACAGACTTGCCTGCCTGTGTGTGTTTGTAGTGTGTTTGTGTGTGTGTGTGTGTGTGTGTGCCTTAGTTGGGAAGGGGCCCTTTTATCCTCTCTTTTTGTTGTCTCTCTCTCTCTCTCTCTCTCTGTCTTTCTCTGTTGATGTGGGTCATTGATATGCAACAGTGCATTCTTGGACCTTACAGGAGAGTCTGTTCTCATGGTTATTGTGGAGAGGTTTGGCTGATTAGACACAGGAGCATAGGTTCTTGGACAAATGTTATCATCCAGGTATAACAACCTGTGAATGTGGAAATTAACACGGCCCACAATTTCCACGTATAAAACTATAAAGAAATTTACAAAAATACTTTTATGTTTACAGTATGAGGCATATGTAATACTAATACTAATATTAATATTAATACAAATAAAATAATAATAATTTAGAACTGTAGGAAAGTCAATTATTATTATTATTTTTTTAAACTTTTTGTCCAGTCCTGTAAGTTTGCTCGTCAGCAGTGATCAGCTTGTGTAAAACAAGTGCAGCAGAACTACTGCGAACAACAATTAAAGTAAGTTTTCAAATTAAGGCCAATGGACAAACTACAGGACAAAAATCTGGAGACCAAATGTTACCAGATTGTTGTGGTGGTTAGGAGGCTCCTTTGAGTGATCTTCGGGGCTTTGGGGTCAGTGCCCAAAGCACAAAGGGCCACATGGGGCATGGAAGTGCAGGGGTAGAGAGCACAGGAGGAAAGAGAGGAAAACCTTAACAAGATGTCAAACAGGACCGTTGGATCCTCGCACATGAGCACACGCATAACTGGACCTGCGCTGTGATGTTTGTTGACACGTCTGGGAGAGAATTTTGAAGTTTTCACAGCTCTTATAAATCAAGAGAGGGCATGATTTTTCCCAGGGTTCGGAGCCTCATCTCACTTGCTATTGGCCAATGCTGACGCCTGGCAGGCTTTGTTTCCATGGCAACCGGTGATAATAAAATTAGGAGAAGTGTTTTTCTGCAATGTCATTCTGACGTTTTTCTAATGTAGAGTTAAATGACAGCAGACACAACAGGAAATAAAACGGATTCTACAAGAAATGTAACTGTTAAAACATGAAGTCTTGCTTTGAAGAATTTGGTTTTAAAGAAACAAATGTCCCTCCACTGATTTTTCCTTTCCTGACGTCTCCCTGGAATTTCGCAGCAAGTTACAGAAAGCGACATGAGAAAAAGTTTGAAAAAGAAGGAGAGGGCTGGATGTACTATCTGGCAACTTCGACTTTGTACCTGGACACAACACTCACTCATTTATTGAAATCCCACTGTGTGATCCTGCTCTGAAATGAGATACTCATATTACTCCTTCATCTAGTCCATGTCAAAAAGACACTTAACTGGCGTCTTTTTCTGCATTTTTTTTCCCATTAAAACTTTATCCAGATGTATTGGCTTGTCTCTTTTATTCTTATAATCTGGCAGACACACAAAAACATACATCTAATAAAGGTTAGCATCTTTTTTTTCTGTTTCTCTCTGCAGCAGTTAAGTAGCAATGTTGTGTTTTATGCTTTTAACATGTGGCAGTCCTCATTGCCCTCACCATGTGCTCACCACACACACCTGTTTCCCCCAGCTGCTGCCGCTGCAAGGCACTCTGGGACATGCTAATTCCATGTTTTCTAAGCCTCTGGTGGAGAATATGGCACAGGAAAACATTGCCTGGCTTTTGTTGGAAATACAGCTGCTATATTAGGAAGAGTTTTGAATCTTAACTGAGGCTGTGCTAAACAATAGCCTGCTACAAATGCGGTGTGACCATGAAATAGATAGATATAGGTATCTGTAAAAGTTAACAGTTCCCTAAAATTAGGGGTGCACAGAAGCTTCCCACCAAGTATTAAAGTATTCCCTTTTGCACACAATGAAGCCAAAACTGCTGATGCTTCAGGGGTAGTTGGAAAGCACTAAACTGCCTGTGGAGAAAATAATAGGGGCACACAGCAGAACAAACCAGAACCCTATTCAACCCCCATCCCAGAACTGCTACCAATTAATGCACTGAAGAGGCTGCACACATAACTTTGTGAAAACTGCAGGATGGGAGCACAACTATACTATGCAATTTAGTTTTTGACTGATCCATTAAATTTGGTTGTAAAAAAATCAGCTATCAGATCTTAGCATTTGTTTTAAAGGTTTAACTTGAACCTATTGTCAGACCGTTTTGTGAACAGTCAGCTGTTCTGCTGCAGTAATCTGCCCGCAATCCTTAGGCAGTTAATCAGTGGTTTCTTACGATCTCCTATCACTGTTTCTGTGTATCACAGTGATATTTACTTAAATTTTGAACATATTTCACTAAGTTCATTTCTCAAAGGAAAAAGGTCAAACCATATCAGAACACATGCAGATGATGTAATTCACCAAAGGGCAGAGAGTGAAAATCACAGAAGAGAAAAGGGCAAAAGGTTACACACATATAAAAACACAAAAAGACATACGGAACATGTCCTAAAAGGAGATTGCAGAAATTTTGAAATTGTGAAATAGAGACTTTTTTTTTGATACTTTCTTTTTGAGTGTGCAACTCTGAGAAAATGACTGCAGGCTTGCATGTGCGTCACTTAATGTCTCCATGACAAACGTCGTCATTCTGTGTGTAATTAATTGGTTTACTGCAAGGTTAGGCACTGTCTGTTTCTCAGGAATCTGCATTTGGCCCTGAACTTTGCTTTTACATGTTAGTTGAGGCATTAACTTATTTGGACAAAGGATTAAGTCTTGCTGGTTGTCCCGTAGATGGAATGGACAAACACAGGGGAGGTATGTTTGAGATACTGGGCCCTGTAAGTAAAGAAACAGCTGCTGAGCTGCTAATAATACTCTGCAGCTTGGGTCACTGCAAGAACTAGCAACTCACACCTCTGTTGCCCTGAAAAGACACCCACATACATCCACTCCCATCCCATGTGCAGCTCCTCCTACTCTTGCTCTGATCTTAGAATATGTTAGCTTAGCTGACTCTGTTGGTGACAAGACTTCAATTTACATTGTTTTTCATGCTGTTCATCTGGTACAAGGTAAACATGAAAGATAATTGTGGTCCTAGAAACCAAACAACGGAAAACCTCAGAACAGCCCTTCTGTTTGCAATTCAGTAGCTGAATACATCTATGTAAAGACTGCACCGTATTTATTTTATACATACTTGTGGTCACCATTTCAAAGTTTGAAACAGCATCGAAACTAGGCTACATTCCTACTGTACATGTCTGATTGTTTTTCTATGTATGTTGCAGCCATGGTTATGTCTCAGCCAACTGTTGCCATAGTTTGGATTATATTCAGCTTTCACGCCTTGTGAGAATGGTATTGGTTTTGGAGACATGTTAATGTGTCTCCTCTCAAACAACCTGTGCATAATGGACATATTTACTGTAAAAGAATATCTTCTGTGGAGATTTACCAGGGACAGAGAACGAATCTGCAAAGATAAACTACTGTATCTGTGTCTGCTCAAAAGCCAAAACTTTTCTTTCAGTGTCTTAATTGGAACCAAGTGTAAACACGGATGGGGAAAATTATAATAATTGTTATGAGAGAGAATCCTTTTCTGAACAATAAGGGATAATAAAGATGGCTGTCTTGGAAAACAGTTTACCACAAACTGGAATAAAACATATGCTTTGGTTATGTTTCAACCAAGCTCTACACATTAGTTATTAATGATCAATCTTTGCATCGAGTGTAATGGCAAAAAATATCACAAAGGCTTAAATATGAATGCCTAAAGTGCATTTCTCATATTATTCACTAACTGTGTTGTACAAACCACCCACTGCCAGCCCTCACTTACCTTCCTCTCAGGCTGAGCTGGAGCTCATGAGGCCTCAGACACACTTAATGGGATTATGGTAATATAATTTTGCAACGCTGACCTCAGGCCGGTGCCAGGTTTCTTCCACATCCTCAGACAAAGGCACAGAACTCACCAAGGGTTCCAACAGGCTGGCCCAGCTCAGCCTCTTGGCACAGGCCAATGTCCTTCCCAGGCCAGTGCAAGATGGATGGCTGTGGGGCAAAGTCTCACTTCCTAAGTCTACTCCAGTGAGCAAAATCAAACAGTGACAAGACAGGACTGTAATACTACATAAATATGACTTTCCAGGAGTGAGGTGACTCTAAATACTATTGCTAATGTAGTTATGTCATGATTTTATGTATACTATAATTAATGCAGCTTAGGATGTAAGGAAATGTGCCTTCCATTTGCTCCCCATTTGCTCACTCAGTAGTTCTTCAGCTGAGGGTGCAGCCTCCATGGAAACAGTCCTGTAGTCAGCTTGTCTTTCCGTGTGATTTAGCAGGGGTTTCCTCTGGATGTGTCTTATTGGTTTAAGACAGAATTTTATGGGCTGGAGAAATTCAAAGCAGATCAGTGCAGGGGTCAATTTAAACTGTTTCTGTGGGTAATCAAAACAGAGAAATGATTGGAAGGTGTACAAATACACCAAGAATACACAGTAAACTGGCCACATACAGTTGTGCCTGAAATACAAACATAAATCTGGAAATTATTCTATGTTCATACTTTTTCCGCCCTCTTAATAAGACCTCTGCAGCATAAGACTGGTGTTCTTTTTTCAAATACTGTATCAGGCAAAAGACACATGTGGATATGCACATACACAAACACACGCAGAGACGGTTCATCGGCTAAAACAGAGGTCCGCATCCTTGTAAAATGTGCTGTTGTACTTTTATTTTGCTTCGTCTCATTTTACTTGCTTGTGTATTTTATTGTTGTTCAGTCGCTGTGGGTGTATCACCAGATTTTTTCTTAGCTTTTTCTTTTCTTTTCCTCTTCCTTTTGCCTTCAGAAAGACCACCCATAGGGCTCGAAGGGGGCAGACGTCTCCATGGAATAATAATGGGGTCGTCCTGGGAAAATTGCCCATGGAAAGGCCTGTCTAAAAAAAAAAAAAAAA
>NW_007577769.1:730761-731942 GCF_000690725.1 Stegastes partitus | reverse complement strand
AAAAATTTGGTCTTGTTTCCGATCCTTCTCAGAAACATTCATCAGGGCACTCCTGCTGTTTGGTGTGGAGCAGCCCTATTGCAGCCCCAATCAACTCACTCTCTGGGTTACTCTGCCACTGCCAAGACTTTCTGAGCTGAGTGTCGGCAGGCCGAAGCACTAGGTTTACAGAGCTTTTTATACCCCCTCACCCACAATTGTTTTTAATCTAGATTCTCAGTACGATAGGCTGAGGGAGAGAGAGTATTTCTTGCAGTCTGAACTTTTTAAATGAACAGTAGTCAGAATTGGGGAGAATGTCATTATCATTTCTTGTGGCTATTTCCTGTATAGATCATATTAAATTTGTCATTATGTTTTGGGCTGCTACTAGTCATGGCTGTCTGTGTCTGCAGAAAAGCCCAACAAATGAATCACTGTGGTCTCACACAGGGGAAGCCTCAGTGCTGATGTCATTTCCTGACAAGGCGCTACTCTTTGACAACACCACATGACACATTATTCTGATGAAACATGATGAAAGCGGCCGTCATTACTCGGAAAAGCATGCTTGGTAAATATACTCCAACTGCATTTTTATCCATATTGACCCAATCCACACTTTATGTTTTCCAGTAAATATGATACACACTTATTTTCTGCTAAAAAGCAAGGAATAATTAAAACAACTAAAAGCACAAGTTAGGTTTGCTTCTTAGTGGAGTGTTTATGTCTACATCAGGCAAATCATTATCAAAAAAGAAGTTATTGGCTAAAAGAGATGTTTCCTATTCTTTATTTTATTTATTGACTTAAACTTAGGAAGAATAAAAACAGAGGAATTATTTCCCAAAAGTACTAATATGATCACCTTATGAGTTCTGAGTTAATGTGAGTCCATGATGGATTTTTGAAGAGCTGGACGTGCAAATGTAAACTCTTCACATTTTCCCACGCACAAAAACTCTGCCAGCAACTCCAGAATTAAACATTTCAGCAAATATGTTCTGGTCATTCTCTGAAACTGGAGGAACATGGACCATTGTTTACCAAAACTGACTTTTTTCCTTGTTTGTTGAACAAAAATGTTGGCTCCAGTGTAACTTTCAGGCAACATCTTCCATCAGGAGCCGGTCATTTCAGGAGTGCTGTGTTAATGTACGCCTGTTGGAGCGAGCGCAGACAGCATCGAGACATTTTAA
>NW_007577769.1:717891-729955 GCF_000690725.1 Stegastes partitus | reverse complement strand
ATAATAATAATAATAGTCCTACATCAGTGAAAGTGAAAAGTGAAAGTAGTCTATCTCCATCAGTGTATGATTGTCTGATTAATTGACACTATGAAGTAATATGTGCAACTTCCCTTTCAATTATTCTGACATCGCCACAGCTTAGTCAGGATTTTCCAAGCATGTGGAAGAAGCACAAATTGGCCCCTTTAGGTATTTTAATCAGTATGCTGGCATACAAATAAGTTGCAAAGCATTACTTTTAGAAATTTTTATCCCTCAAAATACTCTGAAAAGACTCAACATAAACCCCAGTATTAAAGTTATTTGTGAATTTAAACTCATAGCTGCTCAGAATATATATCAACTTGACAGTAAACATAAACCTATTATTAGTGTGATAAATAGCTTTTCAGATAATTGTATCCTTTATCTGTTGATGTAACTCATAGTATGCAGTAAAAAGCAGAACTGATCAAGAAGTTTGAGATGAAGTTATACAGACGGACTCCAGTCTAGTGTGCTAGTCGTGACTCTATTTTGTTCATCAAAACAATGTATAATTTGTTCAGTGTTCAGCATTATCATCTTCTATGTATATATATATTGTCTGTTATAGCTGTGTTCAGCCACAGGTTTTATGTATAATATGTAGGGAATCAAGCTAAATAAAAATCCATCTAGTGAGATGAGGTACAGCAGAAAAAGGTTCAGTCGATGTGAGGAAAGAGACGTCATCTGTGCATGTGCCTCAAATTTCAACACAAAGCTATAGTACCTGATTGTGTTTACACTGTCACTGATTTATTAAGGTCAGCTCTATTTCTATATTGCTTGGCCAGTAAGGAATAAACAATATTCGATGTCAATGTATTCAATGTTTGTTTCTTTAAGCCATTGTGTATACAGGCAGGGGGAGGGGTGTGGACATACGTCTTTTCAATAGACCGTGGTAATAATGGACCTGTGACCTCACGGTCTGAGAAGCCAGAAGCAAAACCTGAACTTTATCAAAACTGCCGCAATGGGTAGCCAACAAGACAGCTCTAAGTAAAGCAGAGGTTTAATTGTCCTGATTTGTGTTTGAAGTTGGTTTCTTTTTCAAATATGACTTTCATAAAAACTGTTTCTGAGCGACTGAGACTCAGTCACTTCCTAATTCAGCTCATCCTTGTTGTAGCTGCTATGAATGAAACTTGCTGATCTTTGGCTGACAACTGCTGCCTGACACAGAGGACTGAAACGCAAACACAGATAAAGCAGTAAGAAGCACAAGATGGCACGAGACGGTCACGTATTTCTCTGTGTTTTGTTTTTATTGCAAACAAATATAATACAAAAGATAAGCTTTTAAGACAATGCCATGTTTACCTAGGGAAACTGCATTAGGGAGATGACAAAATGACAACTAATGATACAGAATATAAAAGGAGGAACACAACTTTTTTTTTTTCAAAAACAAAAAGTATCCTGTTGATTCCAGCAAATTCTTTACAAAACAGCGGCTTTCATATCCATTAAGTCATTTGTTAGAAAGAAATAAAGAGAGGAAACGTCCAGTTTTTCTTTATCTTTTAGAGAAAGATTCATCATGTAATTATAAGTATTCTGTACATAACTAGATCAGAAATAAAAGAAACTTTTATACGGAAACATTTACAAATGATAAATAAACAAAATGTACCACATATGACAGCAACCTATTTCAACTCAGTTAGCTGCTGCTAAATTAAAAAGATAATTGCAAATATTTATTTTCAAATAAAATTAATGCTAAAGAATAAATTAAGAAAAAGGTTAGGAAAAAGGATGAGGCGGAAGGAATGATAGAAGCACACCAGCCTCGGACCTGATGGCAGCTGAGAAGAATCAGGTCAAAGGTTTTCCTGCAGGAAATCAGAACTATGCTGTAGTTTTCACACTGCGATGCCAGTGGATGAAGCCCCACTGCTGCGGCTCCAGAGGCACCAACGGTATCAAGGCAGATACTCAGATAAAAGCAAGCATTGCTGTTACATCTAGCAACACAGTAAGGCCCCTAGAAGAGTTACATGGCACCTGTTATAGCGTTTTCAACACAATAATTTGAGCTAAAGCAAACAAGAAGTAGAATATTTGACTAATTCACCGATGACACAGTCATATCATGGCCAAAATTCTAATCTATTTCAAACCTGCATTGCTCAATAATTGCATCTCATGGGAATTACAATAAAAATATGTACAGTACAAAAATTCAATGCAGAATGTATTATGAGACGGCAGTGTCAGTAAACACAATTCTTACTTCCTGTACAAAAATACATTAGTGAGAAGTAAGGCCACTGAGGGTGTTTTTACCCAGCATTCCTGCTCCTTTAGATGAGGTAAACCTTCAAATCATGACGATGAGGATGCTGATGACACTGATTATGATGATAATGACAAGAGCAGAACACATACACAGTACATACTAATATATTTATAGCCAGTATGTCCTCACAGAGGATTTAACTTTTTTAAACATTATATCTAAAAAAATATAATCACAATTCCAACCAATACAAAAGGCACTGTTGTGAGCCAATCCAAAGATATATTTTCAGAACTATAAAAAAGTTCTTGTCATGTTTTTCTGTTGGCAATGAAGGATGTGTGGCATGGTGGTGAAAAGACCACCGGGCAGAAAAAAGTCTGTGATGGGTGTTATACAGTCAGTGCTGGGACTGCCTACTCAGGGCCTGGACAGTTGTGTGTAAATGGGCTGCTGCTCCCAATGCTGTGGACTGTGGGTCTGCGGCACAGACGGCACCCCGGTGGTGTCAGCAATTGGGGTGTACATCGGCCTCTGGCTGGGACTCATGTAGCTGAAGGTGGAGTACAGGCTGGAGCCTTGGCCAGCTGCATGGCTGTAGTAGGAGTTGGCACCACTTTGGTGGTCTGAATAGTCATACTGTGCTCTCGTGATGGAGGGGTAAGAGGAGGTGCTGTAGTGCTGTAGGTTGAAGGACCCGTAGGTGACATGCTGCGGGGAGCCCTGCTGCTCGCTGTAGTGGCTGGGGCTCAGCTGCTCGGTCTTTATCTGGGTGGTTCTCTGTTGTCCCTGCTGGCCTTGCTCTCCTCCTCCACCCAGGGTGGTTAGAGAGTGCTGCTGCTGCTGCTGCTTGGACATCCAGGCGTGGGCTCCAACACTGGCAGCCTGACTGACGGAGGAGCTGTTGATGCCGTAGCTGCTGGTGTAGCCTGCCTGGGCTGCACCAGCCACTCCAGCGTGGCTGTGAGGTGGCAGGTACTGATCAAACTCATCAACATCGAAGCTTCCCATGTTGGAGATGACTTCACTGCTCAGCTCACCAATGTCCACAGCACCAAAGTCGATGTTTAGCTGGCGACTAGTGCCCTCCTGCATGGGGCGCCCTTCACGTTTCAGGTCAGCCTTGCTGGAGGGGAGGTCTGTCTTAGGGGTGGTTGGAGGGGTTGGTGGGCCCTGTGACTGACCTGGTTAGAGGAAGGCAAAATTAGACTCATTTACAAATGCATGCATGTGAGAAAATATTTCTTGAATGCAATATATCAGTGTAAATGTAAATGCTTTCAGGAGAGCTATATTGGTACAGACAGGTGTATTGACAGGGTGGCTTGTAAAATCCACTAATCATTAACCAATAATCATTAACAGTTGTCTGTTCAAGGCCCCAAAGGCCTCGAACAATTTGATTTCCTTAAACAGTGCCAAAGTGCCGCCTTTGCAGAAAAAGAATAAATAAACCAGAGAACATGTGTGATGTTTCTACTTTGATTTTGTTTTTTTTCCAGCCCCTTATCTCACCTGAATGTTCTCCTGGAGAGTGCACCTCTCCCATACTGGACGCTGGAGAGTCGGCCTGCTGCAGCGCCTTGAAGATCGCATTTGGAGAGATGTGGGTTTGCTCGCCGTCCTCGGATTCACTCTGTCCGTTCTTGACTGATTTTCTCCGCCTTGGCTGATATTTGTAATCGGGGTGATCCTTCTTATGTTGCACTCTCAAACGCTCAGCCTCCTCTACAAACGGGCGCTTCTCTACCTCATTGAGTAATCTGAAAATATCACAGAGTTGTACATTTCTGTTAAAATGGCATTAATTAACTAATGCAAGAGATCATTTTACTGAAACATTGCAGTCGTTAATTTCTGTCAACAATCACCATGAAACGGCGACAAAGTTGGTAAATTTTAAATCTATACAACTTCTTTTGTACAAACTGAAACAAGTGGATCTAAAATCACAATAAAAATAGGAGGGAGGGAAGTTAAAAAAAAAAAAAGTCTCCACACTGCAAAGCTCTACTTGTAGCTGCTCGCATGGGGTGCAAGAAATAGTGTACTGCTTTCAGTTGCGCGTAAAAGCGCACTGCAAAAGTGAATCGAAATTCAACCTACCTCCAAAGTTTACCCAGGGTTTTACTGAGTTCCGCGTTGTGCAGATGCGGGTATTGATCGGCCAGCTTCCTCCGTGCAGCCTGAGCCCACACCATGAACGCGTTCATGGGTCTTTTGACATGAGGTTTGCTTTTGCTTGAGCCGTTGACGCGCACCGGCATGGGCACCAGCGTCCAGTCGTAACCCTTCAACACCTGGGACACGGCATCTCTGATGCACACGGGGAACTTTTCTTCTTCGCCCTCCTTCTTGTAGTCTGGACCCCGCAGGAGGTGGTTGTCGGACGGCCGGGTGTTTTCAGTGTCCGAACCGGACCCGGACGGGCACGGCGAGCCCGCGGAGTCCTCGGACATGCTGGGGCTGGGAGCGTCAGAGTGACACTTCTCCTGTTCTTCTGTCATCTTCAGGTAAGGGTCGAGGAGATTCATGCGAAAAAATTAAAGAACCGCTTCTCGCAGTAAAAAAAAAAGGAGAAAATCCTTCTTTCTAAATCCAAATTATGTGCCCAAAGACTGCAGTGACAGCCTGTGAGGGCGCACAGCTTGACTGGCAAACTTGAATCCCTTCAAGTAAAAAATGACCCAAAAACATTAAAAATGTCGCTCCTTCGACTTTTTACAGTTTCGCAGACAGGAAAGCAAATCGCAAGTGACTGCTTTCCAATGCTTAACTTTGAAATTTCGACTTTAAGGAGAAATGTGACTGAGAGGTCTACTGTTGGAGGTTTGCTGAAGAGTCTAGAGACACAGGAGGCGATGCCTCGATTTATGTTTGACGGCAAGGACCTGATTGGAGGAAACTTTTAGTGGGCGGGGACGTAATTTGACTCTGCTCTGAAGAACTCTTGCAGTCAACAACAGTGAAAACCCAGTAAGGGGGAAAAAGAAGTTTTTTCTCTTTGTTATCTTATTTTATTTTAGTTATAACTTCACAAAGTTGAAGCTAACAAATAAGTCATAACTGAAGTAATGAAAAGCATTTGAACCTTACTTTGGTGTCAGAGTCAGGGGGAAATTCTAGTTCCATCATTCTCTTCCCTTTTTTTGAAATCATAGACACAAGTGTGTTTTCATCACAGTATTATTATAATTTTCATTAGGACAGGTAACAGTTGAACTTCCTTTTGCATTATTTCACTTTGATATAGAATGTATTTATTTAAAAGAATATCTAAATATCATGTTTACTTGCATGTGTGTTCATTTTTTTTACTAGCTTCACAAATGTCATATTTTATGTATGTTATGTTGCAACACACAGGTTTTACATGCTGAATATGTGAGTGCCCAATTTTGAATTTGTGAATGTTGTTTTACCAAATGCATGCATCCTGTTGACTGAGTGATTTTTTTGAGAGCAGTACTCACCTCTATGAGAGGCTACTGGCTGTTGTTTAGGAAGTTAGAGAAGATTAGTGTTTTTAGGAATATCTTCAGATTTTTTCATTTTTTATTTTTTTAGAACAATTGCAGTGATGTTTATGTGTGTTTGAATGAATGAGGCAGTTACTGTCTAAGATGTGCGTTGCACAGAAACAGCTTTGTCACAGAGTCTCTGCAGTGCTGCTGCTGCGGAGCTGCAACTATCAACCATGGCAGCGCTGCACAATGAGCACATGGACCAATAGGGGGAGACAGCAGTCCAGAAACTTGAGAAGAAGCTGTGTAATTTTGCTGGGGCTGCAATCATTAAAATAAAGCAAGAGGGTATTATAAAACAGAGCCTATTCAATTTCAGCTTGAAGTCTAAATGTATATTTTAACTTCCTTCTGGCAGACAATTATTGTTCCAAAGCAGGTGACAGTCCAGAATACAAAACAAATCAGGTATCAATGAAAATGTTTCCTATCAAACAGACTCGGCACGGGACATGACTGTATTTCCCATTTCGTTTAGAATATTTTCCCCTGACAGGAAACAAGGTGTTCTTTAAGCTAGAAAGATTATTCTGTGACAATGACTAGTGATATTTTTATATCCTGTATGCAGACCACACGTTTAAAATAGCTTTCTGTCAATATATAGACCTAGATTGAAAAGAATAACAACAACAACAACAACAATATACGTAGTAACATTTCCAATGTTATGCTCCCATTAATAAATATTCCATTTCTTCAGTGGAGACAGGCCATTTTAAAGAGTGAAAAATGTGTCGTAACAATAAAATCTACTTGGCTGGATTTGCGCCAACACTTGTTTTTGGTGGACAAAGGACACTTTGTTGGTGAGAGTTCAGTCCCTATAATCCGTGTATTCAATTTTAGAAACCAAAATCCCAAAGTTTACTATTTTGATCACGACTTTCTGATTTACAAATAAATGAAGTGATTTGTGAATTCATCAGTTGACAAGAATAAATCTGTATCGAAAATATATCTACAGGCGCAGACAACAGATGCTTTTTAAATCGGGAATACTTGTTGTCTTATGTCTTTTAATGAATAAGGTGAAGTCAGGTGATTTTTTTTCCCTACAGCAGGTCAAACAAAGACAAAAACTGGTTATAATACAGGTAGAACATTTTCTAAACTGCATACAATTGAGATGACAATTGGCTAAAATGGACTGCAGATATAAAGCTAATATTCCAAATATGCTCAAAAAGCCTTTTTCATATTTTATAAAGAATGTCAAAACATTTAGTTTGCAGTGGGCTGTTTGTTCAGCAAGCTTAAAAATGAACATTTGCCATTAACATTGTCTTTCCCGATACATCATGTATTGGTTTAAGGTTTTCTGTCATGGTCCTATTATTTCCATTAAAAAGCGAAGCTAATTTGCCTGTCAGGTGTGCTTCTTGCCATATTGGTTGGCTGGAAGCTGTGGCAAACTGCCTTCTCAGCTCTTTTTTTTACAACTAAATGACGAATAATTCAGAAATGCTGTTCTTCCAAATTTCATGTTAGGGGGAACCAGCGGGGATAGGATAGTTGAAGTTGTTTTTGTTTCAGCACGACTTGATCGGTGTAATTATGCTGATTTTATAACACTTTAAAGTAACATGATTCTCTGTACTTGGGCTGAAAAACCTTAAGCCCTTCCCTCAGTATATCTTTTGAATTGCAGCTCTGACAGTCAATACTCTTACACTTTTGCTTGCATTTATGTCTTTTCTAGCACAAACACACTACAGTGTAATTTGATGATGAATATTTGATGTAGTTTTCTGTTTTTAAATGGACATGGTGTGTTGTGGGTGGTGTAACAAGAGCTGCTGCCATTTGAAAGTTTTCAGTTTGTGAGGCAACTGGTCTCAACACGCAGAGGAGCAAACCTTGTGATGGCTAACACGGAGGCATCAGAGGTGTGGTTGGGCATGTTCGCGCCCTCGCAGTGCTGACTGCAGAGGGTTTGAGGAGCCTTGCAAACTCCCTTACAGTCGATCAGGGAGGGGAGACCATAGATCCTCAGGGGCCAGGCTCACAGCGTACATGGAACACCCGCCTTCAAGCCGAGCAGGTCTTGGGAAACTTCTCAGCTTGACTTTGAGCCATGGCGTCAAAATTTTGAGGCAAACACTGGGGGTAAACTGCCAAATCATGTCTTCCACCTCACCTCGCTCTCTCAGATTCCACTGCAAATGTTTGAGCAGACCGCCCCTTTTTTGCGTAAAGTTTTAGTGTCATATGTATGTCGATATGTTAGTGGAGTGGGTGTAAGTCTTTGTGTTGTTGCCTTTGAAGTATGTTGGACAAATAAGGAAGGATAGAAAAGAATAGAAAAATCATAAATATAGCAAGTGTTTGATGTTTTGTTGTTCAGATTGTTGGTGTTTCTGGATGACAAACCAGTTCCCTTCTATTGTTTAATAAAGATTTTAACCATTGAAATATGACATCAGTATGAGTTGTGTGAGATGAGTCAGCAATCTTGCAGTATCTTCAGGTATTAACACACCAATGTGTTTAAATCATCTGTTCTGAGATCCAAGATTTTAGAAGGTGATAAATATGGCTGAGATAGAGGAGGCAGAAGTGGCTTCAACCACTCATAACTAACATAACACCTGTATGATACTTTCCACAACTAGTACCAACTGCCCCAGACATGGCAGAAGACTGCAAGAGGCAGAGCTGAGAAAATCCTCTTGGCGAACCATCTGAACTTTCCTTCCGGGTGCTTCCACTCGTAGTTTCTCTGTGTTCATTCTTGAAAAATTATGTCTGAAACATATCGGCTGCATTGCCCACTGTCAAAGGTGGTCTCATAGAGATGGATGGGCTGGCTCAGGTGTTTGCTTTACCAGATCAGGGCACTTTGGCCACGGGCAACTGTTGACATTTAGCATTTTGCAAAGGGTAACGTTTAAATAGGACTTATCAAGACCCCGCCACCTTTAGAAGGATCGGGCCGATATTCCCTGCTCTGACTCTCTCACACCTCCATGACATCCCACACAGAACCACAACATCTCCAGGTGATTTCACCAGAAAGCATGCAGACACTTGGAAAAAAAAGAAGCAGAATAGTTTTCTTGTAAATACTTGGAAGTAGATTCACTCATTCAGAGATTCATTCAACATTGTTGAGAAATACCATTCTATTATACTTGTATCTTTGGTACAATGCAACTGTAAAGCACTGATTACAAATTAAACTCTACTTAACCACGCAGTCATTTATTCACCTGGAGGTTGTCACCTCAATCATTAGGTCAAATAAGATAACATATTAGATAGCTTGGCTGTGTTGCTTAGGAAATACATTCCAAACTGAGAAACAGATGTATTCTGGCCTTCACCCTGTGTCCAGCAGTATGTGGTAATTACTGCTGCACACTTTGTTGCATATCTGCTCCTTTCTCTCTCCTCCTTATGAGATAGTGCCACTGTAATCTCAGCGTTATCGGCTCTTGGCTTCGACTAAACCGGATTCACCTTGGGCACTCATTGATAGTGTATCTGCAGGGAAGGAAACGCACTCTGATCTGGGAATACAGTGGAACCAATAGTACTTGATAAACACAAGCAGAGTTGGATAGGTGCCACCATTGAGCCACAGTTTCATGTTATCATTAAACAAAAACAAAAAAACAATGCGAAAGGTATTGGCATAAACAACAAAACAAATAAATAAATAAATAGAACACTGACTCAGTTATTTTAAAAATGTCAGATAATGGTATTCTAATTCTCTTAAAACCTCAAGACACTGCTCACATTAAATAAAATCCACCTTCCAGGCTTTCTGACAACACACCTGAAAAGAACATCCAAAATTGAACTTTGCTGAGTGACTTCGAGGTACCTTCCATGCCTTCAGGTGAAGTGGCCTCAGAGTCAGTTTAAATGACAATGAGACGCTGTAAGAGCAGAGTGTGATCTCTGTAGGTCACGGCCCTCCATTTCCAATAATAGGGCCTGACCTGTAATTATGTCTGAATAACAATAGCTCATTCTCAAAGTGCTGACAAAATGTTCGGACACTGCCTAAGTCCTTGTAAAGGCTAATAATGTGCTTGCGCTCCTCGACGGGGGTCCTCTCCACAGCGAGCAGGTGACAGTCACACAGGGGGATCCACATGGCCACCTTGTGACACCCTGATCTACCACCTGAGCCACAGCCACCTACAAATAATAAGAAATAATAAATACATTTAGAATAACGCTTGTCTTGAAATGTACTTATAAGTTTGACTTTGCTTTAAAAAAAAATATATAGACATGGATTTTTAAGCAATCAAACACACCCTTGCTTGCCTTTTCTTATCTGCTATGACGAGCGGATTATGGTTGCAAATACTGGCTAATCCTGGCAATATATATATATATATATATATATATATATATATATACAGCCTTGGAAAAAAAGAAATACTAGACCATTGTGGCCGCTGGTTCCTGCCTGTTCCTTTGCAGTTTTTCATAGGTTTGTAATGGATAGCTGATTTGCTGTTTTCATTGCCTCTCTTGCTGTTTTCACTGAGCACCAACATGGCTGTCTTCTGGTCATTCTTCTTGAACGCATATTTTACTTTGGACTATTTGTTGACCTCACATATATAGTTAATCCACAAAATAGCGGTGATTCAAAAATATTTTAGCCATCTAATGTGATATCAGACTTTTTAATAGTTTCAATACACAGTTTAAAACATAATTTATTGCATATATTAAATTATTATAAGACTTCTTTTGTGGCTTTAAGAAGTAATTAGTTAACCATTGTGACAACATTCTAACTAATCTATCAATGCTGAAGGGCTGTCGTGTAGAAAATAGTAGGTGGTTAGGTATTTCCACAACTTACTTTGTATAGTTTTGGGGGGAAAAAACTTGAATGTTTTCTCCATTACCTAAAAAAATATTCAAGCTGCAAATTGTTTAATCCATTGTTACTGAAATGTACCACTCCCCTAGACACCATGACCTCATGATTAGATTGTTTTGAGCAGAACGCCGGGTAAGTTGTGAAACTGTTCGCTGTCATGGATTGTTGCACGTTTGTGTGTGGAGCATGGCACTGACTCAGACTGAGCTGACAGTGCTCACAGCTCCCTGGCACCGCTACACATGAAAAAGTCCCATCCGCAGTTCTGGGTGATGTCAGAGCAGCACCTCTGTCTACAAACAGAGGCACCTTTCATAAAGAACCCGTATGCGCTCGGGTCTGGTCTACGTAATGGAATATTCAGCCCTCTTCCCCCTCTCACCTGTTTCAGTGATCAGGTGAAAATGAGACTCTTGTTGTTGCCTGCAGTGGCGTAACCTAAAAATAAACTCCAATGTGTTTCCCAACTTCCTCTTCTTGTTTCTGTCACTTGTTTACATCCTTGCTAGTTTTTTTTTTTTTTACCCATGTTATTTATAACCTGATTGACTGTTTTTCATACATAGACTTAAATGCTCTAACAAAAACGCCCATACCGTTCTACTTACCAGATCTATCCCCCCTTTTTTTTCTCTTGTTTCATTATCCTCCCAACTTAACCTGGCTCTTTTCAGCAGAGCTCATTTGTTGGGAGGACTGATGAAAAGGGTCATTCTTCCTACACAGTCATGGAGATACTAAAAATACCAAGTTAATGAAAGAGTGATGATATCTAATCACCTTCCAGAATATAGCACCTGCATCGGAGCCAATACCCAAGCCTTTGCTGGATATTCACAAATGGATAGTCTACAGATGTACTTCCTCTTAGCCTTTCACCGCTGACGATGGTTATACCTTTGATATCACTTGTTGCTAGGGAGAAAGGAATATCTTGTGTGGTCAAGCAGATTCAGTCCTCTTAGGTGTTCAGGGATTTCAGCATTAGACCGTGGCAATGGGATTAATACGTTGAGAAAGGGCAGGGGTGAAATGAACAATGGCATACTTTAAGGGCTTTAAAACAGTGTCTTATTACAATGGGGAGAGCCAAGTCTATTCATGTTAAAGCCTATTTCAGAGCAAATAAAAGAAAAGGTCAATAAACCCTTTTTAGTGACTGTACGTTGCGTATGCTGAAAAGAGGGGAAAACAACAACAAAAATAAAAACATCCAGAATTTTGACACTAAGTTGTGACCTTTTATCTATAAAAACATTACAAACCTGGTGGTCCATTACAAAAAAAATACCTTTTACCTTAATTGAATTTTATTGACTTTCATTGTCTCTATGACTCAGTACTTGACCCGTCTATTCACTGGGATACAATACACTGAGCATGTTTAAACTATGGTAGTGTGCTTTTTTTTTT
>NW_007577769.1:684443-717070 GCF_000690725.1 Stegastes partitus | reverse complement strand
AATCTTTACAAGTAGTATATAAACAAATAATGTACAATTTACAATGGCGATGTTTTTGTTGACATCTAATCAAGCAGTGCAGAGTAAAATGTTTTTAAGTTCCTACTTCAGCCAGATCAGTTTTGAAGGTATTAGTGTGAGCTGACAAATCTGGAATCAGTCTTTTTAAACAATTTTCCAGTTGAATGAATCCACATATAAACAAAATCCTTAGAAAATAATTACCTAAATATGAGCAGAATATAAATGATTTCTCCTCATTTCTCCAATCATGTTTTCATCTCTTTTCTTTCTTTTTCTTTTTTTGGCTGACCAACGATCACTTTGCAGCATGATGAGGAGCCCGAAGTGTGTGCAGACTGGAAGAGACGTTGGGTGAAATATGTGCCAAACATAACACAGCACTCAGGGCAGTGTGTGTGTGTCTCTCTCTCTTCCTCCTCCTCCTTCAGCTCCCTTTGGATGCTCCTGTGTTCAGGCTGGGTTGGACGCAGCAGGGAAACTCCATCTAATTGGAGCAGCCCAGCGGTGGTGGCCCCGAACCTCCGGGAGCCAGGCTCGTGCATTCTAATGTTACTCTTGAAGGAAATTGTTCTCCACTGTTTCCTGAGATCCAATATTTGAGCAGCTTGGTTACCTTTCTTAGTGGGAGTAAGAAAACTGTAACCAGTTTATTTGATTTGCTGCAGGGCTGAGTGCTGTCTTGTCTGCTTACTACAGTTTAGCAACCTGGTATATCTGCTCATTGATCCAGTGCTACGGAGGAACGTCTGGAGGTGCATCAAGGATGACGAAGGTGAATCACACTGAATTATCCAGTGTGACACTTTTTTCATAAAACATGAAACGCTCTGTCTGTCTCTAAGTGTGGCCCTGCGATAGGCTGGCGACCTGTCCAGGGTGTCCCCTGCCTTCGCCCGAAGTCGGCTGGGATAGACTCCAGCCCTCCCCGCGACCCTAATGAGGATTAAGCGGTGTATAGATAATGGATGGATGGATGAAATACTCTACAACTACATTGGATGGATTTTAAACTACAGTTTTAAAGCGGCCTGAGACACAATCTAAACAGAAGTCCACTGTGTCAACCAATCCGGTCTAAGAACTTCTTAAGAATGACAATTTTGAATTGTCAGGATTTGTATTTATTTTAGTGAAGTTATTGACTAGGCACAGACAGAGCCCCTTGTAACTCTGAAGAACAAGAAAAAGAAATAGTTTAAAACAGAAAAGAAGAAGAAAATAGTTTTCAAGAACTTTAAAGTCCCGTTTCTTAATATTGTGAACGACTACTGCATACTATTTTGGCATAAAATAAGCCTGAAAACTAATTGCCATTTTTGTTCTGTTTGTCCACAAATAATTTGGCAAAGTTCTGACGACAGAAGATAGTTTTGAGCCTTTAACTTTCACCTTTCACTGAAGGTTTCTTGCAAACCAACCATGTTCTTATTGTTTCCTAAAGCACAGCTCAAGAAGCAGCGTTGACAGAAAAAAAAAAAAGAGCAAAAATAGACTTTGCAATGTTGCTAAACCAGACAGGCAACAGAGACAGTATTTATACTTCAACCATAATAAAAAAAAATATGAACAAGAAAAGGATAACAGAATGCTAGAAAGCTGAGGCACAAGGGTCAAAGAGCATCTGGCAAGTGTGAGATGGTTAGCTAGGTGTATGAATATTGCACGGCAGATGAGAGAAGGGGATGCAAGGGAGTGGGGGGCAGGTCAGATGGCTCGACTGGTGGGAAAGGCAGGAAGGCGAAACACAATGATAACAGGAACAAAACAACCAGGCCAAATGGATGACGGAAATAATCTGTTCAGGTGGACAGTCAAAAGTGTGGGTTCAACTGTCAGATGTGAAAACAGATGTTGGCTGTTTTTTTGGGATTTTTTAATTTTATTTTTAAACATTCTTTACAGCAAGTTCTGAGCTCACACTCCAACAAACAGCTTCTAACTCACCAAACAGGGTATCAGGAAGCCTTGGCCCTCTTATCGCATCGCCATGTACACTCTGTAATTAAAAATCTAGAGTTACTGAGCACCTACACCTCAGCGCACTCCTGTGACCTGAAACTGTGGCTTCAGTGCACCTTAGTTTGGTTGAAGCCGCTCACTGAGGCCGAACTTTTTTTTTTCGACAATGGGTATCTATGCTCAAGGACATGCAGGTGGCAGACCCTGAGAAGGAGCAGATGAAATCCAAGGGTTGGTGAGTGTGTGGGGGAGTGGAAAGTTTTGTCAGTAAACCCAATCCAAGTCTCTTGGGGCACCACTTAAAGTCATGCATGGAACAGGAAGAAAAGGGAATACCTCTGCATGTTTCCCACTAGCCTAAAGATCACAAGCACAGGGAGGGAGAGGTTGCAACAGAAGGCACGTGCTGTCCCACAGGGGTTAGAATTTACAGTTGAGGGTGTAGGCTAATGGCAAGGAAAAACAACAACATGGAAAAATGAAAGCGGATATGAGCTGGAAGGGGTAGAGGAACAGTATTCTATTACTTGACCTGAAGTAAGACAATTTAAGTGTCATCATGTTTATGAGCATCTGGGCTTGAGGCCTTGAGGTGACGTTTGGTGGCAGTTGACTGTTTCAGAGAGATGTTTTTCAAGGAAACACGCAGTGCGCTTTTCATCAAGTCTGTGAAATGTTCTAAATGCTGCATTCATTTTGTGCCATGACCGGGTATCCTTTTTTGAGGCATGACTGGGGAGAGTCCCTGTCCTCGGCGGCGACAGGGCACACTGTACACAGACACCTTCTCAACAGGCGCCAGCTGATTTTTATCTCTTTTGAAAACTGCCTTCACTTCCCCCAACCTCCCTGCTTTCTGGGGTTCTGCATAAATTTCTTACTGACATGGTTGATAGCAGGTAACTCTATATTGGCTCAGTCCAAATCTACCTTCTACTATCTTGATTATAAAGAAGTTAATACTTCTGCTTTAAGAGTGCTGTATTGTTTCTCTGCAAGCTTAAAAAAAATCAAGGTCCTTGACTATTTTTTCAGGGATACTGAACTTCTTTGTACAGAGACTATTTTAGTTAGCGTGTTTGTATTGGCATTCATCATTTGACTTAATGAGCTCAGTGCTAATACAGAGAATATTAAATGTATGTAAGCCACATGCTGTGCATTTATTGTACAGTAATGTACTGTTGGTGCTACGTTTGTTATGGATACCATACAACTGTGTTAATCTGGACTGCTTATGAATATTTATCAGCTGAAGATTAATAATTCCTTTACTGTACTTGCTTTGCATCCGGGACTGTGCTAAGTGAAATCTGGATTCCATCAAGGCCTGTGTAGTGCATAAAATCCACTGTGCTTCACCAGTGTGTTCTTTTTAAATCAGACTTCCACTACATTCAGCAATAACAGGCTCATATCCTTCTTTGGACGACTCTACGGTGTCGACTGGCCAGTGAGGGATTGTTTGATTTGAGGCTGGTAGGCCAGTTATTGCCCTGCGGGCTCAATGTGGATGTAACAGATATGGCGGGTTCTTGAGGCCAAACACTGGGGTTTGGCTGATCTACAGCACGCTAGCGAGGGCGATGCCTGCTTTGACACACTGAGAGAAACGGCAATAGCAGGGCCAAATACATAATAATGCTGTCATCCATCTGTAGTGGTCCAACGTCGGTCCCAGTTACTATCACCTTTATACAAGTCAAGCAACTGCTGCAGAAGGGCTGCTTCAGGACTTAAGACTTCCACTATGACTCTGAACAGTACAGATATTAATTCATACGTTCATTGTGTTTTTCGATGACTTTTTTTCAATGATTTTCTGTTGTGAGCATAGAAATGTGGCACAGCCCTTGTGTTGAGTCAGAATTACATAGCTAGATAGAGAGATGTCTTACAACTTGACATATATCACATTGTGTGACAGATAACCCCAATACTATATGTGATATATAACATGATTATACTCATGTTCACATAACCACTGTGTTCTTCAGGTTTACATAAGAATATTTTTAAAATGTATAAGAGTACAAGCAACTTTTTGCAAATGTATGGTTTTTCTTTCAACAAAGTGTCAGTGTGAAAATGTGAAACCTAATATTGTTCTGTATATTTTTTACAGAAGAAATTGAATCCACAGAACTCAGTAATTAGGAAAAATACAGCCACATACTAACATGTCTGCTACCAGCTTTCTGAGCCAAGAACAATGGAAACAAAGTGGGGCACAGAACAACGAGGGGACGCGTAAGAGAAAATAGACAGCAGATAAACTTTATTCAACTGATCCAACCATAAAATCCAGACTTTGATTAGTGAGTGAGCCAGAAATGGTCACAAAGAGCCATCGTAGTTGTTGGACTCTTCATTTCTTCACTCCCTGTTGCGCTAGACTCATTACACCAGCTTGACTCCATTCCTGTTTTTTTCATTCAGCTAGCATCACGATAGGAGTGATGTAGTGTCCCTCCCAAATCAAAGTCATAAAAATGGCCTCGCCTCCAATCCTCTGCACCACCTCTTTCCTGTTCTCCCTCCACCCCCCACCACCCCAAAGCTGTCAGCCTCGACCGCTCTCTCAAGTGAAAATCCAGCCTACGGAGCCTCGCAGGCAGTCACTCAGCCAGACAACTGGAGGTCAGACTGTCATGAGGTTTCTATAACATTCAGCAACTGATCACCATTTTACAGTTGTCTCACCAATTATTGCTTATCCTTTACAAAATGTGAAGGATTGCATATGAAAGAGTACAAAACTCTGAAACCAGCAGCAGATGTGTGCGCACAGGCTGTCTGGCTAAGACAGGTCAGTGAATTTACCACTGTACTTGTAGAGTGAGGGTTGAAGAGAACTTTATATAAACAGAATTGCTGCCAAGAAAACATGCATGTTAAGTTTTGAAAGAACTGTATCAATGAGCTGATTACACACGTTGTACCTGTAGGAGCTGCATGCCAGTGAGCAGCTTGGGTGATTAACCCTGTGTACTCCAGGACAGTCTCTGGGTGTTTTCTGCTCCCGTCACATCTTTACTAAGTGTGGGCTCGTTTTTCACTGCAATATAAAGTATTGCACCTCTGTGGATATAGCGCTACAATGACTAGAAAATGTCTTTTGTGCAGTAAAAAGGCACTAACTGTATGTTATTCCAAACTTACTGATGTACTGTCAGTAGTCCTCCACTTATCAGGTTAAAGGGTCACGGACACACACACACACACACACACACACACACACACACGCATATATATACATATGCTCAACATTTGGAAGGCAAAATTTGGCATTAGGTTTTATGAATTTGATTGAAAAAAAGGGGAATTAAAGATGTGTTTTTTAAGATTGTGAAGACAATGTAATATTTACTAGACATATACCACATGCAACCCCTTCCATCTGCCTTGTTTAAAAAGACACACCACTTTCTATTTTGTATGTCATCTCAAACGAGTGTCTGGTAGCTCCACTATCATCCCTGCAGTAAAAGTTTGTGATCCACTCACATACACAATGTCATATTTTGTAAGTGAAGGTATTTTAAGTGTTTGTAGACACACGTATTGTATTTTACACAAGAGAAGAAAAAGAAAAATGCTCACCATATAGTTGTTGACTTGATTGGACTCAATTACACTCCTCTACAGCCAATCAGATTCACTTAAAGCCAACAGAGAGCAGGCCCCGGTGGCTAATTTCCTCATCTAACCCACCTCAGTAGGCACTTAGATTCAATTTGTCAGCCGCTCTCATTCAACATGCAGAATAGAGAGGCCCTTAACTCCACATTTCAGTGGCACAGTTAACCAGGTCAGAGTTCATCTGAGGACGGCTTTCAGTATTCCTCGCGTATTTGCAGATGGTTTGGTGCAGACTTAAAACGTGAGGAATATTCTGTGTTAAAGCTAAATGATCCAACTATGAGTTTTGACCGTAAAATAGATTCTACTTGCATTTTTTTTCAAGATCTAAAAAAAAAAAGAGGGAAAAAAAAGTTTGATTTCTGCATTTGTGAAGCATCCCAGTCTTTAATTAGGTTTACTATTGTCAGCCTTGGATCTAACTACATGTCGAGACTTTCTCCTTTGGTACCATTGTTACGTTTGGCATTTAAAGAATCCTTGAGATTGTTTTATTTGGAGCAGATTTGTTTGACTTTACATCGTCATTAGAATGCTCGCTTTTGTTTATTTCATCTTGGTTTTCGCAGCGATGCCTTCCTCCACTTGCGAACGACATTTAAAGTTTTATTATTACCACAAATTTCAAGTGTTGAGTTCAGCTTGCATGCAAGACAGACCGCTGCATTAAGAATATATAGATTTGGTCATAGAAACCATTTGTGAAGTAAATGTGTCCTTTAACAGCAGTGAAAGGGATATTTATTGTGCCTTTATGCATTAGAGAGCTTTATTTTATGAGGATTTTTATGTTTCCTTGGGGTGACTATAACGTTTAGCTCTATTTTTAGGGTAGCTTTTATTTGTATTTATGCAGCTTTTACCACCAACTATCCCTCTCTTCTGTCAAACCTCATCTACCATTATGCTTGTAGCTCCTTTCTTAACTTGAATTATTTACCTGTATTTTGCAGAATCAGCACGGTGTGGCAGACAAAGTGTTACAGCTTTTACATCACTTTCTCAGACATTATCGTGCAGAGAGGTTTCAACTGCAATGCCTGTGCTTGGCAGTCGTCTCCTTTCTCTGCCCGGGTCCAGATGTTGCTTGGCTGATGCACAGCACACTTGTCAAATGAAACCTAGCGATGTTTCAGTGGCAATTATTCTCCTTGTGCTCAAGTGTACCTACACACAAGTGAATGTGCACTGACACACACACACACACACACACACTCGAGAAAAGATCTGCCAACAAATCTGCATTTGCCAGGAAGTAATTGTTTCCATGTAGCACTATAAGATGCATAACTCAAGAGTTTTTTCCTTGCAAAACTGTTTGCAAATGTACGCAAATGCAGCATTATGGCAAAAACTTATAAGACCTCTTGGAAGATTTTGATGCATGAATATTATTCTACAAACTCTAAGGCTGCTTACTTGCGACCAAAGATTCAGTATTGTTATATAATAACTTACTGGACACCCACCTTGAACTGATTTAGCATCTGGTTATGTCATCATGGTCACTTAGCAAAGTTTAATCTTGTCAGTAGTTTTTATTTCTTTCTTTTAAATTTGAATAAAAGATGTTAGCAGCTGCCAAGATTTTCATTTTATTTGTCGTTGGCCCGCCTGTGGTGAAGAGTTGGAGAAGCTAGACTAAATTGCAAAGGAGGAGGGTGGAAACATCGGGTAGGAGGGGTGGTGTGATGATTGGGAGGGGCTGCTTGGTCTGACATACAACTCCTCAGCCCATTTCCTAAGACTGGTAATGTTTTCTTTCTTTCTTTGCCTGGTCATAAAATCATCTATTCACTGTTTGCTTCATTACTGGGATATTCTTTACATTCATATCAGGTGACAACATATCAGGCACATTTGACTCTGAAATCATATATTAGAGACCTGCATCTGCATTTTTTACCTCTGATTTTCAGCAAAATAAATCACCAATTTTTGAATCCTCAAATGAAAGAATCATGTTCAATTTATTATCATGTGACGTTTATGTATGAATTGCCCATTCGTCACAACGCCGAGGACACATGGAGAGTAAGAATGATCCCAGTGGTGGTTTTATGGCTTCTGGTTTTATTAGACAAGGGTGGGGATGGTGGAGGTTAGGGGGAGTCAGTGAGCTTTAACAGGCACTTGGGGTTTGATGGCTGCTGAGGAGCTACTTGACTAGTTGTGTCATTTTACAGCTGGTGTTATAGAGGCGAGGGGCTAAGTTACATCCAGGACCTCAGCTGTGTTGCAGACTGTGCCGGGCTGCCCAGATAGAAATGTGAGTCACACAAGTGATGCCTTCCTCCTGTTATATAGGACAGAGTGAGAGTTGGGTGGTGGATGTAGTCTGTATGTGAAAACCTAAATAAACTTATGGGGGTTTCAGGAAAGGAAATACAAACACGTGTCGCCTAGGTGTCAAACACCAGCAACCAATTAGATAGTTGTGGAAATAAGGAAATGGAAATTTCCCTAAAAACTCCCAGAGCTGTCCTTTTTTTTTTCTGTTAGCATAATGTAAAAATCAAATTTATTGTTCATTTAATAGTATTGCTTTTCAGGATTTCTTTTAATTAAGGGAAGCCTAGGTGCTGAGGTAAATAAACTGGAACTAAAATGGCAGCTCTCATTACATCAAAGGTTGAGGCTAAACAAACACCTGACACTTCGTATCAGAGAAGCTCAAAGGCCTGATGATAGTCCCCTTGAAAACCCAATGAGACGCAACAGTCTCACTTAGCACTTACTCTTCTAAGTAGTAAATCTGTTTGTTTGTTTGGAGTAAACAGACGTGGTCTTCTCTGTGATGCTGGAAGATGTCCTGCAACACACTCATCAATCCTCTCAGTCCCTGAGTCCGTCTTTGAAGCTTATATACTCTCTAAAATTTTTAATTTAATGTTTGTTTTTCATCTGTGTTTAGAATAGCTCTACCTTAAGTCTTACCATGTTATGTATTAGGACTGTGCAATAGACAGTCTCAGCCCACAGAGGAGTCGTCCCAAACGTAATACTGCAGGAGCTTGAGCCTAGTTCGAGGTCAGAGGTTAACGTAGTGCTAGAGGCAAAACAAGACACTGTCCTAAATATAGCCTTTTATAGGATTGTCATTTGACCCCAGGGACTCTGGAATAGACATTTAAGAGGTAATTTGTTTCAGTTTGTTGACAGGGAACACCAGTGGTTATTTTGTAATTTTAGCAGGAACTCTTATTTTCTTCAGATCTATCAGTAGAGTAAAATATTACATTTGCTGATAGCTTTATATATGCAAAACGCATATCTAAGAAGTCTCTAGGGGAATATTCGAACAGTGAAAAAAACGTCTTAATCATTAGAGTGATTATATTGGACTCATGTCCAATTTGAGCATTGAAATAAGTTGATGTTGTTGGTTACTCATCATTTAGTCCAGCAGTGGCTCTGAGGAAAAATACTTTTCTTTCTACCTTTCAAGAAAAGCTGGCCTACACCAGAGAAAAATATCAATGGCCCTTGAGTTCAGCAGCTCTACATGCAGACCACCTAAACTGCTGTTAAAAGCTGACCTGATCAAGCCTTCCTGTTTCCCTGTGTGTGAGCATGCATGGCTCAGTGCAAAGCAAGCAGAGAGATGCTACGTGTTGGGATTGCTTCAGGTCCCACGGTCAGCCAGCTGTGTTGAGACAGATTGGACTTTTGCTTGGAACTGACATCCCGCGCCGTCTGCGTCTTGCCAAAAAGCCTTCGGAGACGAGGAGGGAAAGGAACTGCACGTTGAGCCTGTCTCATCTCAGCATCCACCCGCTCAGCCCTGCTTTCCGGCCAGGGCTCTTAATTGTGTCTCTGGGTGAAGAGGTAGTGGCCCTGCAGTGGGGAGGGGGCACCTATGTGTGATGTGAATAGGACCACACACCACAAGCACATGCATTCACATATATTCACGTTCACACAAATACTATAATCCCATGGCCTGCATAAATGACCATTACAGTTAAACTGTGTATGGATACTGTACTGGATATTTGTGTTCCACAGAACAGCAGGTCCCTGACACAGCAGGGCCTAGCAACAGGAAGACCATAGAATTAGTCCTGGTTTGGCTAATGTTTAAACTAAACCAGATACCACTTAGCTCAAGAGAGATGTCCAAGTGGAAGTCAGTTTTTGGACGTTTTGGTTTCTCGCTTGAGTCGAATGAATTTCCAGTTTCCAATAAGTTGTCGCTTGAGCATGTTATTTTGATTGGTTGATTACGAAGTAAAGGGGGCTGGAGCCTATCCCAGCTGACTTAGGGCGATGGCAGGGGACACCCTGGACAGGTCACCAGTCTATCACAGGGCTACACTTAGAGACAGACAACCAAGCACACTCACATTCACACCTACGGACAATTTAGAATCACCAATTAACCTCAACATGTTTTTGGACCTTGTGGGAAGAAGCCGGAGAACTCGGAGAGAACCCACGCTGCACGGGGAGAACATGCAAACTCCCCGCAGAAAGATCGCGGGTGTCCTCACCGGGAAGCGAACCAGCGACCTTCTTGCTGTGAGGCAACGCTGCTAACCACTGAGCGACCTTGCAGCCCTTGTGTGTAATTTAAATCCAAATTTCTGCATTAGTTGATTTAAATTGAAGTTAAGGTAACGCAATAAAATCCACTTGAGAACTAAAACTTTTCCTGTTTTAGGTCAGTTAGCATTACCAAAACTATTTCTATTTGCTGAAAAAGTGTGTGCAAGCAAGGCGACCAACAAACCTGACTCAGTTCCACCAGTTTTGTCAGGAGGAATGGACCAAAATTCATCAAACTATTGTGAGAAGCCTGTGGAAGGAAACCCAAAATGTTTGACCCAAGTCATACAGTTTGAAGGCCATGCTACCAAATACTAAGGAAATATACTATGTGCTTCTGACTTTGAAGAAAGTCATAAAAAAAATCTCTAAAATAAAATCATCTCTGTCATTATTCTGGCATTTACCAAATATAAATAATTTTGATAATCCTAACTGACCTAAAACAGGAAAAGTTTAGTCACGTTTAATGCTACCAATCAATAAGTAAAGGGCAACTGTCAACACCATTGATTGCAGAGGAAAAGAGGAAAATTCATTGTAGTATTTTCATTAGAAGCTGTCTTGATCCAAAAACATTGATGCAAACTGGTGCATTATTTATATATATATAGTAGAATGCAGGTCACGCTGTCCTCCCCCTGTACAAACCAGTCTTTTGAATTTTAAAATTACTGCAGCTGAATAGTGGTGTCTCACATTTGGATAGTGTGTATTTAAGCAGAGCCCGAAATATATCTGTAGCAAGTCTCCTCCTTCTTGCCTTCGTCAGAAGGCTATCCCATAACAGTGATGTCACCAAGTCTTCCTCACACCTAGCCGAAAAGTTTCAGTACTGGCTCAGGCTGACCACTGTCTGGCCAGCTTCCTGTCTGACCATCATGGCAAACACTGAGAGACGGGCAGTAAACATGGGCACATCCACCTGTTAACACGGCCAAATCACAGGGGCCAAAGACAGCAGGGAAAGAGAGAGCCGTGTGTCATAGAAATACAGCTGGATTGTATTTCACAGCATGGTAGACAAATCTAAAGAAAATGCTGATGGTTAAAGAGAATCCTGACAGTAGCATTTTGGTATTTTTGTCCTTTGTTGTCATTTTACTCAGGGTTTTCTTCTTAGCGTTTGACTCAGACTCACCATTTTCCAGTCTTTCTCCTGTTGTCAGTTGCTAATTGGGGAAGTTCGACCACCTACGTAAATTTATCTTATGCATGTGCATGCAGCCGACCAACCATCATGTTTATGTAGCAGTAATTTGGGGACAGGTGGGATGGAAGCCTGTTGTTTTGCTTAACCTTCTCTGTGGTAATTCAGAACCCAGCTAACTAGACCTTACTTAACCCCCTGACTTTAGCTCCAATCAACACATGGATATTAGGCACCGTGTAACCTCTACCTTTGTGTATCTGAGAACTGGTTTGTGGTAAAAACCTGTCAAAATATCCCACTCTCATTTCTCTTCGGTGACAGCAACAAGACCTCTACAGTAATTTCCAGAAATCTGTCGAAATTGCTTAAGTCTTAAATTATGTGTAATTGGTGCCTGCGTTAGGTTACTGGGGGTAGCCCCCAATCATGTGGTTGGGAGCAGAAGGGGCTCTAGTCACTTCCAGCTGGTTAATGATAGCCAAACGGTTGCTTACCAACATCATGCCAGTTGCCAAAGGTTACCACGGATGAATATTAGCTTGATGTAAGGTTAATTTTCTTAAATAGCATTGACACGTGAGTGTGTTAAGCCACTCTGAATGAATAAGTTCACTCCTGGTACAATGCTGACTTGTCGGACTTGTCACTTTCCCTTGTGCAGTGGCTTTGTGCATCCCAGTGAGTAAAATCTAGCAAACATGTTTGATTTCTGCCTAGCAAATGAATATTCTTTGGATGTTCTGAATACTTCCTCCTGAGTGAACACCCACAGCCAGCAGTCAGCCTACGCTATGTCAGTATTATCTTTTTAGTACCTGACTCACCTGTAACTTGAACTCACTAAATAGCAATGATAACAGACTTCTCTGCATGGGGTCACACTGCATTAGGGTGAAACAGACGCTCTCTTTGTGCTTTACCAATGAAGTTTAGGACCAGGGCTAATCAGGGGGGCGAAAGCGTACACTGCTCCAAATCAGCTCCAGCCAGGCCAGCTGAATTTATCTTAAACTTATTAACTTTGCTCAAGGCACAAATTGAAACCAGCTCGGGTGCTCACGCTCCAGAGGTGCAGAGTGTGAGAAGTGACAGTATGATTTACAGGGGGAACCATGCCACAGATGCTGCAGAACGGGGACTGGATGGGAGGGAGGGGTGAAGCAAGGGATTTTCATCAGACAAGAAACCCTGTAACTCTGGAGAGTGATTGCTCTGCTAGCCTGGAAGTGACAAAAAAAATCTGCAGCAGGACTGGACAAGCAATGTCTTGGTGAGAACATCACTATCAACATTCTGAGTTCATAGGAGATTGGGAATGATACTCAGTACATATAAGAGAGGTCAAGTTGCTTGAACTGGTGGAGGATAGAGTAGCCTTGTGAATATGGAATTCTGTTGATGTGATCTTGATTACGACACCTGTGCTATTTTTAAAGTGAAATTAGCTGTGAATTCCTTATTGCATTTGTTTGAGTATTCCAGTGCTCTTAGTGCCTTCCAGTCACATGTAGTCACAGAAACAAGCAAGAAATTAAAGTCAGGAAGGTGCCAGGGCATCCTCCCATTCCTAACTAATTTTGACTATGCTCATTTTCAAAACTAATCTTCTAATTTTTTTAATTTTCAAGCCTGTCTTCTCTCTTAACTACATTTTATGGCCATATCTTGAGTAACTGAATTACCATATTAGTTTCCTTTAGAGCAAATAAAAAACAAAGCGTGTTTGTTTCATTCTAGTTGCTAGGGAATTCACATGAAGTCCGAAAGGCAGGCAACGCTTGTTTTTAATAACACGTCTCAAAACATATAAAACCTCAGTGATCCTACTCAGTATGCTCTCAGTGTCCGCTTAATTGTACCATTGTCTCTACTGCTTCTTAAGATGAGTCTGCAGATGGCCTTATTAGAAAATGCTTTTAAATCCTCTCTTGTTTAAATGATCCAGTTATAGTGAGATAGTGTGTTTAAGAAGAGAGTGTGTGCTTCAGTGGAAGCATGCCTGCATGCTCATCCCTCCCCTCTTTCTAGGCTTTGTTAGACCAGGTGTGCCTGTTCTCAGTGCAGTGCCCGGGGAGCCGTGAGAACACATTCGCTGGCCCTTCTCTCCCTCCTCTATCTGATTTATTTCAGCCACTATGGCATTTTAGCAAACAAAAGTACTGCTCAGTATTGATCTGAATCTTTCCTATTTCCCCACTCTGGTCCCTTTGTTTTGCTCAGGTCTAGGATGGCTGCTTTAAATCAGGCCCTCCTGACGTTTGCTTAATGTCTAATTAGCCATGGGTGGGCATGGCCTTTGATTATAGGAAGTGCCTGGGGGTGGGGCTGCAAAGACGGCTGAATTTTGACAAAACACCGCAGACTGATCAATCATTGCCTGACACATTGTTTTGTCCTTAATTTTAGAGTGCTTAGTTTAGGGATATGTCCTCTTGGTCACCCTATTCCGAGTTCAGATGATGTGATTTCCTCTCACCAGGCCATGTGCCACTTTTCTTGGACCATGATGCGTGTCTCTAGATCCACTTACACTGACTCCAGGGTGTACTGCGACTAACTCATCAATCCAGAGTGCGCTGAGTTGATACTAAAAGCTAAACCTGATTGTTAGTGTTATTTTAAAGTGATCCATTTTTAACAATTAAAACCCTCAACAATCAGGCCTTCTGCTGGAGAGAATTTATATATTTAAGTAGCATAATGGGAAATTTAGACATTTGAAAAATTGTTTCAACTAATGCTAAAAATGTAAAAAGAAATTTCATGTTTTTTTGTATTGTTAGAGATAGTGAATATTTAAAATAAAGCTTCATCACTCATTCTTTCTCCTCCAGTCTTCAAGGCTTTCCCGTCTATCCCAAACACTGGCCAGATGGCTGGAAAGTTGACTTTATTTAAATCTGGTAATTCCGGCTCTTTTCCGCACTCCCCCACAACGCCCTGCTGTCACCCCTCCACCACTCCTCCGCCGCTCTATCTTCTCTCTGAAGATCACGGCAGTGGTGTGCCAGTGGGTAACAGCCTCAGCTTAGAGTAGACATGCGAGAATGACACAGTGATGATATGCTCCTGCGGAAGGGATTAGACAGTCTAATGCTCACAGAGAGAGACGTGAAGGGCGTAAAATACTAAATACAGAAATGAATTTAATGAGACTGAGTAACAAAGAGAGATATTTTTTAAAGGTTGATATTTTCGTGTTTTCTGCTTGAAGATTCAACTTCACATATTGTTCTCATGATAATGTAGTGAATCAATGTGAATGAGTTACACAGCAATTGTTTCTGATATGAACAGCTGTTACTTCGGCTACTGTGTCCGTAGCACAACATTACTGCCTCACATTGTCTATTTTTAACTGTCATCCCACCTGCAGCCCTCACTTCAGTGGGCACCTTTCATCTTGCCATCCTCCTTCGACCGAGACGCCACATTGACAGAGTAATGTCCCTTATTACAGCTCTCATTAAAATGAGGGTCATGGGTCAACCACGAGGCCACGGGACAGCAGGCTGTCATTAAGGCTAATTGTTAGCTTGTGATCATCCTCCTTCCTCTGAAAAAGTCTATTTGGTCTTTATTACTCTTCATTGTTTTCCTCCTCCGTATTCTTCATTGCATTTAGGAGAACATTCTGAATTGTTGTGAGGAGAATACTTTAAGAGATCAGATCTGTCCTGTGAAGAGAAAAGTCCACAACCACAACCAAACCTGTGACATCACTGCTGTTCACCATGAGACCCCCCTTGGGCTCAGCATCTAGCCTTGTTCTTCCTGTGTCACTCTTTCAATACTTCCTACCTTAGCAGGTCTGTCTTTTAAGCAACCCATTTTCTGAAAAGAGAGTAGTCCTCTACTGTGTGGCCATCTGAGAAGGAAACTGAATATAAATCCCTAACAATGGGCAGGGTGCTGGGGGAATAGGCCGAAACGGCCATTTAACAGGTGCACCTTCATGGCCTCCACACAGTTCCCACACATATCACCGAGACCGGTGGCCTGCCCTAGAGAGTACCCCTGAATCACCATCCAAGATCAAGTAGCGATCAATTAATGGGAGAACAAGGCATCCGCTGGGGGGATGTCCAGTGTCCCACCCACCCCTGCTTTGACTCATAGAAGTGCCCATTTGCAACTCTATCTGTGTGGCTGCTCCATGTCAATGGGTGTGGGGCTGGGGGGACGGAGATATTATCGGGGTGACTGTGAGAACCGGCACTGGCATTTTCACCAGGCCGACCTTTGTTTGCGTGAGTGAGGGCTGATTGGCGACGCTGTGATGAGGTCACCTGGCAAAGCAGCAGGGGGTCCCATATCTATTGTTCACCTGAAACAGAGGGATGAGAACCAGGGTGGGGTGACAGATAGACTCTGCAGCTTTGTGAGCGCACATTCGACAGGTTTTCGATCTGTGTATCCAGACTCCATGGGAAATAATTAATATTGTCCGCTTACATAACATCAGTCGAACATGTGCAGTCAACTATTTGGACTTCAAGTTGTATTTGACATTCCTTTCCTATCTGTTTAAAAGAAAAACACGTTTACTCAGGGGTGACCACTAGTGATATGTCAGCATTGATCAGTGAGTGTGAGCCTGCTAATTGCATTCTTGTCCATAAGCAAACAGACTCAATCCGCGGCGCTGATAAAGTCATGAAAGCAAATCAAGCAGGAAAACACTGTCGCTATAGATTACATGAATGCAACCGCAATATACTAAATAACCATTAGATCCATTAGATCTGAAATCTGATTAAATCATTAGATCTGAAAACTGATATACACTACAGGTCCAGTCTATTTGCTTATTTCTAAAATGTTTCCTTTGCATAAATGCATACCTGTGTCCATATCTGTGGTTTTTTTTTACTCCTAGAACACATGCTGACAAGTTTGTGTCCATATTGTGGGTTTTATTTTTAAGACCGGGAATGTGGTAAAAGGGTATTCATAGCTTTTCCAACTCAGACAGCTCCCAAGTGGCAGGACAGCCACCGCTGCAAGCCCAGGCAGTGAATAAACCTGTAAGTTATAAACAGCCTTATATAACTTCACACCCTCAAATATCACTGGAACATTTTTTCTTTTACCTTTAGGTAACCAGTGAGCCTCATTAATGCAGTGATTAATGGCTAAGCTGTTCTCGCAAGGATACTTTTTTTTTTTTTTTCGCTCTCACAGTGTCACAGAATCACAGTGATTCTACTCATATAGATAAATATAAGAATACACAACACACATTATGTATGTTGGCTGCAAGGTGACTCGGTGGTTAGCACTGTTCCAAGAAGGTCGCCAGTTCGCATCCCGGTGAGGACACCCGGGATCCTTCTGCGTACAGTTTGCATGTTCTCCCCGTGCAGCGTGGGTTCGCTCCGGGTTCTCCGGCTTCCTCCCACGAGGTCCAAAAACATGTTGAGGTTAATTGGTGATTCTAAATTGTCCGTAGGTGTGAATGTGAGTGTGCTTGGTAGTCTGTCTCTAAGTGTAGCCCTGTACCTGTCCAGGGTGTCCCCTGCCTTCACCCTAAGTCAGCTGAGATAGGCTCCAGCCCCCCTGTGACCCTAGTGAGGATTAAGCGGTGTATAGATAACGGATGGATGGATGGACATGATGTATGTCCTGTAAGACGTGCTGTATTTTAAAACTATTGTAAATTAGTGGCACTGCCAAGTCACTGTTGTGGCTACTTTTCTACAGTCAAAGAGCAACGTCTTGGCTTTTTAGGCAAGGTGAAGAGCCTCAACTTAAATATACCTTTTCTCCCTCTAAATAAATGGGTCCTTTATTTTCAGTGCTCTGTGTTCACCTTTCCTTTCACCTGCAGCAGACCATGGAGTGATTGACGACTAGCCTGCAATTACTGAGACCAGACAACCCCAAAAAACTCGCCTGTAATAACTATCAGCCAGAGCAGGAGGGTGAAAGAGTCCCACCACCACCAAAGACCAAAGCAGAATTGCGAAAGGTATCCTGCATCAGTAAACAAGGGGAGGTGTTGAAGTCTTTAGGGGTTTCCCCCGTTTTCTTCAGAGTCAAATTATTTTAGAAGCTCAGATAAGCTCAGCAGCAAGGGAAACTCTGTCACACCACCTGCAACACTGAGCTCAAGCATGACCTTTTCACATTAGGTCACATGCCCTACACCTCACTGAATATGTGACACAAGATCTGCCTCTGTTGCAGAAATAAATCACAAAATAACTAATGTGATGATAATAAATACGATCCAGGTGAACAGAAATTTCTTTTCCCTTAAAATCTAATTTGGTGCCTGCAGCAGATAACATACATTTCATGCATTCACTGAACCCCACACCACCCAAAGCACGCCCCAAGACTCAATCTATTGATCTTTATGTTCATACACCCAATATATTTAGCTTTCTGTTTTTCTTCAAGGAGTAAACTTGATTTCTTAGTTGATTTAAATTTATAAGAGTCAACCAAATGGAATAGACATATATATGTAATTTTTTTTGGAAAGGGCAGTTTTATGGCAACAAAAACAGCATCTGTGGTCTCAACAGTCCAGGTTTGATGCAAACGCCTGTGGAACCTTTTATGCAACCTGGCGTCCAGGAGACTTATAAAAATATTTTGCTTTCCACCCTTTTGAGCCTTTTAGCCCTTGCTAAAGGAAAAGTGCGAGCTCCAAAGAAACCACACAGAAGAACAAAAAATCCACAGGGTCAAATGTCCTGAGTGGGCCATTTGCCAGGTCTGTTCCACAAGCAGGATGCTCACACACAGACTGGCTCCGGCCTCCCAATCCTGCAGAAACATATGAAAACAGAAACAAATCCCACCACGAGGGCTAGCATCAGTGGTCCATGAGAATATAAGAGGCTGTTTTAGTGCAGGGACAGCGTAGATCACCCAAGAAGATTAGCTTCAGTGCTACAGGGCCTTGTGTAAATCTCCTTGTAATTGGCAAGGGAATTTGATTTGACTTATGCACTGTGAGAGACCAGTGCTCATTATTGCTGCACAGTTAATGCATAAACAGAGGTCTCAGCAGGTCCCCACTAAGTGGTACCAATGATCAGATAGCAGCTTCTTGGAGCGAGAGGCTGCCTTTACAGAAGTTAATTGTTCTCACTTCATTGAGCAGGTCTGATAACATTGCAGTGGAACCATTTGAATCAGGTCGGTCTATCATCTTTTAGAAACTAGTTTCATGCTAAATGCATCACACAGCAATGTAAATCTTCTGTCACCGTTAAACCCTTTAAAAAGCATTATATATTAATGTGGTAAGCGTGAATGTTAATTATTAGTCACTAAGAGTTTTTGTGATAAAATAAAGGATCACCAACGCTATTTCAACTGTTAAAAATGACAAATACTGTGTACTGAGTAAGTGTATTAAAGGCACCGTATCATGTGCTATGTAGGTAAATATATATTGTTTGTGCTTAATACAGATCATGTGTCACGTACAAACTTTTTTTTCCACTCTCCCTTCATTTGCACATTTGTGCAAGTGGTCACTTGTGTGATTCAAGGTTTATTTTAAGTTACATTATCTATCAGACAATATAATTCTCCTGATATGGATGTGAAAAACATCCTGAGTTGGTTCCTCCTAGTCTTAAACTGAAAGAATGTTATCTGCAGGATGAGAGGGAGTGCTTTTGTTTCCTGTCTGTCCACCTGCAGTGGGCCAAACTGTTGCCCCAGTGTGATCATAAGTACTTTCAATGAACAAGAGTTAAGATTGGTTACTAATTTGGCAAAATTGAGGTCAGTAAGTAGCATGACACAGCAGGCTGTGGCCCTGTGGTTAGTAGCTCTCATGCTGAGTCTGCCCGCAGGCAGCAGTAAGGGTCACAAGAAAACATGCAGGCAGCTTCTGGAGACTGAAGCGGAGCCAACCACCCACCCTTGGGCCCCGTAGGGGTGGAGAGTTGAAGGCACAATAATCCAGGATCCATTAAAGTGTGACTGATGCCATTCTTTTTGGGTCTTATGACTGGATATCTTGCCTATGGCAGCCAAGGGATGGTGGACTGGGGACAGACAGACCCACAGCAGGCTGCTAGCAATCCAGATTATAGCCCTCAGACACTGACCTCACTGTGGAATCCACTTTGCTGCCAAATTAATTTTTCCATTTTACTAATGGGTGATCTCAGTGTATACCAATAACATATTTAATATGACAGCTTGAAAGGATTGCAAATGAAAAGTCAAACTTGGAAGCTCAATCTAAATATCGACACACCCTGCTGTGAGCTGAAAGGTATTTATTATGAGTTTGTTTTGAGAGAGAGAGAGAGAGAGTGTGTGTGTGTGTGTGTGTGTGTGTGTGTGTGTGCGCGCACGCGCATGTGGACGTGTGTGTGTGTGTACATGAGTGTGCATGAATAACTAGAATTAACTTAATTATTAAATTAGTATTATTATCATTGTATGTTGTGTTATTATTATTATTAAATTGATAAGTTATTTCAGAAAATGTACTGTTTCTAAAAACATTGTACAGTAATACAACATGCAATTTATTTTAACAGTGTAAACAAACAGTATTTGCTTGAGCTGCTGCTGGCAGTATGAACAGCTCATGATTAAATCTGTACGTAACAGTGGGTGGTATAGCCTGCCTTTCAACACGGGCCAATATTCTGTGTCTGGCCTCAGATCTGGTCTAAGATGAGGGGTGACAGGCATCAGGATAAGGCTTGCTGACCACTCGACTGAGGACAAGGTCTTGCAAGGATCTGTTCTTTTGCTAGAAACCCAGGATATCGTCTTCTGGGTTAGACATTGGAATGACTTGTGCTAAATAGCTGAAAATTAAGAAAAATCAACATGTAAGTCATACTGTTAGAACTTTTAATCTATTTTTTCTTTTGTAGCTTGTGCTATTTTTTTATACTTGACATAGAGTATGTGGTTTCATTTTTCAACATCTCAGTGTGACTTATTTGAACACAGCTAGTGTTTTCTCATACTGTAAATCGTTGTCTTTAACTTTTATAGTACAGTGAAATTACTACCATACTGCAAGCATTATACAACCACCTATTATTTTGTAATGTCTCTTGCTTTTATGAGAATTCCTCCCAGCAGGATCAGCTATATGGTCTCATCCTTGTAAGCCCTGATAAAGGGGTTTCACTCCACAAATCCTGTTTGAGCCAAGCTGTGCTAAGTTGCCCTGAAGATCATTTCAAGCAGTGAGGAAACCACAGGGTCTACTCCATCCCCAGACACCCAGTAGAAGTGTTCTCTTAATGGTTAATGTCCTCACCTGCAGTGACCCTGTCTGTGCCGATTGCTCAGATGCTGGTCATATTGACTGGCCGGCTGGAGGGGAGAGCTGCTCGAGGCTATCTGGCAATTGCTCAGGGTTGTGATCCCTTTTACCAGAGGTGTGGCACCCCACTGTTCGGAGGTTTGCTGGCGCTGAACTGCAAAGAGCAGATTCCAATGGACTCAGTATGAATCACATGACAGTCAGCCACACTCATGATTTATGCCACTTTGCTGTGATGGCACTGCCTAACGATGATAACAGGGTATGATTTGCACTATGTAAGAGAAGCCTATGTTAAGATAGTTTTCATAGTTACAGGAGTAACTCTAGCAGTCTGATCACATCATTAGGCGTTGACCCCTCTGACCCCAGACCCTGGGAGACTGAGCTGTAACCAAGGGAACTGATGCAATGATGAGAACCTTGGGGGGACCCAGTCTGAGAGCTGAAGCCACTGGTGTAGATAATGCTAATGAACAGTCATGCAGTGAAACAAAATGGCTTAATTGTACTGGATTCATCTCGTGCTGAGCCACAAAGACTAGGGGAAGGTTACGCTTCCAAACATAGATTATTGTAATCCTCCAGTAATTACCAAGTCACATCTTCTCATGGGAGCAGTGAGGCACATGAGACGAGTCGACTCTGCATTTTTTTTTCATTATGGCAGTTACTGATGATGACAAACCAAAAGTTTCCCAAAAAGCTTCACAAAACACATTACATGTCACTCAGACAATGCATATTTATGTGGTCCGTACAGAGCCTGCTGAGGAGGTAGACAACTGTGAAAGTCCATGTCAACGAAGCTGAAAGCACTGACTGGTTTATGAGACCTTGTTGTATCTTGGAAAGTTAGAGCTATAATGTGTTTTTATAATGCTTGCCCATGCCACAATAGGCCTTCGCTTTAGGCCCTTTCAGTGCCTTCAAAATGTTACGCTTCTATTCTCCCTCTGAAGCCACAGAAAGCACACTTGGCCAGGCCAGCCCTTTCTGGCTTTTGACAGGAAGCTCATGATTTTAAATGTACGGCTCATGCAT
This sequence comes from Stegastes partitus, assembly GCF_000690725.1. NCBI lineage: Eukaryota > Metazoa > Chordata > Actinopteri > Pomacentridae > Stegastes > Stegastes partitus. The sequence continues at coordinate 695,435 of NW_007577769.1, read as the reverse complement.
AATGAATGAGCCTGAACAGGATGTGAGGGCAGTGCATCCAGAGAGCACCTGGGCCAAACAAAGATGCCCTTTCTGCCATGGGATTTGTGCCCTGGTACCCGCTGTCACCAGCACCCTGCTCACACCCAGCTGCGAAGCATTCAAGCTCACCATGCACATTCATCTCGTCAAAGTTGACTCCAAAAAGTGACAGTGTCCACTCTGACATAAAGAACTCTTTATAGGGTTATTAATGACAGGCTCAAAGCTGTGCTCCAGTGTTTAGGGAACAAGTTTGTTACTGTGGCTGCGTTTGACTTTGTTTTAAGCCATGCGGTTCAGTCAGAATGCATTCCAACACTATGGCGGAGCGGTATTGTGAGTGCTGAATATGTCAGAGGTTAGGAAGCACATCTGATTGTCACAGTGTTTCAGAAGTCTAGTATCTGATTTTCTCTGTTTGAAAGGTCTTCAGCCATACTGCATTATCTAACAAGGACAAGGAATAACTTCAGACCTTACACAAGATAAAATGAAAATTAATGTCGGAGTTGACCCCTGCACATGACACAATCTTGTCTGGTCTTGTTCTGTAGACAATACCAATGATACTGAAAGGAATAATTAGCATCGTCTGGGATTTTATTTAGCCACAGTCTGAACAGATGATAAATGGTTAATATATGCATCTCACAAGACAAAAAAAAAAAAAAAAAAAGCACAAACGCCCTGCTAGCTACAAACAGCTCCACACAACAACAATTTATTTGTTAGCTTGTCTGTGTGTGTGTGTATGTGCAAAAGCCAGCCGACTTGGCATAGAATGACCCAGTGGCATTGTTGCAGTGTGTGCAGCCTCAAGCATGGCAAGATTTATGCCGATGGGGGTGTGTTGGAATCCAGGCTCTCTCATCCAGCCCAGCTGCATAGAGAACAAAACCAAAGGCCCAGCTGCAGATATTAGCATGGGCAGCCTCTTTCCCTCCGTCCCTCTCTCTCTCTCTCTCTCCTTCCCTCTCTCAGTCCATGTGCCCCCGTCCCACAAGTCTGTCACATGCCCACAGGGCTTTTGTGCCTGACACTGTTGTTATGCTAATAACTCAGCCCACAAGAGAGAAGAAAAAAGACGAGATGTTAAAAGTTGATTGCAGACAAAATTGAAAGAGAGAAAACCAATAGGAAACAAAGAGGGGACAAAATATAAAAGAATTCCTAATTAATTATTGAGTTCCACTCAGAAAGTCAAGTCAGTGTTACCAAACAAAAGCACTAGCACACTACCATTAAGACACATGTGCACACACTCACACATGGCAAACAACCCTTTCTTGTTGTTTAACTTACATCAGGACTGGTTTGGCCTGTTTAAGTGTAAATAGTATTGGATGTGAATACATTATATAGTTTAGCTTCTGCAAGTTCTCATCCACCTACCTGGCTGTGATCTGCAGACTTATAGCAAAGATTACATGTGACACTGACCATATGGCATCAGCTACTAGAGAAAAAGTAGAGAACCCAAACAAACATTTATTACATTTTCTTTCTTTCTTTTTTGTTTTAGAGCTTTGTCAGCTGTGACAAAGTCCAGTAGGCACCATTAAAACACAGAACCTGTAGCACAAGGAGAGTAGTTTAGTATCAGCTTTGCAAAACTGCCGATGAAGTGCAAAGTAAATAAAAATGTGCCTTTGCTATTATTATCAATCCCCCCTTTTTACTGTGCTTTTGCCAGGATTGCAGTGGTACTTCACACGTGCCATAGACTTGACAAATACATCCGTGTGCTGTTTGAAAGTAATGGGTAAGGTCTCCTTCAAGTCTGGAAGTTCTAATGCACTTCCCCGCAGTCTGTGGGCAAATCTTTTCATTCTGCTTTGCTAAAGAGCAGGTAGTGGGTAAGGCCTTGCTAAGCAAAGAATATATTGTCTCTTTAGACCATTGCGATGCTTTCCCCCCAGCATTAGCAATGTAGCCCAAACAGCTTAACCAGGCACTGGTTTAAGCCCTGCTCCGTCACCACACAGACCACCAAAAAGTCCAGTCACCCACTGCTGGTTGAGGGGTTGGACAGCTCACTTGTGCCTCTGCAGCCCTGCTGTATTACAATGATCAGACAGATGGCTGCATGAAATGGGACTCACTCTGTGTGGCCCCCCAAAAAACTGGCAACTGACTCGCAACTAGATGCAATGATCCATAAGGGCCTATTTTTAGTCTGTTTGACTTCACTTACAGTAAATGTGTGCAAAGTGCCACATGAATGCGACGCACTCTATGTACATTTTGTGCCCAGGCACGAGCAAAGATTTCCTATTTTTTCAGCTTGACTTTTTAACCAAAATGAGAGAATTAGAATGCATATTCACAGTCCGGCAGACATATTTTCACATGAGTGTGCTATATTGTATGTGGCACCAGTGTATAAACACTCGTGCACAGATGCATACATGAACATATGCTGTGCAAGTATTTACTTTCCTATAATATGTCTTAAGTGACTAAGACTATTACCACTATGTCTCCTAAATTAATTAATGCTTTTGTAAATAAATATGCTCTGACAGTTGTTTTTTTTTTTTTTTAGCTAACTTCTTCTCCCATGTACTTCTCTTCTATGTACAGTAGTCAGACACTTAAACTTAGGCAACACAATTAGATTAAGCAATTAGATGTGTCACTCACTGACTGTTTATTGACTTTAGATAGGCCACAGGGATAGCACGTAATTCATGTTTTAAAAGCCTACCTTGACCAAATTCAATCCATTTCCTAATTCAGAGGTATTTATCTGTTGGCGTCAGCTAGGGACACTTAAGTCTTGTGGGGCAACGTTTGTCAAAATAAATTTTTCCATGCCTGGCTAGTGGTGAGTGACAAGTGTGTATTTAATAAACCCTGATTTGTTTACCAGCTGAGCACTTAAGACCATAGACTCACTGAGCAATGTCAGCTTGGACAACAGTGAAATGCATGTTGGGATGCAGTGTTACGCTCTGGTGTGTACACTGGTATACAAAGACAACCCCAAATATCCATTATATTCTGTGCAGGTTTTGGACACGGTGGTTTATTTGACTCCTGCAGTACCTCATCAATATACATGAAGCTGATGCAAGACCCTGCATATTTGGCGTAGTGCTTGGTGTTTGGTGCGACTTTGGACTTTGCTCCAACTTCATTGCTGTTCTTTAGACTCTCAGACCTCAGCAGGGATCTCTTTAAGTGGAACAGACTGCTGATAAGAGGACACGCAATTGCCGTGTCACATCACTAATGTCTTTGTAGAGTGACACCTGTGATTGCAAAGACAAACTCCTGTTTGACCCATTTTTTGTGAAAATGTACGATTCTGGTAGGTGCATGGTACATGTATGGATACACAATGTAATCTGATTTACTTTGGACTTGTTTTGGTTTGTCTGGGTTGGTTTAATAAAATGAGGCATTGCATAACTTGTAATGTATTTTTCTATCTTTCCTTGGAACTCAGTAAATGCTTCTATCTATCAGACTGAACTTGCATAAAGTAACGTGGAAGACGTCTAAGCCTGTGTCACAACAATAGGACAATGCTTGTTGTCTACACATTACTGGTACCTAATGATGGAATGGTTTACCATAGACAGATACAATAAAAGAAAGTTATTTTTAATTTTACAGTCATTAAAGTAAAGAAACATACAGTTCCCTCAGTGTGACTCTAGCTTCAATGCAAATAAAAGATTTGTTGGCTCACAAAAAAAAAAAAGAAAAGAAAAATACAGTAAAGGAATTAATTTGTTGTTATTTCACTGTTGAATTTGTTACTTGGGAACAATTTTGAGCAAAACATCTAAACTGTTTTCATAACCTCGCCCATGCCCCTTTAAAAGGCATCATTGAGTTGTCAGTCAATCAAAAGCAGTTTCAGTTCAAATCTACAGCTTTCGAGTGCATTGGAACATAAATTGCTATATTTTAAGCATTAAATTAAAAGCTGGTCCAATAATTATTAGCCATTATTGTCAGTTCAAACTTTGACTAAAAGGTAAAAATGCCTTTTCTTTGGAATTTGCAACTTACAAATTAAAATTGTTTTAATCACCCATTTTTTTTATTTTTTTTTGTAAAGGTCAATTGCACATAAAGTGCTTGTAGCATTTGAAATGTAATTCCAGTGTCAGCAAAAGTCTAGTTAAAAACAGATAATATCCAGCAACATATGGAGGCCTGACCATTAGCCTGCACTTTCACACAGGAGGACATACAAACAGGAGAAGATTTACTGCTCTAATCAAAGCCCTGTCGGCTGCTGGAAATCGACCATGAATGACGTCATCAACCTGTCCTCACGCTGATGGTTTGATTTATAAAGTATGCGAGATGCTTGGGCAAGGGGAGAGAAGTGCTTTTGCAGTCCTGCACAGAATGAAAATTCTGAACAATCTATTGCTTTTGTCATGCATTCTATCAGAGTTAGTAACAAAACAAGCTCTCAGATGCAGACCAGTGTTAGGCTTTAATCACACTCTGTACTGAGTGCATAGGGAGAGGGGTGTTAACACAGCGGTCAGCGGTAAACCAGTTTATCAGCTTCTCTATTATTGGGACTTATTTTAATGAAGCAAGAGTCAAAGACAGTTTACAATAAAACTGCCCTTGGGATGCCTGTATATGAAAATAATCATGTTTGATAACCAAACAGCTCATTTGCCTAAACATGGTCTCCTCTCTGGATACGGCCTGAATATCAGAAGGTGTTTGGGGATTACAATATGTAGCTGTTGGGTCTATGTTAGAAATAAATGAATTGTATGCAATGATTGTGGTATTTCAATGTGATGTCTGTTCAACATCAGAGTGTCTGAACACCTTTATTGAGTGTACAGGAAGTCCTGTGAACTCTGTCTCTGAGCACCTATAGAAGACTTACATGGGACTTGCTGTGGGATGATGGATGGAGTGTGGTTAGTTGACCAAAAAAAACAGTCACATTTTCTGGTTTAATAAACAACTTGGCCCTGGAGGATATTCCAGAAAAAAATTCTTTACAAGTCTTAAATGAGATGAGGCACCCTTTTCTCAGTATAGGAACCTTTTTGGAAAGACTTTCAAATGGATTTTGAAGCTGTTAGTGTAAATTAAAGATCTCTGAGTATTCCACTTCAATTAACAAGTACACGCCAGGCCTAAAGGGCTATCGGATTCAAAGTGCAAACATTTGGAGCAACACTTAAACATGTCTGGAAATATCCTGAGGTGGTAATGAATGGAATGTAAATGGATAATGTTTTTATGGGACTGTTGTATTAGACTTAGAGCAAACCAAATATTGGCCAAGATTTCCTGGCAGAAACTTTTTATTGGTACTCAAGATAATGAGACTTATGAGAAACTTATGCATGGGCTCACTCTGTCTTTTAAAGAGAAGCAAAGACCAAGTGTAAATAAGGGGAAATTAATTAGATGCTGGGCTTGTTAGTGTGGCGCCATGGAAAGAGTTTACAACTTCTAAACATGACAAATTCTAGATGAATCAAGTTGGGGTGCTCTGTCATATCTTGCCTGGTTTTGACATTACATATACAGTTTTAGTGACTTGCCTGAGCAATTGAGACAAATTAGACGACGTAAACACAAGAGACTCTCGGGATATATTTGTTGTTTTTTGTTTTCAAATCTGTGCACTGGCCAGTTATACTTTTTATTTATTTATTTATTTTTGTAAACGAAAGGTTCCATGTTCAAGCTCACTGGGATTCCTGCTTTTAAAATAGGAAATCTTAGCACTTAACCTGCATTGTGCCTTAGTAGACTGCAGATCATTTTACACCACAAATAAACAACTTTTGACAACAAATTGTAGATGCTGGATATGACACATATAATACTTTTCTTTCCTTTCCTTTCCTTTCCTTTCCTTTCCTTTTCTTTTCTTTTCTTTTCTTTATTGTAAAAGAGTGTTTGAAACCACCTTTAAGGCCATACACTGCTGAGCAGTGTTAGCAAATCATAAATAAAAGATATAATCAAATTTACATAGACTAAGACATAGACTCATTTTAAGCTAACATTTACACTGTTAAAATCCTGTTAAAAACTGGCAGCAAGAGTTTATGAAAAATATATGTAAGAGAAAAAATGGAACACTGTAACATTTTCAAAGTGTACAAAATAGTGAAAGTAACTGCAAATTTATTTAATGTAGTTTTATTTTTAGCACATATAAACACAGTAAAGTGGTTTAATGTTAAGGTCACATATTGTGAAAGAACAAATGAGTATTTGTGAAAATGTAGATTTTGAATGTGTACATTATACACAATCAACATGGGAAGCATTAAATCAATATGTTTAGATTTTACAATATCCTCTATATAATATCAATAAAATAAAATGTAAAAAATAATTACTATTTGTCAGTCCTTAGTATATTATATAATAATATATACAATATACAATTTTTCCTTCAAATAACAGTATTTTCTGTAATATATTATTTGCTAATTTAAATACAGTAAAAACAAACAAGAAAAGATTTTCCTTTCAAATGTTATGGAAGTATTTATGAAAATATAGATTTTAAAAATACAGTTTTCATGTGGATAATTCAAATTTTGGCATTTCCCCCCCACAGCTAACATGTGGCTTAATATTTTTTTCTCAATGATTTTGCTCGTTATTATCTGTAATTGAACATAACAGGGGAAATCTGTAAAGTACATTGTTCTAGAATTTACATAAATTGTGTATGATAATCTTGGCAATGGTGTGTCCAAGGCTGTGTCCGAAACCATTCATTCACTCCCTGCTCACTATCTAGGTACTACTACTACTGCTATATAGTGAACTATGTAGGGAGCTCCTCTGCAAAGTAACATTTTGGACACTACTCGATCTATTAATTACATTGCTCGCTCGCCGTGATTTGTGCAGCGTAGAGCAAACACATCAAATTTAAAGTTTATTGCATAGCAAAGAAAAGCAAAACATAAAAGGTAAATTACTCACATTTTAATGACAGGTTTTCACGCTCTCATTCGTCTAGTTTGCATTTCCTTACATGCAATGCATGATGGTCCATATTGCTTGGTTAGTGACCGTCAACTGCACACTACTTTTCAAGGTGCATTGTGGGATATTTTGAGTGCACTATATAGGGTGTAACATTTGTAACTTAACATTTGGACAGCACTACAAAATGGCGAACACCCTCTACTATGTGGGGTATAGTGGGTGATTTTGGACACAGTTCTGTGTCAGTTGACTTCATGCGTTATATTGTTTTATTTTAAAATAGTCCTATGACCTAAAGAAGTGTGAAACCACAGAGTGAAGAGAAGCCCTCAGGAGCCAGAAGTGTCTGATTGGGCCCTCAAGAATGATTGTGGTCTGAATGGCTTCACAAAGCCCAGAGCCCGTTTGTTTAAACCAAATTAATCCAAGCGTGGATGCAGGACACTGAAATTGCAGGCCTCCCGAAAGGTGATCTGGTGGCAGAACCATGGTCCAGAGGCTTCAGTTTACATACAATAAATAAAAATAATATATAACGGTTGCCGAGTAGCCATTTGTCTTACACAGATGGGACTGGTTTTTGCAAATTTTCGTTGCTGCTGACACCATGTGTGTATACCACTTTGAACATACTCCCACAAATGATTTCTTTGGAAACCTCAAACAACATGAAGGTAGAAATAACAGCCTATGTGAAGATCTGAGCGTTTTAGTGTGGTAAACATTCCTAAAATTGTCAGAAAAAGACAAATTTGACTGCTTAGCAAAAGTGACAAATTAATTAAGGACTGACTGAAATAAAACGTCTACAAATTCTTCATTATCGGTGTGACTTTACTCTCTGTCCATTAGACGATTAGACCTGACAACCTTGTCCTGCACGTCTGCACCAGCAGCGTGGTAATCAGCAATGTCTGTGCAAACCACCGTATGGATTTCAGACCTGGACTGCTGAGAACTTCCATGGCTCACATGTGGCGCAGAACACTTCTGCCAGGCCTGTCAGATCCTGTTCCAGGCCACTGCTGCCTAAATGGATCCTGATTGGCTATTTGGACAGGGAAGTGTGCGAAAGGTTGATATATGAGAGATCGCATCCCCTATTTCACACTGTAGAGAGAAACACTGGGGAAAAAACACAATCCATATCAACTGCATGAAATCCAATATATGTGAGTTGACCTTTTTCTTCATTTTTAATCAGCACTCATGAAAGAGACTGTTAATCTTTATTTCTATCGTGAATTATTATGACATTTTGATATGATCTATGCTACCGAAGGCTTGGAAATGGGCCTCATCTGAATATTTTGACTCACGTTGGGTGCACGGTGGATGAGTTTTGACATAATAACTTCACCTCATCCTTTTCTGAGTTTTGTCTACCAGGTGTCCTCCCTACTGACGCACAACAGTCAGCGAAACACACACGCGTTTGGGAGCAGTTTCTTTAGAAGCACTCTAAAAATGACAAAAGTAGCTCTACAAAAACAGTTTCTTAGTTTAAAAAAAAAAAAGTTTACAGAGGCAGGGACTTAATTCCTTGCATTGTTTTCATGATGACATGTAAAGAAGAAACCAGGATTTTATGCATCTTAAATGACACACAGTAAATTTACTTTGTGAATGAGTTCTGTCTTAACTCACAAGCAATGCATGGCGGGAAGTCTGAAAACATTCTAGTTTTGCTTCGTTAAAAAAACTTCAGTGAAAGAGTTTGATTAACTCCCAGATGTAGACTAAGATTAACTCAAAAGATCTCAAATTGGACAACTAATGTTTAAAAGTATCTGAGGGAAAAAAACTAGACAGTAAATTGACTCGAAATTAAAAAACACCTCTGAATTTACACTAAGTTCACAAGAAAAGATTTAATGTTTAATGTTAATGTTTTCGAAGATGAAGAAACAGGACTGCAAGCATCCACACCCAGAGATCCATTCCTTTTTACAGAGAGGATCACAGACGACAGGATGTTGTACATTCTCCGTAGACGCTATCAGCCAAATGAACAGATGCCTAATTCGTGTAATGGAAAAAAAATTATACTTTAGGGCATCCCCTCTCAGAGATTGTCGTCTGCTAGGAATGCTTGTCATTGTTTAAGTTCTGCCACAGGCCCAGTTAGTCTGTCTGGTCTACATGAGCCAGAGGAAAGACAATAGCACTGGAACATCTTCAGCTGAAAGGCTGGTGTTTCTTGTTGCGAGGGAAGGAATGTTGAAATACATGCTTGTGGTTTTTGAATGTGTTCCAGATACTACGACACATTTTAAAAGTTGTTTCACGGTCAATTCAGTTTTATTTATATTGTGTCAAATCATACGTGTCATCTCAAGGCACTCAGCGTTGACAGGTCAAGACCTGACAGTAAACAGTTGGGATGATAGAAAACACATCAGCATAAAGACTCTTCGGTGTGACAGTGCCAGTGCACAGCACATAGTGCAAAGATTGGTTTCATGATTTCTAGGAAACAAGAGAAATGGAATAAGCTTGTGTCTTAGATTTCTTCTTTCAGCATTTTTTTTCTGATGAAGTAACATTTGCATGTGCTCAATATGCTTTTACTGCTGTAGTCTGCTGGTAGACAAAAGGAAAAAGAATAACTTACTGGAATCAGTTTAATTAAACTTAGACAACTTATCACTGGAAAAGGGACGCCAGTGTAACAACAAGCTGACACAAACCTTGCCCATCATGTACTCTACTCTGTGTTTGTGAAGCACATTGAGTGAAGCAGCCAACACTTAGAAGACCCTGAAGTTTATTCTCAGAATACTTCTGACAGGGGACTTATTTCTAGTACAGACAGCTGGATGGAAAGTTGGTGATTTCAAGGTTATGTGAGTTAAATGAGCAACCCCCAGCACCTGAGCACAGAGGTCTGCTCACCTTGTAGAGCAAATGGCCTTCCTTACTGTCATATCTTTGTTCACCTAATGAAGGTTTGTTTATCAAGAACATCTACTTCATGGAACTCTGCAATCCACATTTATTTAATACTTTTTAGGCATACTCATGTACAAACTTTTAAATCCGTAAAGTTTTTCCACTGTTACGAGTTTAAAATGTCATAAACATGTCGTCAGAATCTATTTAAAAGTAGCAGCCTTTCTGTGAACGTACACGAGACCAGATATTATTGACTAAAAGGTCACTGAAAGAACTTATTTACTCTATTTTCATGCATTTGTTATTTTCAGAATACATTTTGAATGCATTTTCTATTATTCAACATTACAGACATCAGATGCTGTGACGTCGTCTACTATTGTTTGTGACTCACTTGGAGGGACCTCGCAGACTTCCTGTTACCAACACTGGTCGAGTTACACTGAGGGGCGTATGAAGATAGTTATCTTCCGGTGATCCGTCAGAGTAAGTAAGACATCTTCTATACACAGGAAATCCATGCATTCCACATGACCTGAATGGCCAAAACGTCCAGGACAGCTAAGGATAAGTGGCTCTTTCTGTGAATGGAGAAATGAGGGAAAGTGAACAAGTATTGTTTGGTCTGCAATCTATCTTTAAGAGAGACAATGCCTCTTTGATTGTAACCCCGAGATTCAAGTTCAATGCCAAGGAATCAATAGGCAGTGGTACAGGGGCCCCAGCTGTCAGAGGTCAAACGAGTAGGAGGGTGCGTTGGGGTGTGTGAGGGGGGAAATGGGAAGTAGATGTGTTTTAAGGTCACACAAGGGGAGTTTTCTCTTTCTCTAAAATAAAGAAATAAATGAATAACTTAATCAAAAAGAATGAACGAAAGAAAGAAAGCAGAATGCTACAAGTTTCCCCAGACCTTTGACCCCAATCATGTAATAAACTCAACCTGTGGTGTCTGGCAGTTAACATATAATTACCATCACCAAGAAAAGACTACCAGCATAGTAACAGAACATTATATTTCATAAATCTGTAGAACTTGAGGCACAACAAACAGCATTTTCTAAATTTACAATGTACTTTTGTTTTTCATTTTTTCTCATGACAGAAAATAAATACAACATG
>NW_007577769.1:519013-683698 GCF_000690725.1 Stegastes partitus | reverse complement strand
CTATTTTGGAGTAACATAATAAGAACTCATACTCTAAGTAGTTTTAACTGCTGGGTACCTTTTTAACATCATGTACAGGTCACAAATGAGCATCCACAATGAATGTTTTGTTCAGTTATCGCCTGTGGCTTGGGCATTAGGCCTGCTCAGTTTTGTTTTTGTTTGTTTTTTTACTGTAACTCAAAGTTGTTCATAGGTTACAGTATTAGAGATATGAAATGACACACAGCTCTTTCTTTTTTTTCCTTTCATTTGTTTGCGGGATGACTTCCTTTTCAGTGACTGTGGTGTTTTTGCCTTTTACTGTTGGTAATTTAGGATCAGTCGTCTTCTACAGCTGCCTTGGTCATTAAACAAACACTTTGAGATTTCAGTTCAACTGTAATATTCAAAGAACACTTTATAAATACTATTCTCCACTAGAAAAATGTACACAACACTTTGTAGCAGCAGTGTCAGTTTATATTCCCTACACCACATCTGTAAGCTGGCCTGCTTTATAATATACGTGACAATTTGCAGAGTATAGGCCTACAATATGCTTTTTGATATGATGTGCTGAACAGGAGTTTTCTGTCAGTCTCACTTGCTGTTGCAATATTTGTTTAATCCAAAAGATGGAATGATAACTTTATGTCATAATGTGCTCCAGTTGACGCTGCAGGGGAGGTTTTCTGATGCACTCTTTTAAAAAAAAAACATTTAGTTTTTGTTTGGACTCATTTTAAAAATGTTTTTAAGGGATGTTTAATTGTATTTATGTGCCTTGGTTACACGTAAATGTGGCCCATGCACTAGAGAGTGTGCGAGACAACCCCAGAATGAATCACTCACAACTGTCTGGAGGATGTATCATCTGAGCATTAGCTGAGACAGCAGCCCACTGTCTGTGTCTGAGATTGTTGGCCTTCTGCCCACTGAAATCCTGTCTAGAGAATGTGCAACAGAAAAGAAAAAGCTGGATACCTGATAACCGTATGTCTGCGGTCATGTATGTAATCTTCACAACTCTGAATATGTCCCATATCACACTGCAAAATAGAATCATTTCCTTTACTTAACTGTAAATATGTTTGTGGTCATGTTAATCAAAGGACATCACACGACTTATCACAAAACATACTGCCAAAAATAGCTCAGTCCAGACACTCATTGTTCAGCAATTTCCCTCGCTTGATGTTCGTTTCCATGATCCACTAACAAACATTTGTGATTATTAGAAGTCTCTGATATGGACGGTGCTTTCCCTGATAATCATAGCTGACAGGTCAGTTATCTAACTGCACGCTTGACAGAAGAAGGAATGTGGAAGGGTGTGCACATTCATTACACAGCTTTAATTATAGTGTCTGTGTAATAGTGCCGCACTGTGATGTGCAAAATGCACAGACCGTCTATGGGACAAGTCGCTTTTTTTTTTTTTACATGATGTGTGATGCGTGACAGGAAGGATTTGCGGCAGGAAACTGTCAGTGGATTAAATGTGAGCTGAGTTAAAAAATAAATAAAATAAAATAAAAAATACAGGCTAAATTTCCCTTAAACATGAGTCCAAATGAGAGTGTTGCCACAAAGGAAGCCACAGTATATCCTCAGCACACCCACCTTGTAACTTAACGCTGGGTCAGGCTCTACTCCTCACATGTGTTAACAGCTGGATCACAGGCACATTTTGTTGATGTTTTAATGCACATACAAAATTCGGCACACATAACCGACTGAGTCATGAGAGCAGTGATGCATCGGCAAACTATCAGCTGAGAGCGGCAAATATTTAACTAACAAATGTCTGTGTTTATTTTCCTAATATGCATGTGCTCGTTACTGATGACACATGTTGCGTTTGGCTGGATGCTCAGATGTTAGAGTCGCTCTTTGCTTCTCTATTGTCTGATCAACAGGTAATACGTTTATCCTCCAAACCATACTTGAAAAAACTCTGCGGGACTTGTGGAGGAATGCTTCATTGCACTGTCATCTAAAAGAGGAAATGTAAAACACATGAAACATGAAAAGGCTGTAATTATTGTCCAAGAGCTGTGGTGAGGTTGAGGAAGGTATACTTTGGTTAATGGAATTTACTGAACTCTGGGAATATTCACTGACTCAGTGTTTTACAGCTATATGTTAAAGTACAAAGAATATTGAACTATTTTAGTGTTATTTTCATCTTACTTGCTATGCTTACTGTGTCATGCTTCATTTTTTATTCACCTTAATTGTTTTTTCTACCAAACATTACGTTTACTGTAATGTTTCCATATAAACAACATATTTATATACAGCACATTGTAAATAATTTTCTTCAGGTTGCTGACCTAACAGAGTAGATTCATGGCTTAGCCCTTGTGCTGACATGTTAATTATACTAAAAGGAAAACACAAGTTGTGTTGGCACCAAATGTGGAGAAAGCTCAGCAGGAAAGTCAATTCACAGACTTCAAAATCAACATCTACTCCCAGTAAGAGACACGAGTCATGTCAGCAGCAAAATGCCAAATGGTACAACGTGCCTTTTTGTGTAATTCTATCATGTAATATAAATATTGTCAAGTGTGTTTTGAACAGCAGATCCCATGTAATTCCTTAACAAATTTCAAGGTGGATGAATGGCGATGAAAGTTTGGTGCTATATTCAACCAGCAACAGTGCCTCACTGACATTAAAATTTACTTTCAACCTGCAACAACACACCAACTACCAACATTAAAATAGATGAAATACACAGACAATAATGAACTGAGATGGATAGTGTAACATTCATAAATAGCACTGTTTCAAAAAATGTAGAATTCAATATTCAATGATATGAAAAATACATGCAGAGAAAGAGATAAGAACAACATAAAACAAAAAACACTGACGATGACAATCAATGACTTTAACAAAAATAAAATAAATACACAAAAAATGCTAACTAGATTAGCATATCTCCATATCAGTCTAGCAGTAAGTGATCTCTTCTCTTTGTGTTTCGTTTCTGTAAGGTATACGACACGAACAGAAAGCAGAGAACTGCATGTGCTGTTCATTATCTCACAGTCACATGGATGCAAGAGTCATCTAATCAGTGGCAGCGAAACTAAATCCTGTCTGAAGTTTATGTGAAGGAGCTATTTGTTCTGAATGTGTGAACCAACAGTGTTATTAGTATGTGTTTTGTATCCTGTAAAATTAAGTCAAGACAAAGTAAAGCGAGTGTAGTGTATCATTAACCACATCAAACTTCTGAGTGATGCGTCCATTTTTTTTCATCTCGTCTTCTAATCTAATCTTGAGCTTTTATTGGGTAAGGCCGATGTTACAACACCGACTGCACACATCAGTGTATTATTGGCAGCGCAGAGGCAGCCTGGTCCTACAGGAGGAACAAGTAGAACAAAAAGATGGACTGCCGCCTGCCACACAAATCGTTGTTTGTTTGTTTTTTAGTCATTTAGTTGCACATTCCTATGTGAAAGAAATGTGCCTAAAAAAAAACCCCAAATCCCCAAATTATTACTATTACAATTTTTGTAAAATGATTTTAGTAAAATAGTGGCAGCCCTTTGAGGCTGGTAGTTAACTTGACAGCCACTCTGTTAAAGATCAGACTTGTACCATTTGGAAGATCAGTTTTGTCCTTGTTATTTCAGACAGGACACTTTGTCAGACCATTTATTTGAGATCACATACATTTAGTTTGGCGGTGACTCTGCTCGTGATGCTCTGGAACAATCTGAGCAAGCATGACACAGATAATCCCTGAGATCACAAANGTTACTGTGGCGTCAGCATGATGATTACTCTGGCATTCACATTCATCAATATGTTTCTAAACTTAGGCACATTATACAGGAGTGTTTAGTTTATAGATGTCTACACTGCTTCTCCTTTTTAACTCTTTGCATCCACATCTATGGATCTAAATGTGTCCAAAAAAAGCACAGGAAGCTATTGTCTACACTCTCATGACCTATAGGGCCTGTACCGTCCACAAAAACTGAGACAGAGACTAGAGAGGGAGGCCACCAAGACTACTATGAAGGAGTTACTGGCTTCATCAGCTGAGATGGGAGAGACCGTTGCCTGTTCAGACAGGACACTTTGTCAGATTTTAACCATTTATTTGAGATCACATACATTTAATTTGGCGATGACTCTGCTTGTTATGCTCTGGAATGATCTGACACAGATAATCCCTGAGATCACAAACCCCCACAGAGCCATGAATTTACAATTTTTCAAATACGGTATGAACACAAGAACAGGAGACCAACTAAATAGGCTTCACTACAGAATCTAGATTACATAGTTCAAGGTACAATAATGAACCATCTGCATATGGGAAACACTGGGGTTATATGAGATTGAACTGTTTTTAAAAGGTGGTGGTTGAGGAGGAGATTTGACGATCTGCA
Organism: Stegastes partitus; assembly: GCF_000690725.1. Taxonomy (NCBI): domain Eukaryota; kingdom Metazoa; phylum Chordata; class Actinopteri; family Pomacentridae; genus Stegastes; species Stegastes partitus. The sequence continues at coordinate 679,298 of NW_007577769.1, read as the reverse complement.
GAGGCCGGAGTAGCAGCGATGTGGTGAGCGTGAAGCGGGCAGAATGAATGAACGCTGCCTCAGTTATAAAGCACGCTAAGTGGGTGGGCTGGACTTTAGCGATGACGATTGGACAGGAGGGGCCATGTGACACCCTGACTCCGTGCCTGTCTGAACTAACGCGAAGCTCTATTTATTTATCGAATTATTATTATTATTTTTTTTTTTAAATGAAAGTTTTATTATTGTTTTATATTGTTTAGCTGGATAAAAATCACTGTACAATATTCTGTTTTCAGGGAAATTTTGCACAATTTGTGACAATAGTTTCTTGAAATAAAACTTTAAATGAGAATTCAGATAAATGTGTTTAGTTTATCAGCACATAGAAGACCAAACCATTCTCATTCCCACAGTGTCAAAAACTGGCATTTTGTCACAGCCACTGTTGTCTCAAAGATATGCACAAGGTGTCCTATGCTGCTGGTTTAATGTAGATAGATGTGAAGGACTTGTTCTGGTGTAAAAGAACAGCAAGAGGAGGTTGGAGAGAGAGAGGTGTGGTGGCATTTGTGTCCCCTGCAGACTATATTGTCTTTTACTTACTTTAATTTCATTGTCTACATTACATTTTCAATCGCTGTCTGGTGAAGTTTAGGCATCAAAACTATTTGGTTTGGTTAATGAAAAGATTGTGGTTTGGATTCCAATACACCTTTTCCCAACATTAATGTTAAAAAAGCAAAGTTCTTGTTGTCTGAAAAGGAACCACAATGACGACACATGCTGAGAGAATGTGGCTATGGTTTAAAGGCTTCTATTTCTGATGTGACAGGAATTTTATGGATGAACATTTAGGCTAAAGGTTACCCAAGCGTTGTCAAAAGTGACACAAAGGTCCTGATATAGTGGCCATATGTGGTGAGTGAGGAGTGAGAGGAGGTACAGAAGATATATTAATTCAGTTCACAGTTCAGATTTGCTGAGGAAAACACATCATCCTGTAAGAGCACAAAGCTTCCATGTTATTATTTTCAGCTCGTAAAACTACTTCCTGGTGGTAGAAAGATAACGTCCACATGAATAATTTTACTTATTCACAGCTGATATTGAATGATCATTTTAGGTTTGTTTATAATCAACTAAGGATCCATGCAGGTGATATGATCTGATTATCCTGACAGACAGGATAGGTCGATATATCAATACGATCTGAGAGGCCCCTCAGATGAGAGAGGAGCAGATCAGCCCAGCCCAAAGGATGAAACCATAATCCAGGGATCAAAGAACCGCATTCCTGGACAGGCAGACCTGCCTACAGACATGTTCTGTGACCGTCACCCACCTGTTTGTTCCACATACGTCCACCATTTAACTCGATTTAACTCTCTATATGAAACAAAGACTGGTGGACAATAATTAACAGAAACTTTAACAAAATGTTTGAAAAAGCAGCCACAAAAAAATGTAAATGGATATGTGTTTTAATTCTCTACTGCAAAGTGAAAATCAGGATTTGATTGCATTGAATAAAACCGGTAATAGCCCTTCATTTTGCAACCAAGTGCTATTAAGTCAGTGCAAAGGAAAGAGCTTTTCTAGTCCACACAGATGCCATTATTCTTTGTCTATTAAGTGCATCAAAAGTCACATGTTTCAAACTAAAACTGGTTGAAAATCTAAGCCAGAAACCATTTGCCACCATTAGCGATCAGCTGTTAACTGTAAGCAAACACCAGCTGTTTTGTTGGTCAACTGTTAGCCAGCTGGCGACAGCAGCATGCCTCACTTGGACTGCAGCAGTTTTAAGAAAGTTAAAAAACAGACTCACACCCTGAGGGATGACATGGAGTGCTTGTATCCCAAACTTCAGCAGAAACAAAAACACTTCAATGGACCAAGCTAAACAACTGCTCTCTGTTGACTCTGTAGTGATTGTAGTGAAGGTGGTTGATCTCCAATGAGCCACAGGCTGCACAGGTGTAGGTTCAGCATCCAGCACAACTTCTTGTCGATTTTCACGGCTTCCACCTCTGTCGATCGACATATCTCATCGCCAGCTGCTCGGAGTTTCTACTTCCCTGCCACTTGGCATTTGGACAGTGTCTCCACTATCCCTCCTCTTCTACACAGCCACCCCAGGGCATCATCTGTTATCCTGTACGCTGGATCAAATGACATTTTACTGCAACAATCCAAAAATCTAAACTTGTTATTTCTGGCCCTTGATCTGCTCCCTGTTATGGAGACTCAAAACTATAAACTTTAGCAGAATCTGCTCGTTTTACCTGTGTGCTGTGCACTGGGCCGGTCTTTTGGGGACAATTTTGCAGCTTTTCTGCATTTGTATGACAGACCAAAGCAGGACTGGAGTCAGACTGCTCTCACCACTCTATCCAGTGAGACAATACTCAGCTGGCTGTTTGGGAATCAACCACACTTCACTGTCTGTTAGCACAACTGTTCACCTCTGCTACATCCTACTCCTGCTGTCCACAGTAACATACAGCTGTCCAGATCTTGCAGCGTGTATGAGGGCACTTTAAAAAGTTCTCGGCCTAAGTACCATTTGGGGGCATAACTATATATTATATTATATAACTGTCCACAAAAACTCAAATGTTTGAAGCAATTAAAGAAATAAGGAGAGGAAGGCTTCAAGCTGGCTGCTGTTGCTCCAGGACAATGCGCCTGTCCTTACAGCACGGCTGGCAGAAGCTGTCAAATGTGGTTTCCCAAACTGAAATACCTATGACATGGTTGAGAGTGTTGATGAAGTGGAGTGGAGAACTCAGAGAGAACCCACGCTGCACAGGGAGAACATGCAAACTCCACACAGAAAGATCCTGGGTATCCTCACTTGGGCGTGAACCTGCGATCTTCTTGCTGCGAGGCAACGGTGCTAACCACCGATCCACCTTGCAGCCCCAAATGATCCATCCATCCATTATCTATACTACACTTAATCCTCACTAGGGTCGTGGGGGGCTGGAATCTATCCCAGCTGACTTAGGGTGAAGGCAGGGGACACCCTGGACAGGTCACCAGTCTATCACAGGGCTACACTTAGAGACAGACAACCAAGCACACTCACATTCACACCTACGGACAATTTAGAATCACCAATTAACCTCAACATGTTTTTGGACTGTGTGGGAGGAAGCTGGAGAACCCAGAGAGAACCCACGCTTCACGGGGAGAACATGGAGACTCCACGCAGAAAGATCCCGGTGCCCCCCACTGGGACGTGAACTGGTGAGGCAGTAGTGCTACCAACTGCGCCACCTTGGAGCCCGTTGATGAAGTTATCCATGTTATTTAGTAGTTCTGGAGGCTCAAGATGTGACCTTCTTCCATGAAGGGGTAGCAAAACTTTAACATCAGTTAACCAAATGCATGGAAGTTTAAGGAGACTATGTTGAATGATACTGCAAGAACAATCCATTTTCATTTTGAAATACCCTTGTATACAAATGGGTACCTAACCTCCAGCTAATACTGCTGATCTGAGCATATTTCATGTTATTTATGATTTCATTTTAGGAACTGTCATGGCTTATGCCTTTACGCTTTAAAAAAATCTCATTTCTATGAGAGATTTTCAAACTTATACTTGTTTAAAAATAAATTGTTAGATATTGAATGACTGTGGTTGTGTTGTAGTTTTGAGAGTGTCATTGTCATTGTTGTGATTTTATGTAATTTATTCTCAGATTTGAATTTGAATGAGTCTTTTACATAAATAAACCTGAACTAGCTCTGACTCCCAGTATTTTCAAATTAACAGAGATGCTGAAAAAAAATATCATAAATAATCTGTTCCACTAATAGAAATCAAAGGCTGCTTGTTATTGCCATAAGAAGACACTCTCTGGTAACTACAGGTAAAGGACTGCACCCACAATTCAAACAGTTATAAAAACACAGGTGCAAAGACATGCCCATTGATTCTCCTCAGTGCTGTTAGTCTCATTTAGTTAAACTATAAATAGCAAATCAGAATATTTATCTCCTGAGCTGGAACTCAAAGTTAACCACTGTATTATATTTGCTTAGCTATAACTTAAATAATGACGTTATCTCTGTTTGCACTGGCTCCTTTCACGCCTTGTTGTTTCCTCGTTTCAAAGAAGTGAAAATCTTTCTTATAAAACATTAAAATCTAATTATGTACGTTTATCATGCATGTCAGTCGGTCTTTTTTCAACTCAACCACAAAACACACAGGTTTGATATTTATCTTTACATTATAAAAGGAAAAGAAAAGAATGGATCCATGAAAACACAAATAAATGATTGTACTTTAAAGTTTAATCATTAACAGTCTTTACACTTTTTCTCCTAACTGAGGGGGGGGGGAAAGGACACGGTACACCAAGTGGACATATATTTACATAGTCAAACAAGGGCGACAAACAAATCATGCACCTGTTTCTACATGGTCTCACTGTCTCTCAGAAAAGATCAGGAAAAGTCATAAGCTTTGATACTCACATTGGTTTCCAGTTTAATGTAATCTCTACATGGAGCTGCCTGCCACATTAGCTCTCAAAGCTGATCTTCACTCCCCCAGGTCATCAATCATTCTTGTAGTACATGATAAGTAGGCCCAGGAGAGAAAGAAGCAGGCTCTGAGGGGAAAGTCCACACTAAAAACATTTTGGGGAGCAGCAACCTGAAACCCACCTGACACCAAAGCGGAGTGCACCTCCGCATTTATCCTTCCGACCCAGCCGCCTTCACCAGGGATGATAAAAGCCTCAAGGCTGTAATAATTTGCAACCTCTGATCTGAAAGCCAGTCATGGATACTTCATGGAAATTATGTTATTTTTTCAAAATACCTCCTCTTTCTCAGCCCCATGGTTGTGTTATTCTTGCACATATCTCTCTTCCCTAATGGAATATAAAAAGCTCTTCTGCCTGAGCACTTTGTGTTGATGAAAGATCGGCTCCTTTTTTGCTTGAGATTCACAGTTATTTACTAGTTTTTCTGCAGCAGCCTTCCAGAGATAACACTGTACGACATCAAGGCTGTCCAACTCGCTCTCACGGCAATTCATGATATAGTCACAAAATTTAATCTATTGTTTTGTGTCCTGTGACATGATTTGCCCGATTTGTCGTGTTCCCCAGCACAAATTTCAAACCAATACATTTAGACAGCACATATGCTGGGATGTTTTTGTCGTTCTTTTCTTCCGACAGTCAGGCATTAACCAATTATACTGTCGTGGCCCATACACACTAATAATTATAGAGATCACTATGAAGATGTTTACGCCCACACTGACCAACGTTGACTGGGGTTGTGCTGTCAGGACAAAAAATGTTTGTGTCTCGATGATGGTTTTCTGATACAATTCAGCTGATTATTACTTTTTTTTTTTTTTTTTTTTTAACAGACAACTGATTTTGAGGACCAGACAGTTTTAGTGCAGCCAGAATGACAAGACTTTCTGCTGATTGTAATTGTCTGGCATTAATTTTGCTGTATTTGTTTACTAATTTTCTTGTTTGAATAAGAGATCTTCATCTAAAAAAGACATCCTGATTAAAGTAATGTTTCAAACTAAAAATCAATGACAATATCTTTATTAGATAATATCGTCATCATCACATTTTCAGAATTTTACACACTTACTCTCAAATTGGTTTATTATAATTATACTCCACACTCACCAGAAGAAAACACGACTTGTTCCACATACACTAACAAACTATAATCAGACTGAAATTAGGATTTTTGAGGCTGATGTTGACATTTAGGAATTTTAGGAGCCATTAAATGAAACTAACATACACTTTTATCGCAATTTCCATCTGCGTTTAAGACAAAGGCTTAAAGGAATCAGGGATTTGCTGCTGTTGCTCATCCGGCATGACTTGTATTTCAGCTCTTACACAAAGACCTTACTTCAGCTCATCTAAAACACATGGCGTGTTCACAGCATAGTGATGTTTACAATCTAACTGCTTTGTTTTTATGCCTTGGACATTTTAACATTTACTCATCTCATTTGTTCACAATGTCAACAGATTATGAAGATAGCAGTTAGATAGCAGTTTTCTTCTGGTTTGGGCGGTTATGTATTAATGTTGACCTGTGTCACTCATTGGCTACCATGCAAATGCTGCTTTGACAGCTGAGGGGAGGGGATTCACCTTTGCTGAGTTATAGGTCCTCAAACTGAACAAACACAAGTTCTCTTGTAGCCTCAGAAATCGCTGCATCGAATGGCGAGACGTAATCTTGAATTTCCTTAACTTCAGTGAAACAGATGGGCCACAGTAAATCACTTCTTCCTATTACTTTTGCGCTGTTAAATTTGCAAGCTATTATGAATGTCTTACTATGTAATCCTTGGCAACCGTGCGGTCATTTGTATTTCCAAAAAACGTATAGTAAGTAATACTAAGAGCTCAGTGTTTATCATGTGGCATCAGTCCTTAAATAAATTGATTTCTCTCATCAGCCTGCTTTTCCTGTTCATCAAATCTGAAGCTGGGCTTGTTTATTTAAAACGGGTGAGAAAACACATGCAGCCTGGCAAATCCCTCTGAGCTATGGAAGCAAAACGCAGTCTGCCTCGACCCATGTAAAAGGTCTTTTGAGTCACAACCCACTTTTATTCCTTCTCCAATATTTAGAGGGATCGCCAAAGCTGTTGACTGTATGCTGCGTGTTTGACTTGCGCTTTAGTGGAAAAGGAACTGCAGCAGCCGCAAGAGCAAAAACCGGTCTGACCGCTGAGGTCCAATATAAATCAATAGAGTCATCTGGAGGGCATGATGGCAGCTCGGAGCCCGGTGAACGTCAGCTGACAGGGATACTCACACGTAGCCCTGTTTGTACACGCCTGATCCTCATACCTTGAGCCAAGTGCAGGAAATAATTTGACACTGTTGATAATGAAAAATGCAGTTTTCTACTTTTGACACAGCACAACACCCACTTCTGTAGGTCCCTGTCTGTCAGCTTGGTCTGAGGTTGTAAACCTCTCAAAACTGTATGATGGATGTGATATTTTAAGCCCGTAGGATGAACTTGGCAGACTCTAAACTCTCAACCAATCAGGTGCAGCAAACAGTCAGAGGGTGTATTTTGCTTTTTTTAAAGTGTAGATTTTTTTTAATGACAGGAACTACAAAAACCATTTGTGTAATCTCAGTGGCAGTTCAAACTAAATACAAATATGTGTTGTTCAGAACTTATCAGAAAATAGATGCAGAGTCTTACAAGCATGGGAAATGAGGCTGTAGCCATCGGGTGTTAAGATTTAAAAGGTGTTCCGGCCCCACCTGTCAACTGGCATCTGTCACCGAGTGGTCTGCTACTGTACAACTTGGCCATTATATACACAGCGCCCTAACCCGCAGAGGCCTGCAAAGTACACATTGTCGTGCAGTACAAACAGTCCTCTTCCTACAGCACCTCACCTACGGCATTACTCCGCCATCTATTTTGACTCACACCAGTGCTGTTTAGGATGTTACGTAACTGTTCCTGGGGACTTCTGGAGAGTCTTTGCTTGTCTCTGATATTGCTATATATTCTTTTGTTTGTCAATTAAACTGTTTGTCAGACTGAAACAAAATGGAGCTGATACATTTTTTTTACCAGATTTTGTGTAGTTTTTAATCACAAAAGTAGTTTTGTAATGTGCTGCAAGAGCACTCTTTCAACTACAAATGTCAGTAATAAAAAAATAGCTTATTACAGCAATAACCAATCTGGTTATCTGGATTATTTATTGTTGTTGCTACATTTATTGAAATCACTTATGTCTGACAAGCTTGAATTTAAAATATGATATGAGGACCACACAAAAGGCTTGTTTCATCTAATTCAACTCAAAACTGTCAATGAATTTGTAATTTATTCATTTACTTTATTAAGTCTACAGCGTCACATGACCCCTCATCAAGCAGCACACTCAAATGTTTGAAGTGTTTGTGTCTGTGTGTGTGTGTGTGGTCCATTCAAATGATGTTTACAGTGGAGGATGTCAGCGGTGTAGAGTGTGCAGCATGGCACTGGGCTGATGCCAGTGTCACAGGCCAGAATCTGTGCCACGAGGCATGTGTTTGTGCCAGCCACATCCATACTGCACCCTGGGAGGCAAGTCGTCATTCAGATCATCAAGGAAAGATGAATGAAAGCACAGAAAATGTACTTTATGTAGCAATAATTCTGTGCTGCCTCTAATCATGCTCATGTATTGCATGGATTCAAGGACAGTGAACTAAGTTCCCACTTCCTTTGTATAACTGCTCCCCACTGCAGTGGAGTGCATGGCATTAGGAGAGGGGAGAAGGGGTGTCTGGCCAGTATTCTTGCTTGTGTGGAGATCCAGGGCAGTGCTAACTTCCCGTATCGCAGCATCGCAGCAGACTGGACCTTCCTGGCGGCAGGGCCGTTGCACCCTCTGACGAGGCAGACCTATTCAAACGGTTAGATCTTCCACTGCTCGTGTTGTTTGTGTTTATAGGGTGGAAAACAATAAAGAGAGTGTATATTGGGGTGGTGTGCAGGGAGATTTGGTATTCAAATGTTCTCTAAGAATTGCTGCAGTGTCTATAGGTCCTGCCCAAGTGTACTCAGCAGGAGCACAATTTGCTGTGTTTCATATTTAAAAGAGCAAATCCAGGAAGGGTGTCAACAGCAGCAGCAGCAGCAGGTTTTTTTTTTTTAACCAGAATCAACACCTGTGTTTAAACAGTTAGGAGGAAACGACCTTAAATCAAAAGGACATTTGTCGTCAGGTGAGCTTGTGTGCAGACCTCAGGAGAAACACTGTTGTCACTGTTCATTCAAAGACAGATCAGTGCAGTGATAAAGAGTTTGTCATAAAACAGGTAAATTCTATATGTAAAGGAGGCCTGGTTTACAGCACCATGCTCTCTGTTTGACAGATATTCAGATGCAATAGATTGTGAACGGCTACACTGCTCAGCAAAATATTTCCCTTTTTGTGATCGGTGCCAGTTAAAGATATTATAGTGAAACTGGGACTAAATTATTGGAAATTAACATCATGAATAAAGTGACAGAAACATTCCACTTCTTTCCTTTTTAGCAGATCCTGTTCGTAGCTTCCAAACGGTGTTGCATTTGATTTTAAAACCAACTGAGCTACAATGTGCCAGTTTGAGCTGAGTCTATCGTTTCATAACTCACAGCCTCCAGTGGGTTTAATAAGTCAAGTCACCTAAGGAAAGACGCTTGTTTTGCCACCTCCATAAAACTGGTAGGGGATTTTGCTGTTTTTCCAAGCCTCTCAGGCCAGTTCAATACATTTGGGAAACCTAAGCCACTATTACTACCACTTTTACACATTTGCCTCACAAGTGATGTGGGTTGAATTAAATTGCAACATTATATCTTCAACTCAGAGCTCAGCTTATATAATGGGAGCCCGTCGCTGGCATTTTCAGTCCTCAATCAGAGTAATAAATTAGGTCTGATGGTTAATTTTAGCTGAAATCCAATCCTTGACAATAAGTTACAAGCCTTGCGGGACCTTTTAGTCAAACTGTGTCTGGCACTGCCACAGTTAAAAAGAGCCTTTTAAATAAATGTCTTTCCCAAAAGTTGCATGTTTTCAAAGCACCTCTCACGCCAGATGCAGGGGTCACACAAATAAAGTGAAGTTTACCGTGTCCAACACCTATGTTGGTTTGTGCATTTTGGGTCATTTACAGTCTGAAAATCACACACTACACTACTTTTTATTTCTACATTTAATGAATTTTCATACGTTATCATAGTGTGGTTTTTGAACGTCCCCGTCTGTGCCGGCCCCCTCCTCCTCAGGAGACAAGCGTCTAGGTTAGTGTGATTTCACTGTATGGCCCTCAGTCAGTGCATTAGCAGTGACGTGATCATGATTAATGCTAATCATGCTGGATTTACTGTGTGTTTATTTTATGGAGCAGTTGGCAGAGTGGAGCTTGGCCCATCTATGAGAGCTCCTGCTGGCAGCACGAGAAGGTGGACTGGGGGATTTGGATGATGTTTTTCTTGATACTCGGCTGTAACGTTGGCTCGTCTAAAGGTCCTGTGGCTGAACAGAGGTTGTGTTGTCCGTCATGAGTGACTGCAAACATTTCCTGCCTGCTGAAAACTCTCTGATTTCTTTTAAGAAGCTGTCTCTTTTGATAAGGAGAAAGGATTGGATCTTGCATAATTCAGGAAATTCAGAATTTTACAAACAATTGCATATTGTTCGTGCTTCTGTGTTATAATTTGCAGCATATACAGTATGTTGACATGTGCGGTAGACTGTACATCAGTTTTTGGTAAAAATATCAGCTTGCTGGGCGTCAAGGCTGCAACATTGTCTTTGGCTGCTTGGTACTGAGTGGCACAGAAGGCTCAGAGTGTCCTAAAGACAGTGCAACACTGCCACCATGTTGACCATGTGTACTACAGTGTCACAACATCTTATTTACAACACATTTTTAGAAGCAAGGAAAACCACATAATAATCTGCTTAAGGACTAGTAAGACTGCACAATCTTATGTCATTCTTATTACAAAATTAGGGAGAGAAGTGTAAGTTGTAAAATAGGAATCAGCTCAGTATCTCTTGAGATCAGACATTAACCCTGGCACAGTCTGATGTTTAGTGAAGCCATAATTGAGAAAAACAGAGGTCTGTATGTGAGGTTGAAGTCTCCACGTCACATGGTCTGTATTCCATTTCAGCAATTTCACTTCAACATACGTACACTCCAATATTTGCTTCAGCCCTGCCCTTAAAAAACATAGAATAACAGAACAGGCTCAGATAAAATCCCAGTGTGCATTGTATCTGCCTTGTTTACACTGACGGATTCCCTTACCACTTGTGTTAAATGTAGCCCTCCGTGTTATTCTACCAAGCAAGAAAGAAAACAATTACTGAAAATGAGGCTGGGCTGAGAAGAGGACTGTGTGTAAAAAAACAAAGACGTGCGACTGTTTGGTTCTGATAAGCCCTGTCGAGTGTTTCCTCTAATGCCTCTGAAAATAAACAGCTGGGCTGATGAGGTGAATGGAGGCTTGGTTTGGGTCCTAACCGCTGCCGCAGCGCAGGAGCTTGTTTTAGGGGCTGGACCAGCGAGGATCAGCGGAGGGCCCCCATCGGCGGCTCAGGCGCCGAGTGAGTTAAACAGGTTAGTGTGTGGCCATCTGAACTTGCTGTGACACGCAGTCTTTCACAGATATGGCAGACAGGCAGGAAACACTCATACGTAGGAATACATGGATATGCAGATAAAACAAAAATACAAGAAAGAGCAGCGTCCTCTGAACTGCATGAATCTGTTACTGAAGAGAAGACTAAGAAGAAGACGGCTGTTTTCTCATGTACCCTGTGACTTTCATCATCATCAAAATGCATTCACATCATTCCCGCAGACATATATGAACATTTCTTCAGGTGACAAACATGTCTGGTGACTCAAATTATAACATACAGTACATATTGAAACACCATCTTTTAAGCATAATGGTATCTCATCAGTTAACTGCTGCTGTGTTTGATTCCATAATCATTGTTAAACTTTTTTTAATATCCTCGTGGCTAATAACAAAAAAAAATGCATTTTGTCTCCTGCAAAACACTCACAATGTGTGTATGATGCAGTCTCAGATAAAGGTATTGCTTTGCCAAGGTAATATTTAAACATTAAAATTGACTTTTAACTGTTTAACATAAAAGCCAATAGAACGTGTGTGGACAAACTTTTGCTATCCCAGTAATCTCTACGACAGCTGAACAATTCCATGTCCCAATGGCAGCCAGTGTTTGCATCCTGCAGACTGTATTTCCTAACTCATAAAACATATAGTTTGTTTTTATTTTTTTTAACAGTATTTTAAGTCATGTGTTGTTTTCTGTAATATATATATAAAATTCACTGTGTCTGTTGTCAGCATTCTTTTTAGAACCTCTCTTTCTGAAAAGTACTTTACGAATAAAAATTATGGCTATTATGGCTGCATTTTGCGTCCACATGTGAGGGCTGCTACTCATACACATCATACCAGTGTTTAACGCTTCTGGTGTTTTTGTTGTCTCACTCCAACGTTGAACAGACCGGTAATGCCAGGTCTAACAAGTCTGTGCCACTGAATAGGTGGGTGGTGAGTGTTGTGTTTGACCCACTGATTTCTGACCTCATCCACCTTTTAAATGGTCCTAAAAATGGAGCGTTTTAGCACCTCTGCACACAGGCCCCCACAAAACAGCTGGTGTCACACCTAGGCAGATAAAAATCACATCCATTTAATCCTACTTAAGCTACGTGTGTCAGAAGCTTATCATAATTTATACAGTTTAATGAAGCATTTGGTTGGTTAAACAGAATAATACAGTGAGGCAAAAAAAAAAAAAAGTAGCTGGCTGTTAAATCATGAGACGAGTGTTGTACGTTTTTTATCACAGAGAAAAAAAAAGGCTTCCAATTTACCTCGACAAATATCTGCTCATCAGGGTAAGTGATGTGAGCAATACAGAGAGAATGTGGGAATTTCACCGTCAGACAGGTAGAGACAAGACCAGGCAGCCAGCTCACAGGAACATAAACTCATTCATAAAAAACCACAGAAAACAAAACATGCTTTATCATCCAGACATGTTGAACCTCTCAACTTGCTCTGATGACTTTTTCTCAGCGCTTCTTTCTTTTTTCTGCGCAACAGATTCTAAAGTCTTCAGCTGGTTGAAGGTCTCATAAGATTTAAAGAGTGGCTTTAAAGGTATACTTGCATAAAATATTGTGCATGCACAGATTTAAACCCACGATAGCACAGATGAACAATGAAATGAGGCCACTGCAGACGTCTGGATCGAGGCCAAGAGACAGAATGTCCCAGATCTGTCAGTTTCGAGGACAGTATACCAGCACAAGATAGTGCCATGATTATGCATAATCCCTTTGTCAGTATTACAATAATAGTATAGCAATATTTAGCTCTGTATACATCACATTTAGGTTCTGATATTAGGTATTGTCTTGCTCAGAAAACAAAAAAAATCATAGCAATATTACTTTAAGGCAAACCTTATGTCTGTTGTTTAATTGCAGTGTTTGTAGGTTTAGTAAATCCAGCAGCTAAAGTACACAGTTGAGTACCAGCTGACAAGAGGGAAATTATGATAGTCAGTCAGTAACAAACTTCAGTGCTTCCAGCAACATGATTTTGAGTAACTTTGGAGCCTCGGTTTGGCTCTGATTGCTCGTTTGAGTTCATGGGCTTAAATAAAGACACTTAATCACAAGTGCTCAACAGAGTTTTTCCCGGACTGTGCAGGATTTTGGCCAAGACCTCAGGCAGTCACATCTCTGGATTGGAGGGAAAAAAATATTCCCCTCAGATTACTGCATGACTCACAAAAACAACTACCTTGAGAGAAATATGATACACACATAATTTAGATTTTAACATAACACTGCATTTATGCCAGATTTTAGTCAAGTATACATCACCTTACCACATATATTAACATTATCAAGAGTGTTATCACCACATAAAATACAGTTATATTATTGTACACAGTTAAAGAGTTAAACCTCTAAATTGTTGAACTGGACAGTGGGTGATTACAAGCAATACTGATGTAAACACGCCTTTTAAAACATAACTGTAGGTTATTAATAATATGAAAACATTGATGATTAAGTTGTCCTCCGCTGAAGGTAAAAAGGGGTTCCAATCATGCATGTGTTTTGTATTTTGGTGCATTTGGATCCCAGATTTTGGCTTTAATATTTGGCTGTTATTTCAGTTCTATGAGTCTTCCATGACGATGGCCAAGTACAGATTCACTGTATACTTTAGGCTAATTTCCAGAAGAGTGAAAAAAGAAAATGTAAATAAATGCACGTCTCCATACACTTCTGTTGTGTGAGCAGAAGGAGGTGGAAGGCTGAAGATAAACAGCTGGTGTTGCTGCAGAAGAAGGTGAAATGAGATTAGGATTTTAACAGGACAAAAACTGTGAGGAAAAAATGTGCTATTTATTGTAGTTTCATGATTTCATTTAGGGAACGTTACAGTCTTTTCAACAGTTTACACAGACCTGAAGTTTTCATCTGTTGCAGTTTTTCATTCCCCCAGCCATGTTTCATGTCACTAGTCTGTTTCCTCTCCTATCGTTTTCCAACTGGCCAACAAAAGTATCTCACCATATCTGAATCATTCATTCATTCATTCATTCATTCATTCATTCATTTTTGTCTAATGTACAAATGAATATATATATAATGTATAACTCACTGAAATAGCAGATGACATACTTTTAAAATGTTTCATGTTTCAGTATGCATTGGTGTAAATGCCCTACATCTAACTACACAACTCATAAACATTACATTAAACTACAACATAAACAAGCTGACAATAAAGAAGTTGGTCATTTTTATGTTGTGTTACCCTATAATATGTTACAAATCTACTCTTGAAACAACCACAGCATTTATTTTCAGGGCTGCCAGCTGATCAGTGCTCACCAAGCCAATTTTCTACTTTAATCTCACGACAGATTTTTGGTGGTCCTTTTTTTTTTTTATTATCCTGACACGTTCTACATTGCTGTTTACAGGGTGGGCAAGGCTGTCTGCCCACACCATATAAAAATGGCTTAGCACACCTGGATAATAAAATGCTGTTGGAAAGCATTTGTCTTCCAGCGCAACAAAAAAATCTGCCACCTCTGCTCGTGGCTAATTGGCTGTTAACACGGTTTTAACAAACTTGAACTGCAGCGTAACACTGATGTGCAAATGAACAGGCATAATTGGATGAGACGTCAGTTGCGTTTGGGTGTGGAGCAGTGCTGCATTGATTTTATGTGCATGACATCACTACGGTTAGCACTTTGGACAGAAATAAAATCCTGATCTGTTTTTAGATAAGGTTAAGCAAACTGAACACATTTCAGTCAGTCATCAATCATTTTATAGTGGATGCTGAATTACAAACTAGAGGATATAAAGGTTAAATAGAATGTCATGTTGTATATAGTCATTAAAACTCATGTTTAATATTTTATTTTGCATCATCCTAAAACTTGAGCTTATGCTGACTTTTGCCTTCAAGATCACCTTTGCTTTACACTTGCAATTTAAAAAAAAAAGAAGCTTCTTCGCCCAGAATTTTCTGTGTCAACAAACACATGAATCTCTCAGTATTGGATGCACATGACCAGCTGTATATAATATCCAATGTACTGTGTAATAGCAGCATGTACTGCTAAGTCTGGAAAAAAAAACTGGTCTCCCGAGTGCCGCTCAGGACAGTGCTAACGTGTCTGATCCAATCTAAATACTGTAAGTGCAACTATCTGTGGCCTTCACTTAAACATTTTAATTCAGCAAGGCTAAAAAAAGACACAGGACAAATCCGAAGCCAAAATAATGTTTACTTTTCAAAGGTTTTCGGAGATTATGACGCACATCAGGTTAGGAGGGAATTTTTCCTGTCAGTGTGTCAGTCTTCTTCTGCACAGTGACAGAACAAGTTCTAGGAGGAAAGACTAAGTCACCATTTACTGAAAAGGAATTCGTCTCGTACAGGAAGCTGGCCAACAGACAAGCTTCTTAGTTTTCACCAAGGCGTCTCGCAAAGTGGTCCAACCGGTGGCTGTCTACAGTTTACATATTGTTTCACCCATTCTAATATTACAAGGTAAGTAGTGGACAAGACATTTTTCTGTATTGAATGTAGTGTGTAATTATCTTGCACACTCTGCAATATATCACACAACACTTAGTCGCCTGCAAGTTATAGTTAACAAGATGATTACAAGATTACATAAATAATTCAGCCATGTCATACATATGCGTGTGGAGGCCATAGATTTCTGAAAATGTAAAACAATATTGTTGTGCATTACGCTAAGCAAGCAGGCTTCTGTTTCTTTACCCCCTATGGGTGAGTTGGAGTATAAATGTCACTGAACTGATGAACTGCTTTCTGAGCTGACATGTCAAATAAAGACTCTCAGAAGATCTTTGTAATTTGATCTGATGTGTTAACATGAATCTCTTTCATTTGGTGTCACCAGTGAATAGTTATTATTATTAGTTACTGGTGATTCTCAAAACTCACATGTACATTGTGAAGCATGTTACAATGCAGGAGCGGTGAAGCTATGAAGTGAACCCATTTAAATAAAGCTCGCTGAGACAAAGGTCCCGTTTAGCTGTAAGTGCAGGTGACCAGCTCATATCCAAGTCATGTGGCTGGCTGATTGTTAACACCCCACAGTGAGACCTGTTGCCCCAGGCTATTAGTCATCCTGACAAGCATGGCATATGCACCACTCTCTCTGGTCATGACACACTTGTTTCCACCATCTCCCAACCTTTGCACAGCGCTCCGGCTCTGATATATTCCTAACACATAGTGGCAAGAGTGACACAAGGCCACTGAACCAAAACAAGCACCTATCAATTACTGATGAAAGAAGTCTTTCACCTTTTTTTCTTTTTCTTTTTCTTTTTTTTTTTTACAACACCTTCAGAGTTGGAAGTGGACTGGACTCGTGCTTCAGCAATGTCAGAGCTAAATGAGAACAAGCTTCTGTAATAGGGGAGCCGTGCAAGTGTGTGTGTTGGTCTGCTGAAGGGAAGGATGTAGCAAAGCAAAGGAAAAATAATCATTACAAATAAATGACCACAACAGGATTTTATGAGGGACACACAGATAGGAGCAGAGAAATTATTGATGTAGAAATTGCACGATGAAATTGCACAAGATGAAAAAAGATCGCTATTAAATGATAAAAAGGTCAAATTTCCTCAGTGAAGTCTTTAGTCTCTTTGTGGCAAAAGTCTTCTTTAACGTGCAGTATATTCTCCATATAAGTCAATGAGACTGTTGATACTGAAACATTGCCGGTTTAATCACAAGAACTGATCATAGGACGTAATTCAGTTAAATTATTTACAACAATGACCAACAACAGCAGCAGTGTATTCTGTATATACTGATTCATAAAAGGCAACATCTTTGACACAGCGGAAATGCTGCCTCATTCACTTTTAATCATACAATTTTATTTTATTTTTTCAAAAACACAGTGTAAGAGTATTATAGTATCATAGTGTTTGTATTATACTGCCATCGACATACTTACTTGCCAGTGGTAAAACAGACTATTGTTTTTTGTTCTTAACATGTTGTGCCCCAAAGTTGGCCTCCAAAGGGTCACTGCATCAGATTAAAAACATCTTGATCATGGCATGTGATATGCTATTACATTTCTTAATGTTTTTATCGCTCAGACTGACAGCAAACAAACAATACCACTGCGTCCACCACAGTGTTACTTAATGCTTTGATGTTTAATGCGAACTTCATTTATATTAGGTGCTGGTTTGCAGCTAGAGGCTGAGTTGCCATTTAGGGCAAGCAGTAAGAAAATTTAAGCAGTGATTTAATATTAGACAGCACAATGGTAAAGTCATTAAGAGCTTTCTCTTCTCTTTCATCATCTTCAGGATAGGAGGCCTCACATCGCCTGCTTGCAAAGAGAAGACGGTGATCAGCGGATCAAATTCAGGGCCATAGATAATGTATGTGGTTAATTTACAGCTTGGAGATTTCTTAACCTTGTCCTGTGCTGGTCCTGAGGTGACTTGCAAAGCTGCATTCAAAAACTCTGAGGTGTAATCAGCAATCAGAAAAAGGAAGTTGGACGTCAGGCTTTTATAAATGGTTTCCTCAGAGGAGTTTGATTTACTGTCCTGAGTGCAGTTGAACTTACGATGTGTGTGGAAGCAATAAAGGGGAGGTACAGGGAATGTCTGAGGAGCTGGGTGAGCACAGACCTACAAATTACATTTAAAAGAAGGAAAACCTAAATAAACTCAAATAGTTTTGTGTCTGAAAAATCAATTTATACTCAAAACCATCAAAAGAAATAGGGGTCTTGCCCTTTGACCCAACTATTCCCATAGAAAACGCCATCTGACTGAAATGGCAGTGAGGTAAGAGGAGTCTTGGGAGCTAAAGTTCTCATTGAAACAAAAAAAAAGCCCTTTTTAACTTATATTTATGCAGAACTTTACAGCTATAAAGAATAATGGTTTGCTTTTAGATTTATGATTTTTATTTTTATTTCGTTTAACAGCATGCACATTATTTTAGAGTACAGTATGTTTTTGCATTTTGGGAAATAAGTCCAATATCATCATTAATTTTTCTACTTTCTCACATTGATTGTTATCAGTTTTAACTAAATGCACAAGAACTGTGAGTTGAGGTATTAAAACAATAAACTGATAACAATCCCTTCATCATAGAAACGGTCGATTTTGATATAACTATGTTTTAACTGTTTTTACGCTTTTCCCCTGCTTGTCTGTTCATACAATTATATGAAGTTATTACCATCCGTCTCTTTCATTGCTCTATAAAAACACTGGCAGAAGCATTAGGTTTCATAGAGTCTCTTTTAATTTTGCATAAGTTACTCTCTGACCCATGCAGACCTGTCTATATGGATTTAATTGTGCTTGCAGGCAGAATACAGGATTTACAGTGCTAGCTTAGCCAAAACAGGAAAGATAACACAATGTCAGTCTGAGACAAAATAGGCGTGTTGCTGGGGAAAAACTACTAATTTTAGGACTTTTTTTTTTTTTTTTTAAAGAAAGAGAACTACAAAATACCAGAAGATCTTGGCGCTCCAGAGTAAATGACCCCTTTAGTTTTAGAACTGATGTCAGATTAAGAAGACTTTGTGAGCTAAAGACACTGTTAATAACAGGCTTACTTAGTGCAAACATTGTTTTTGGATCATATCATTCATCCTGCCATTTCTGTTTCCTCCTTTTTTTCATTTTCACCGATAACATAATTGCCCACATTAATGTGGTTAGTGTTCAGTGTGTGAAGACATGATCAGGTGGAGAGACAAATGATTTGAAGCTGAACTGGTGTCCTTTCCTCGAAGGTCGCCAAATGCTCACTTGTATCTTTGTAAAATGCCTTCTGCTAGAAGTAATGGCTTCAGCACAGCAGTTTTCAAGCATGTAAAATGTGTCTTTTTAACACATTTAAGTGTCTTTTTTTTTTCCTAAGGAAGTTGTTACCAGTCAGGGGGTCAAATCCTGTCCTCATTAAAATGTTGGTCTTTGCTGCTTAACATTAATAAACAAATCTCCTGTAAATCCAGAAACACATTTGAGGATAAGTTATTGGTCTGTGGATGTCCTGGCATGAGCATTTATCCTAGCATTTGTCCTCCCTCGGGGACCTTCACCAAAGTGGAAAAGGTGCACATTATTCATATTTATGGAAATGATCTGGGAGAGTTTAGTCCACGGCGCTCGGGCCTCTCAGCGGGTGCCATGCAAACACAGACGATGATCCCTCCAGCAGCTGCCTCACCAGGACAGACCTGTGATTCGCATCAAAAGGCCACTGTCGGGTTTCCATAACAAAACAGAGCAAACAGAGTTCCATCACTCCCACTGAAAGTAGTGTTAACTGAGGGATGTGATGGTGAGTTTTTCCTCTGCTTAGAGGCAGAAAGAGGCCTGATGCAGCATATAACACACACCTTGGAGTTAAAGTCATTGAACCCTGACCTTATTTCAATAAGTTTGCCTAACTGTTTGTTAAAACAAATGCTGCACTTCTGAAGAACATTTAATCATTTGCAGGTACAATGTGATGACCTGGCAGTGTTTGTTTAAAAAGTCAGACAAAATCTATATTTGGAAAGAGGAAAAAAAAAAAGACTAATGACTGTGTTATTTTCAAGTTTGGTTCGATTTTGCAATATTATATATAATATTATATATAGTAATACAGTGCCCATTAAATACTTTTCGACATTAAATTATGATCTATTTAATCTGTCTTTTTTGTCAAAAAATGACCAATTACATTGTTCATGTCAGAGTGAAAACGGATTCCTGCTCTAGATCTACAAGATTACTAATTAAAAATATGAAATGAAAAGTAAGCAATTGCATAAATATTCACTCCCCTAAAGTCAGCATTTAGTAGATGCATCTTTAACTGCAACTATTTTACATTTTGTATTTTTAATTGACTGACATTAATTGTAAAAATCTATTTTAACTTTAACATTGACTTTTTATTTGCAAATTCTCTCAAAAAAGGAAAATCAAACTGACCATGAGCCAATAGGGAAAAGCATCAAAAGGGAAACGTTTCAAGGGGAGAGTGAATACTTTTTAAAAACACTGTAACACTTTCATAGCAAAGTAATCCTCGTAGTTTCCTGTACGGTCTCTGAGCTTTCAGCTTAAATTCAAGGTTAAAATAACTGTTTAAAAACTGGTGTCACCTTTCAATTTTATAATAAAAATAGTAATTATAATAATCATCATAATAATCATAATACTATAACATTAATAATAAAGAAATCAGCCCTTCTGAGACAGAAATGAACTGCTGTCTGAAGTTGTGTCAAAATGTGAATTACTACAATGAATGACTAAATATGAATTAGTAAAAGGATGTGATCACATTGAGAACTACTGCATCACGTTTCCCCTACGAAGCAGCTTGTCACACACCAAGATGACTGATGGAGTTGTGTTTTCAATCTCCTAATCGTGTTTAATGGCTGACTTTGTCTGCTGCTCTTCACTTCAAAGCAAATAAAAATTCTCAACAGAGACTTTGTTTGCTGTCAGAATTGAATGTTTCAGTTTATGGTAATTTTAGAGAGTGACATGATAATTTACTTAAGACGGTGCAGCTTTAAGACAAGCTTGAATAAGCACACATTCATTCATGGAGATTGAAGCTCATGTGCATGCCAAAAAACCTGTTAACCTGGATGGTTTGAAGATGAGAAAAAGTAAAGCTGTGTAATTTTAGCATCCAACTAGTCACTACATTAGACACACATTAATAATGAGGAGGTTATTTTTTCACGAAAGTAAAATGAATAAATAAATAAATGGCTCAACCAGGCTCTGTATGACCACTCTGGAAAAATCATACTGAGACAAAACCAGAAGACAGCCAAAAAGAATATTTACACAAAGGCAGTCAATCACCATTCGGTATGGGTTAGCCTAAGGCAGGCCACTCCTATTGTGCTTAAATCAAAAGCATGCATAATGAAATATATATCCAGTTCATGACATTTGAACTATCTAACACTGAACAATCCCAGTGCAAGCATCTCACCAGTTTTGATAAGCTTTATTGATTCTCTTACAAAGACAGAGATCATGTGTCATGCTAGAGATCCCTTTAAGCTTTAAGCACATAATAATTTCATCGTCAAGGACACTGTATTAGCTGTCACCACTAATGCAGAGTTCACATTCCTACCAAAGTCATCTATGTTGCTTGCCCATAAGACTGAATACACATTTTTGCTTTCTAAAAGTATACCAACCCAGACGGAGGTGGCCTCTCACTTATTTTTGATGGCCTTGTTTGAGCGAGTGTATATATCAGCCATTTCACCTTTTTCAGCCTTGGCCCGGACAGCAGGCGCCGATGGAAATGCAGGGTGGGTGCCACTGACCGTCATGCCATAGCGTTCTGGCCTCTCCCCTCCACCAGCAGGCAGACAGGAAGGGTAAAACCTAGGCTCTCGCTAATATGGACAAACGCCGTTTCAGTCCATGTAACCTGAGCACCAGGGGAAAGAGCTCTATGAATGACAAACATTTCATTGCTACACGCATCTATTAATCACAGAATTTGCAAAAAGTTGCACCTGAAGTTCTGCTCTTTCTCTTTTTTCTTCTTTCCAAATATTTAGAAGTCTGTTGGTAGAATTGCCCCTTAACAGGGATTTAAAGGAAGCTGAGCAGTAATTTAAGAAAAGCATCAAACAAGAGGGGAAGATTTGGCTTCCCTTGCCATTACAGAGTGGTCCAGAAATGTCATGATGATTTTGGCAGGTTTGCTGTTTACTTTGTTCTTCAGTTACACAGGTCTTCCCAATGATCAACCACAAATTCCTCCTCCTGAACATCCTCAGGCTATATTCCATCCAATGTCTATCAAAATTCAGCAGAGAGTGAGAGACGGATCTAGCGAGGAACCACACCTTACTGACCATGAGTGTATGCAATATGGGTGTTGTTTCTTTTATTATTTCAGTAAAGCAGTCGAGTGCAACATTTCTGAATGCAAACAACCGTCGGGTAAAAATATAGAGGAATGTATGATTATATCACCTCATTAAAAAAAATGCATCAAATTTAAGAAAAGAATGAAATATTTAAAGATACCAATCATTTCTCTTCATTCATGCTGCAGCATTCACATTAACCTTGTGATGCTCAACCTGATGTGTGTCCAGTTCTGGGTATTTAAAGGAACCCTACATGTGTTAAATTCCTGAGATAATATTTAGACAATACAACATGTTTTGCTGTTACAGCCTGAGTGAGTGACTGGCACAGTATCAGACAGTATCAAGTGATTCTTTCCAATCTGATCCCAATCAAGTTGCTCCCTCTAGTGGAGCACAGAGTGTTTATCTCATCACTGTAAAGAAGTTTAGTTCAATTCATCTCAAATGAGCACAGGTACAATGTGATAGACATACAAGGACAGAGGAACGGAATGAAACTGAGCCTTGCTGAATATAAAAAACTGAGAATGAATCCCTGTCAGAGCCTTCAAGTTGTCCTACTATGTGTTTATATGTGTTATCATGCAAACATGAGTAACACAAGTATTACTGTGGTGTAATACCATCTGAGGGCTATTAAGTTAATGTCAATTTAATGTTTGCATGTGGGGATTCATTAATTGCTCAATCAATCGCCTGTTGCTGTGACAGGTTGCCTGGGCTGTAGGGCAGAATGGAAACTACAGCTGGCCTTATGTAAATGTGAATTAATTAACAAGTTTACGTTTCAGCACCCGTATTTGGACTGAAAACAGTCTCATGAGTCTGAGTTAGGGCAGGAGAGTCTCCAACCAGCCTGCTGTGGTCACATCCCATCTCTGTTGGACAGAATAATTTCACCTCATTACCTCTGCCATGTATAAATAGAACTCTTTCCACCCACCGGCTCTTAACAACATGTGCTCTTTAAACACCTACAATTAACCCCTTGTGACTATGGCCTTGTGTCTACCCCTGTGCAGCCCAGCACGTTCCAAGGTGCAGGTCTCGGTGGATTACAACCCACTCTCGCTGAACCCATACACCCCATTCACGCTCGGTCCAGACTACTACACCTCCACCTTGGCTCATGTTAATTAAACAGCCATATATCGTGTGTTGTGTTTTCCCTCCAGCGGGATTTATTGGATGACTGATGGAATTTACAATGTGTCTTGAGCAGCACGATACACGTCATGACGATCCGTACATGCATTGTGCTCACCGTTTTCTCCCTGTGTGTCTGCGTATGCCACACATATCAAAGCCCACCCTCACACTGACCATGCATGCACGGAAAAAAAAGATGTTTCATATAATGTTGATCAGTTCCGTCTAAAAAGAGAAGTAAAAGGAACCTCCCTGGACCCCTCTTAGTTGAAGTCATTTATGGCAGGTATCTAACTGATGAACTGTAACATGCCTGACATTACGGCTCTTCAGACAGAAAGATAGGTTTTTTCCAAACCCACAGGAGCTCCCTACATCACAATCCCTCACTCATTTTCATGGAGGGCCTTTCTGGTGCACATGATGTAAGTGCTGCCATGCACAATGGCTCTATTGGAGAGTGTATTAAGGTTTCTTTGCCTTCAAAGATCCCTTAGCACTGAAACAAAGTGAGTGACAAGACATGTACAGTGTCAGTCACCTCTAATCTTCATATTGTTATGTAAATCTACAAATTAAACCTTTTTAACAAATACAGTTTGTTTTAGACTTATTCCAATTCCCTCCACTTAAACAACTTAACACACTTTGAAAATGTATAATACATATGTGAATATATATCCTTAACACCCAGACCTATCCACACTGTAGTATGGCTGAGATATTGCTCCCAGTAAGAGACTGGGGACTCACTTGCTTCCTCCCTGTAGCAAATAATTCAGTCAAGTGCTACCTCAGAAAAGGTGAAGCTCACAATGGATTTCTCAGATATTCAGCTTGAAACCGCAGCTTTCCTCACCCATGAGCACCACCTATAATCACTGTGTCAGACTCTGGCTCTGCAGCGACCTCAGACAAGTTGTTCTTGGACAGGTACCATACCAGTGGCGAGAGTCACTCTTGCTAAAACTGGCAGCATAAAGAACTTTTCTCCAGACTGATGTAAGAAAAAGAAAACTGCCCTCCTATCAGTCGTAACCAGCTGTCATGACTGCTTTGGTCACTGACATTAATTTGTCAAGTTTGCCATCAAATAAGAAACAACTAAGCAATTACAAAAGTGAAGTTTTCCTCATGGAATTTGTGTTAAAGACCTGGAAGGACTGGACTGAACTGCTGATTAAAGTCTCACTGACATATGCTGTGTTTATAACTTGATAGGGGAAGTTACCATCCTACACACTGAGGACTTGCAGTGTACCATTGTTCTCTTGTTACAAACAATTAGACAAAGCTTTCGTCTCATCAAATCACTTTATAACCACGCACAACATGTACGCGTGTGCTCTTTAATTTTATTCTTTTAGTTTAATTCCTCGTGAGGTGAGCTGGTAATGACATTACCATCCATCTTATGGTACGCTGCACGACTTTGTTTATCTTAACTTATGATAGAAGAAGAGAAGAACAATAAGGTGAAACATTTTGGACTGCCGTACTTGCGATAAATTAGAATGATTAAGCAAATGCTTGGCAACAGTGAAAAGAAAGAAACTCCAGTTTACAAGGAAGAAAACAGGCACTGGGAGGGCGGCCATTTGCCTCGACCATTTAGGCTGAGGGTAAAGGGGAGAGAGAAGATTCTAGCAGATAGATAAGAGTTTTGTATGTTAGGAGAAGGATTGCAAATTCAGTTCCAAATTTTACAGAGAGCAAATAAAGAGAAGCTAATTTGGGAGAAATATGATCTCCCTTTCTGGTTCTTGTCAGAACTCTGGCTGCATCATTTTGAAACAGCTGCAGTTTTTAAAGAGTGACTGGGACATTCTGATAGTAAGGACTTACACTTTATGGGCATCCACTCTAAGGGACGCTCCTATTCTACTAATTCTGACATTATGCAGATGAATGAAGGCCACCCTAGTGATTTGTTTTATGTATGAGTTAAACAACATCCTCTGGTGAAAAAAAACAAACTTCAAGTTTCTTGACAGTGGAGCCAAAGGCTAAGGTAATGCCATCCAGAGGTAATTTACATATTGTGTTTTCTGGGTGTTTAATACAAAACAAAAAGTAGCATCAGTGTTGTCTGAATTTAGAAAAAGAAAATTGCAGGTTTTTTAGTCCGTAATTTCTTTAAGATGTGCTTGACGTTTGCATAAATGAATTTGCTTGATTTGACTTAATAGAGAAATACATTTGGATGTCATCTGTATATCAGTGAAAGTTTATGCAATGTTCCTTTACAACACTGATCAAAAGAAAGCATGTGCAAGGTGAAAAGTATCGATCCTAGTACGGAACCCTGTGGAACTCCATCGCTAACTCTGGTGTGAGTGGAAGAAATTGTCACTGATATGAATAAATGAGAATCTATCTGTTCTGTTTCTGTACTTCTCTAAATCCTGACTGAAACTCTTTAAATAAACCATTTCTGTGCTGATGCTCACATAACTGGCTTGCAACTACTTTCTTCTTTTTATATTTATTTAAAAAATAAAAATAATGTTGGATTTATGTCTGTACTTTGTTAAAAGACCTGGATCATGAGTAGGCTTTTAGAGTAGCGGTTTAATTATGGCAACCTTAAAGTAATGTGATACGTAACCTGTTACTGGAGAGAGCTTGATCAGATCTGCATAATAAGGAAGTGTTAGTTAAATGAAAAACTTCCTTGGGCTGTCTAGTTGAGATGGTATCTAACAGACTTATTACTGATTGAGATAAGGGGACTAAAGCCCTGGTCTACAATTCTACAATTTCATTTAGCAGGTGCTTTTATGCAAAGCGTAGTACATCTGAAAGCGGATAAAACACAAGCAAGGATCTAATCAGGAGAAAACAATCTAGATAAGTGCCATAGAACAAGTTCAAGTGTGATAGGGCATTGATGCCAATAGCAGACTATGTGGGCGGTAATAGGAATTTCTTTTTGTTTGTTTGTTTGTTTGTTTGCTTGTTTCAGTCTGTAAGATGCAAAGGTGTTCAGTGAAGAGTTGGGTCTTTTGTCTTTTTTAAAGGTCTCCTCTCCGGTCCACTAAGGTTCAGCAGGACACTGGAGAGAAGAACGTTTCTCAGTGTTACGCTCTCAGTATAGATAGGCCTGTGTTACAATGGAATGGTCATTTTCTGCTGCATCAAAGTTGTATGAAGTTACTACTGAGAGTTTGTAGAATTTGACAGTTCAGCTAAAGTGCCTCTCTGTGTTGTGTAGTGGAAAAACACTTACAGCAAGCCAGTGTGGCTTGAGTGATCGCAACTGCAAAGCACAGTGTGACTAACCCCCCACCATGGAAAAACCCTATAACTTTATTAAATTCTATGGTCACTGACCATGCTGAGGTCTCAGACAATCATGTACTAAGTTTTAAAGAAGACCTTTGGTGTTGTTTTATTCTAATTGTATGCAGGACAATTAATTGGACATAATTCACATGATAATTGCTAATTTAGTACTTGATACATATTTTTATGTTTGTAAGCGTGATAAGCATAATGGTCTTATATTATTATAGGTACCCATTCCTGTACCACTCATCTGCTCATGTTTTCAGGTTATTTGCCAGTTTTTGCTGGTAAAATCTTTTAACACACCATTTTTAATTCAAGAATCTGTCATGTGGCATGAGAAAGGTGGTCAAGGTGATTTCTTCAGTCCGTCCAGTAACGGCTCAATATTTACTTCAGACTTACCAGTGATGGTGATTAAGTGTCACTTTGGACTGTGCTAATTAAGAGTCCAATTGTTCTGCAGACTAGTGGTTGGTAAGGCATGATTTGGCCACAACAGTCAGCCACATAACACAGGGAGTCTCATACAGAGCTGTCCACACGAGAATATGTTTTCATATATGCATACAGTGTGATGTGTTAAATATTGAAGTTTTCATATTTTTGGTGAGATTTCTATCAGTGCCTCAGGGTTTCCTATTTAAATCGGGTAAGTGCTGAAAAAATTACTGTGTGTGAAACCCAATGTGGCAACCACAGGCTTTATCTTATGTTCCACATTAGTATTAGATGACATCTTAGATTATAGTTAAAATAGTATATACTATACCGTAACAGTTCAATCTACAATAAGTTAAAGTATTAGCTTATTTCTCTGTCAAGTGTTGGCTACTTGAATGAAAGTTCATTGTAATATTGTATGAGGTAATAATTGGGATACAGTTTCTTAAGCACAAGACCAAAAGCATGTTTTTCTTCTCTGTTTCCACAGTCTTATATCCTGCCAGACTTACACTGCCTGTTGGTTTTCATGTCAGACACTGATGGGATGATATTAGTTTAATGTCTCCACTCAAAAAGATGTGGTTGATTTAAAGGAAGCATGTAACCAGTGCAGCATTTGGCCTTGCCTTGGTTAAATAAAAGGATATGGTTTCTGCAGTAGTGACAGTCTCACGTTATGTATGCTTTAAATGTGTCATTGTGAAAGTTTACCTGAACTGATGGAAATTAATGGTGATGTGTCACTGTATCCAAGGGCCTTTTAGTTTATATATTTTGACTTCTGATTATGGCCTCAATAATCACAACGTTTTTAAATTCTCTCCCAACCGTAGCACGCGTTCATGTTGACTTTGTGGTTTCACTAAATTGGACTCTGGCTCCAGGTGGCTGAGTTTCCATAGCAACCTTTAGCCTTATCTGCTACTGGTGAAGCCAAACAATAAGGCCTTTCACTTTCTCAACTTTTCCCCTTACTTTTCCAGACAGCTCAACCTACAAAGAAAAGGCTTTTCATGTGAATCTGAACAATTTTTCGATGAATATAAAACTTTATATTGGATTATTTACTGCAAAAATTAATTAAGTTAAGTTAAGGTAGGGATATTGTGTGAATGTGGCTATCTGGTTTGCAAAACCTTGTCGGAAAAATTAAATACAGCATGAGGACTAATGTTAGTGTGCACTAGATATAAGTTATATTTAATAATCCAGTGTGTTTAATGTGAATACAACGAGTTCACCCAACTGGGAGTCTGACCAATGGAGGGACTGTATCTTTCAGTAAAGGGTAAAAAAAATGCAGAATATGTGACACAAGTCACAGCAAAATGCAATAAATGTAACCTCTAAGTCATCAGAGTCATTTATTTTCTGACTTTATATTCATTTGTGCATGCAACATTTCTTTTGTTTAGTTTTTATTAAATAAGAACAACCTAACCTTGTAACACTGGAGGGTTGACCTCTTAATGGAGAGTGGCTGAGAGGCAGACATTTCCTCAGATGCTGACTCAGTGACATAATGTATAGCTTCTTTGATAGATGAGGTTGTGGCTCTGTGAGGTAAGGCAACTCTTAAATCACATAGAGGAGGATATGCAAGGCGCTTGCTTTGGTTGAATTTATACATATGCCCATGTTTTTTAGGCAAAATGTGACTATTAACAGATTCTCTGTGACTGTTTTCTAAAGCAAGATAAAGAACTAAATGTAATGAAGGACTTTATGCTGTGGAATATGAATACCGAGTGTCAAATGACAGTCAAATCTGAAGGCTGAGGCACTAACAGTGTTATGATTCTCACTTTCCAGTTATAGCGCAGTTAGATAGCTAATGTCTACAAACTGACCTTTAAATATCAATATGAGTGAGTCAAACAGACACTTACCTCTATCTGCCAACACATGAAACAGTGGGGCTGCATCACTGGATCCTTTAACTTGCACTATAATGACTATTATCACCAGGAAGATTGCCACTGTAATAATATTCACTCTATGTCAGCACAGGAGTATGAAAACAAATTAGGACAATGAATAATGAAAACCTTTAACAAGTCCCTGACTAACCATGGTGATGGGACTCCCAGTAAAGACTGCCCACAGCTCTCAAAGCTGATGTTAACCCGTTTTACCATCAACACTGATGCTCCCTAGACTCTCTTCAATCCAGTGCTGACAACTGTACAATTCATTCTCCCTGTCCAGTCTTTATAGGCCCACATTTTCAGGGTGCCTGCCTGCTGTAAGGCCATGTTATTACATTTTTGTTTCCAAAAAACCTCAGGGTTCTGTTTAGAAATGCCATATGGAAAGTGTTGATTTTTTTTATACCCTGTTAACAGGATGTTATTAATATGACTCCTAGCCTCCTGATCATTTCCCTTTGCTGAAAACTGACGGCGCATCCTTACCTCAACATGGGAACATGCTAACATATAAATAATCAGTATCCACACAAAAACATCCTCAAGCAGGCTGCACGTGTGCCAACCTGCAGTATTTATTTGACTTATATCCCTGGTGGTAATGATCCCTCAGTACTTTACTTTAATGCAACCAAACCGAGTATGTGTCAGTATCAGCTAAAAGAAATCTTTGTCCGTTCTCTAGTTTCCTGTCTCTTGGTCTTCTCTGTCGATACTGTACAATAGGAGCAAGCAGTGGGAGAGAACTGGTTGGCAAGAATTGTGGGCTTGGCGCTGACAGCAATGCTGGAGTTGATAGACATCGCATGTCAGCACCCGGAGTGCCCTCAGAGAGCTATGCCGGTGGCCTTTACAAGGATGTCTTTCTGCAAATCACTCACTGGGCAAATATACAAAAACTGCCCACTGCCTGGCAAGCAGGTTGTCTATCAGTGCTCCAAGTCCCTTAGTGCCAGTTTGGGTAATTACTGAGCCCAAAAGGTCCATTTGATTTCAAAGCGACATCCTACTCTCTCGATCAGCTCTCTTGCTCTGTACATCTCTCATCACACAGCAGCATCCATACAGGCAAGGTGGAGGCATGTTGAATTCCTTGTGGTCTGATCTAAACAGCCATCACACATCTGGGAAACATTTCTAAATGAAAATCAATATAATGGAATGCTAACATCAATCAATTTGCATCATCCTCAAATCGACAGTCAGAACACTGACGGCAAAAACTCAAACAGAAGAACAAGTTAGAAATGTGGAAATACAATAAAAAGGGACTTTTTTTAATATCAGTCAGTGAATGGGAAACCCACAAGAGCTTGAGTGTGAAGCTTTAGGGGGTGAAGTATATTGCTTACAATACAAGGTAATTACTCACATTCATCACTCCGGTTGTAAATGGAAATCTTTTCCCTCCTCAAGGCAAACTGTAAAATAATATAAACATTTACCCATAACCCAGCTACTTTATTAGTATAAAACACACTATATTTGCTCAACCTGCAGCTCTTTTCCAAGCATGTATTATGCTGTAATCTCCCCATTTTACAGTAATAGGTTTTAAGTGTAATAAAGAAACACCAATGGCACGTTTTGCTGCATGGGAAAACTCATAAATCACAGTGTGTCTGCAGAGTGACAAATTACTGATGTCATCAACACGGCATGCCAAAAGCAGAATCTTAGTGTTGGCTGGTGCACACTTACAGGCTCCCACTACCTACAGCATACCGGTAAAATTTAACTCTCATCCAGTCGTGTGGCACAAAAAGAGAAATCTTTGAAAAGCCCATTTCAGTATAGATAGCAGCTCCCACAGTTTGAAGCAGATACTCCTGCAGATACACATCCAAAAGTAGACCACAAAAGCACAACTGCAACTGTTATAATAGACAGATATACCCCCAGACATACAGATTCCTTACAATCACATGCTACTGACTCTTAATGTACCAAGACTGAGGTATTACTTTTGGAAATATAACAGTTTGGAATGGGAGCTGTGCGAGAAAGATCATTTATAACAAATAGGACAAATAAGAAATAAGGCCTCTGTGCTGCTTTTGATGTGGTCGATTGCAATTTTATGATTCAAAATGGTGTGACAACTTCAAATCTTTGCCTTCTATGCCCAGCATCATTATGAGAGCTTTTTTGTTGTCCCCTTAAAAACTCTCCAGCATCCAAAATTACTGGTCTGCAGCATTAACTGCATAAATATATGAGCAGCAAATTAATGGATAGAGACCCTCTGACATCCTGCTATTAATGGTCAGCGAAAACTGGCAGAAGCACTGGCAGAAGCAGAAATCCCCCTAATTTTGGGCAAGTGAATATTGAAATGAGCAATCCCACCCTGGTAGATGGTTACAAATGACGAAGAACCGCAGGAAAGTTTTCCACTCAGCACTCTACCTGCATAAGTGTGACTACTGTACAGAGCAGAAATTATACAGAGACAAAAGTAAACATTTCTTAGCAGCGTTTACTTTGCAGCACACCTCATTAACTGTAAAGAAATTAGACGGAATTAAGTGAAGGCAGAGAAATGGAGGTAGCAAAATGGAATGAAAAGCTCAGGTGACAATAAAGAAGAGACATGATGCTGGCATTTGTCTTTCTTATGTACTTATTTTAACTAAACATGGATCTTAGCACCAGTGTACGTTGCTCATACAGGTGTGAAATGATCTGACTTTCTCAGATTCATGCTCACCCACCGCTCCTCCCTGCCACAATATTCAGATGTATTTATTTAGGACATATGCCATAAATCCAGAGCTTTTGGGGAGTCAGAGGTGGGCCTGGTTATGGTGCAGGAGACCTGTCCTGCTCCAATGATAATTCGTGGTTTGGTGCATGTTCGACTGCCTACAAAGAGGGTTCAGAGTACTACTGGCTGGCTGCACCTATGGCCACATCCACTACAAATAAGCCAAGGACTCTTATTCTGGAGAAGGAAATATTTACATAATATAAAGTTATTTTCCTAAATCTACCTTTGGATGTGTTGGGAAACTGCTTTAATTTTATAAAAAAGTACTTTAAGGAAGAGGAAAAATATGCTCAGTGAAAGTAGGAAGGCAGTAAATACAAGAGTCAAAGGCCAGATTAAGTCTATAAAATAACTACGAGACATTGTTAAAATAAGTTAGTGCAAGGAAAATCACCACTTTAAGACATACATTCGCTAGATGATTGTTTCACTTGTTACGATATGTCATGAGATGTCATTTGATAGTAATTGTTTGGGGACCAGTTGCTACGTATTGTTAATTAATCCTGTCCATGGTTTATGCTCATTTAACAGGAAAATCACAAATCCTCAACCCTCCTTTGGGCCCTTTGTCTCTTAACCTCTGCTCTCCTCTTGGTCAGCACTCTTTGGTCAAAGTCATTTTCCTACTTACACTCCCTCATCCACTCACAGTGTTTATAAACCTCCTAATGTCAAAAAGGGCAGCTAATTTAGAGCCATGCATATGTCACCTGGTGAACATCATGCCCCAGGACCCAGATCGGAACTGCTATGGGTCAGAGGTTACTGTCTGGCCCCTTGCTTATCAAAGCTGTGTTTATTTAAAGTCTATGCACGGCAATGGGCGACAACATACAGAAAGACCACAGGCAATGGAGCAATTTGGAGACAAATCCTGTTTAGGAATACAGATTAGGCATAGGAGTGTATAGCTGTTGCTGAAATGTCAGCGTTGTCACTCTCAATCCTGGTGACGATGACTTGCTTTGCTCTGGATTACTGTAAGGTCAACGATCCTCGGCACCTTGTGTAATATACAGAGAACCTACAGATGGGCTGAACTCGGGTCTATGTTTATAAGCCTTTCTTGGATATAAACATCAGTCCTGACTGGCATTTACATGACTTTGATCTACAAACAGTCACTTAAACATCAACAAATGCGAAATCTCTATTAATGCATTTATGTGAGGACTTAACCTTACAGTCAAGAATACAGAGCTTTCCAAGTATATTCAAAACTTTTTCCTTTGCAAAAAAACACTTGTTTTACCTTAAAAAATAAAAGATTAAGTAAATACGGTACTTTAAATGTACAAAATACTAGACAACAAGCGCTATGAGATTACTTGTTGTTGCAAATATGCGCTATACAAATAAAATTGAATTGAATTGAATTGAACAACTTATGCACACAGAATAAAAGCTTGAGTCTGGGTCCATGAGAGCATTTGTTCCACAATAATTCATTAAGATAATCATGAAAGTGCTGCAATTAAAAAACAAAAAAACAAAACTAATGAATGATCTGCCACAGATGTCTTCCTGCTGAAACGTCAGGGATCTTGGGAAGCTTCTCGTGGACATAATGATTGTCCAACCAGTGGATTAAAGAACATGTCTGCAGGAATAACTTACACCCTGGCTATAGTATTTTGGTTTCTGTGATGTTGTGACACACTGTGTAGAAACCAAAGAATAAAACAAGTAGGAATAGAAATATACAAAAAATATACAAAAACAGGCCAAAAAATGACAAAGAACAGTCGGGGTGTCCCTATAGCTCACCTGGTTCAGCGGGCGATCCATGGACTCCCGCTCACGACCCTTTGCTGCAGGTCTCTCCCCATTCTTCTCCCTCCTTTCCTGTCTATCTCTACTGCTCTAAATAAAAGCAAAAAAGCCCATAAAATATATATTGGAAAAAAAAGAGAAGAAAAGAACAGTCCACACACTGATCTAACTTCAGGAATAACTTCCTCTTTGAAGGAGAAACCATTCATGGCTTATAAATGAGATAATCAGTTGCAACTTTTTAAAATAACACACACACAAAAAAAAGTCCTAAGAGAGAAAAAAGACGGGGATTATTCACTGAAAACATTGCAAACCTCCCCTCTGTCCATCACATGGTATTGTCAAACAGGCCCTTCTATAAAAAGCACTGGAATCTACTTTTTGCTTGACAGTCTGGACCTTAATCCCATCATTAGACAAACATTTGTAACAATAACTGAACCATAATAAAGTAATGAATTTGAACAATAAAACATATTTGAAAGTTCTAACACAACGTAACCACAAAGGCTTTGGTCGCACAATGTAAGAGAGGATGGTGCAAGGATGTAGTCCTAGCCATTAAACTTGAGAACGCAGTTAAACAGTCACCAAGTAATTCTTCTTACTTAGAAGGATGTGGAGACAGTCCAAAGCTGGCTGTAGAAAAACCAAGAAAACACATTTTCTAGGTCTCCTTATATAAATGTTAAACATATAATTCCTTTAACAAAAAAAAAAGAAAAGGTCTTCATACCATATAATCAATAATATTCTGGTCAAGCTCAGTTGTGACCTTACAAGAAAGCAATTTGATGTTGGAACCACCACACACAACCTGAGAAGAGGTGAGGTGGTAATCATGCTTGACCTGACTTTGTTTTCCCACCAGTCTGCACTGTACATATCCACACATGGTGTCAGGGATAGCTCCAGTCTGGTTTATTTACTCTCATTGCTGGATCTCTGCAAGCTGTGTGTGGCCTCCATGCTCCCGTGTTGTAAAGGCCCTGCCAGAGGAAACGTAACATTTTACAGTACTTTCTGCTGGTGACAGATCCAGCACACACAGCCAGTGGACCTCAGACACAATGAGAAAGATGGATTTCAGATTTCAGATGTGACTGCGTATCTGAGACGAGAGGGGGTAACCAGATGTCCTGGATGTATGTGGATGACTGTCTCTTAACATACTGTGTGACAAGTTTAAATAACTTCTAACCGCTTGTTTGTGAATGATATTTTACTATTATTTGCTATATTTCTGATTATATATTGCACACAAAGGGGCACTGTATAATGTGAAACCTCCTTCTTACTAGAGGTTTTCCTTTCCTTGCTGCTAATGCACCATATGAGAAGTTAAAGAAAGTTTCTTTGTCTGTGTTAAACGTTGCTTTCTTTCAGCCACCAATATCACTTCACCCATCCTCTGCTTGGACTGATTTCAGATGATCTCCTTCCCGACCTGCTGTGGACATTTGGCAACAGGGGCAGGTTTTTATTATGACCTGACTCTGTCTCATTATAAAAGGCACGGAGGGAGTAGAGGGAGTGGGGGGGAATAGATGTAGGGGGGTGAAAGGGAGAGGGTGGGGGACTGTGATAAGTTCCCCTTTGTGTACACACAAGGAGGTAAAAGGCAGACTGTATGTGGTAGGAAGGGGATCACTGGAGTGGCTCCACGGGTCCTGACGCGTGGCCATGAGGCTTTCCTTTGGTTAGCACGCTCAGCACTCCCTGTTCACTGATTTAGATTTGTGCCATATCGTGTGGCAACGCATTACTCAGCCTCTTATGGACTCACATAGAGCTGCTACAGAGCGCAATTATAGTAGAAAGAATGTCACCAAGTAATGCACATTACCTGCACAAAACAAATCCCTATCCACTTCTGTTTCATTCTTGATATAAAAAATATTTAACAGATTCGGTTATTTTGTTTTTTTTAATAAGCCTCCTTTGAGATCTGTTTAGTTTTAAATACAGGAGCAGACATATTTCAGACTATTTGTTTTCTGCTGTGCATTAAAAACTAAAGTATTTGCACTCAGCAAGGCTGGAAAACTGTTAAATTAAAAAAAAACAAAAAAAAAAACATGAAAATTCCTAAAGTAGGGAAACCCAGCCAGCACAAGTGTTGCAAAGAACTACATTGAATGCTCCCTGCTAACTGTCGCACACATTCACCACTTCCTATTCTAGAGGGTGTGTGGGCACATGTGGTCTAAATTATGTTATATGATGCAAAAACATTGTGGCACAGAGAATCAATGAGGTATGAAGCTTTGCCATATCTGCTCTTAGGTCCTATCGTTCAATGCAGGGAAGTGACCTTAAAGTTTTTGTGCCTTCTTCAGCACGCACGACTCCCCATGTTTGACTGCAAATGTGTTCTGAAATGTTACAAGCAAATAATCGCTGCTAATTATCATAAAGATCGATTGTTGCTCTTTATGTAAATGCAAACCAGCTGAAATTCTGCATTTGTGCATGTACTTGGAGAGAACTTCACCTTGTCATCTTCAAACAACACGCAGCAGTGTTCAGTAACTAATCTGACCCCACAGAGGTCTCAGGCAGGGGCTTGCCTCACCTTTGTCTGTGAGGTTTGGTATATGAGGCCCAGAATGATAGTGGTGCTCCATACAGGCCTGCCACCCTCACCCTGCCTTTCAGCACCTTCTGGCCCACAGAAAGGGGCTCTTTGTTCAACCCCGTGCTTGTGACGTCGACGAAAGTCCATGCTTCCATTAGCAACAGCCAGTCAAATAACCAGGGATTGTAATGGAGCCTAATACCCACTGCATATGTAGTATTTACTTAAGAAGGAATAAAAAAAATTGTCCCTCCCATTGCTTACAGACACAAGGCTACTCTTGTAACTCATCTTGGTCAAAGTTACAGGCTTTCAAGAGACTGATTGATCTGTCAAGCTGTTATAAATTTTGTATTTACAATGCTTTTTTTTTTTTTTCTTCTACGTGAATATTTAATATTGTATGTATGTATCTAGTAGTGTAATGTTACCAACATCACCATAGGCTAGAAATTAGCGTTAAAGTGAGGGGAAAAAAAAGATTCTATTTTGACCAAAGTCCAAATGTTAATTACTGCAGCTAAAGCCCACATATCTTAGAATGTTCTATACCAAACCTTGTAAAGCAAGCTTGAGCAAGAAAATAAATATATTTCATATTTCAAATGACACTTTAATCTGTCATTGCCTGTTTAAATGTAAAATCTTTATGAAAGGCTGAAATGTGCATCAGAACAATTAGTTTTTACTTTTGTTTTTCATTATAAGGTTTTTGTCATAAAAAAAAAAATTGAATTTTCTTGGGATATCCAAGACACTTAAGTATATTTCAATATCATGTATGTTATCAAACCTAGCTGAGCAGAAGTAGTCCAGTTGTACAATCTTACATTTCGACAGCGTTCCCGTTGAGCCCGCTGACCTTGATGCACAACATTCACGTATTTCAAAGGTGGTTAATTGCACATGAAACACAACCCTACATAAACATAATAAAAGGAAACTTACATTTGTTAATGTGTCGACAATTAGTGACACCCTGTATTTGATTTTACTTTTCCACTGGACAGACCTGATCTCCCATGGTCATGTTCACAAATAAAGTATGCCAGTATTTGGCTTATTTTACTTGGATACAGTGACACAGATTCTCTTATCGTGGCTGTCCTTTAAATCACGTTGTCCCGCTATAGATCCCTACAGTTACATGAATTGAATCCAGGCTCCTGATTTAAACATGTCTCTGAGACAGACTGACCCGCTGAGCAAGTCTACAAGTATATGGAAATAAAACAATATTCAAACATGACTTTTAAAATAAACATTTGCACTCGGTCGACATAGCTGGAAAATGCTCTCCTGCACTGTCTCTATTTAGGGAAATCCAATACATGTGTCTCTTTATATTTTCGTGGCTCATAATGCTGACCATGTGACATGAAATCATCAAGTCATAAGAGATGATGAACTATGAACTTTCTGGTTTCTGTTCAGAATTAAAAACAATCTGCCAAACTGTTTTTTTTAACTCTTATCTTCTGCCCCTCACTATGCACAGCCATGCAGCAGGCTAAACCCGCTCCCAATAACGGTTGAGGATAGCGTTTTGGCCTTTGAGGTTTTACTGGAAGCAGTTGTGATTATTATGAAAATAGTTCTGGATGAAAAACAGCAAATTCAGTGAGGGGGGAGTTAAAAGGTAATATTGTGCAGTATGAAAAAATGTATTAAAGTCGCATAAAGCCAATAGAACAAGCAGCATTTGTTATACATGCTGCAATCGAACACCAAGCAGTGGCAAATATCTCACTGATATAGGAAAGATGTCAGGATTAGCTGTTGTTTTCAATGTCAAATTAATAAAAGAGGACAAACTTGTGAACTATACTACTTTATCCATTGTGTTATTTCACTACAAAGTAACTGGATTTGCAGTGGCTGATAATATATTAGCTCTAGCTTTGTCAAGTTAGAAGAACGTATGTGAGTGAGTTTCACACATGGCTTTGCTCAAGAGTGTCCACCAGCTGATTGACTTGTAACAATCTGGACACAGCGAAACGAAAAACAAAACCACAACTCAGGAGAGCATCTGCCTGGTTTTTCCTTTCCTTTCAGTTTAAATGGAGCTGGCTATATTTTCCACTTTTACGGTCTTTTTTGTTTGCTTGACAAAACTGACTTTCATTGAATTTCTAGGGAAAACAAACAAGTGAAAGAGCCTCATAAAGGGGCTTTTTCTTAACAGTTCTTTTAATAGAAAATTACTGAGGGTCATTTTTGTGTGTTTTTCTCCAGGACGGGAAACCCTGCCTATTTCTGTTTTTACCAGAGCTCTGTTCAGGTGTTTTGTTGTGAGTGCTGACAATATTAAAAGCTTTCTGTCTGCTCTGGTTTGATGATCCTGACTCTGCCCATTTGTGAACGTCGGGTGCTGCAGACACTGTGGCTTGTCTTTTGATTATGTACGTTTCATTCTCCATGCCTGAATGTATTGAAAGCAACAATTTTCAGTTGTGTCTTTCCTGAAAACAAAGCTAGACACATATTTGCAATTATAAATTTAAACTTACTGTTTATTACGGCATCAAGCTGAAAACAGCCAAATAATATGCACTTATTTGAACTTACAGGATTATGTGAATATAGCTTTCCTGATGAATACAGTTCAAATTTAGGCATACTTCTGGTGAAATGTGATGGTGGTTAAACACAAACTGCTCCATTCAAACCTGCCCATTCACCACAGAGAGTATTTTGGTTCATTTTCAAAAACTTTCAAATAGTTAAAGAAAATGAGTGTATTTGTTTATTGGTGGGCAACTGGCTCAGTAACCAAGTGTCATATGTTGAAATTAAACCTTGTCTTACATGCCTTTTAAGGGTCCAGCCCCTGTGGTGTCTCCAGCATACTTGGTTATAAATCTCACAGGTAGAGAAATGCCATGCATGTATTCATTTTTCAGGCCCACCACACACCTTTCCATAGGCCTCCACCAAAAAAACAAGGAGTGTGGTCAGTTTTTCCAGTCTGGCCAAATTAAAGGAGATGAATATGAAAAAGGGCTCTGGCAACTGACTGCATTACCAAAAGCAACACATATTTCAACAAGCAACAGCCATCTCATTATTTACAGAGGAGCGTGTATTCTAATGGATAAAGATCAGGCTAAGCACGCAGGAGAAATCCAGATTACATTACACAGTAAATGTTGATGAAATGTGGTTTTCTATTAAAGATATTATTTATGTTATATTCATAAAATATAGATTAAAACTCGATGTCAGTGTCATCACATCAGTCAGTTGGTGGCACTAATAGACTATTACCTGCCAGTTGACAATCATAAGAATTTGAAATCATAATGTTAACATTGGATGTATCTAATGGACTGTTATTGAAGGACAATCACTGCATCAGTCCTAAAAGTTTTTGTGATTTTTAGCTGAAAATAATGTACAAAAACACCTATAGCATATCTTAAATATATAAATTCACCAGTGTCTGGGACATTATTTACGGAAAATGTTTGATTTTTATTTTAATCCCTGTGTCTCCTCTTTCTGAAACAGAAATTGGCTTTTGTAATCATCTGCAACATCTGTCATTTTGGCTGGGAGATTAAAAATATTCTTAATGAGGTATTTAGTCAATTTCCTAAAGACAGAGGTACAAATTGTTTTTTAGACCCACAGATTCCCTTTGAAGAAGCACTGGAGAAAAGGAAATTCATTTAAACAGGAAGAAAACTCTGCAAGAACCAAGCTCAGGGAGGGCATCCATCTGGGGTGAGGAGAGAAGAGAAGTGAGAAACAACAAATAAGGTTACAATAGACACCTGGCCCATTAATGAGACCTGTAACCACAGAGAAGAAAGCTCTAAAGCCAAGGATACCTGCATGCTGTTACCACTAGATTATAGTGTCAGAAAAAATAAAGTTGTGTTAAATGTCTCAACGGCAGAAAAGATTTAATCATCTGTAAGCAATTTGCAAAAGGTATTCTGTATGTATATGCACACATCCAGAACTGGTCAGCTTCTGCATAGAAATATTTTTGGGGTAAACTGTTCAAAATTCACCAAAAATGATCGAGTGGTTGCTGTAAATTCCTGTCTCTCCATGAGCAATTAGGAACAGAGGTGCTCAGTTAGAGTTTCGGTCCCATCTGCCAGAAACCCCTTCAGTACCTGGAAAACAGACTTCCTACTCTCACTGAAAATGTCTGGAGGAATGAAAAGTTGGATGGTTGGTGGGAGCTTGTAGCAGCAGCAATTTCAACTCAGCTCTTCTCAGCTCCATTAGCCAGTGATAGCTTGATACAGCCCTGTAGGCAAGAGTCTGATCAGCGTATAGTATGCATTTTAGAGCATTTGGGGTTTTGGAGAAATTGTATCAGTCAACGAATATTGGAAAACGTTCATAAGAGCTTACCGATAAAGCTTTTAATTATTTTTTTTTATATGCTGTTACTCATTATTCAAAAGAGTTACTGAATCCTGATTATGTGAAAACATGAATGCTCTTTTGAGAGACGAGTCACGCTGGAAGGGGCATTTTTGAGTTTCCTGTACACCCTTTGGAAAGATGGTTGAATCATATCTGGGCCACGTGGTGAGGAGAGCCGTGCCTCATACTCATGATGAATGAGGCTCCTAGTGGGATGGTGGCAGGGAGGACAGCTCTGGTGTTATCTCACAACACTCTGACACACTACACTTCTGACGGCCTGCTCACCTGGGAGGGCCCACCACATTAGAGCCTTCATCAATCACATCCAGGCCAGTTTCCACAAGTAATATAGCTTGGACAGCGCTGACACAGCATTAAACAGAGGCCTGCTCCCAAAATATAACTTCATGTTCAGACCAGCATCCTGCAGAGGTAAATGTTGTAAAAAGCTGCATAGATAAGCACGTATTTACCCGTCAGTGATAACTTTTTGAGCTTTTTGTGCAAAGGCAAGGAAACGTCTATTTTTCTTTATACAATGAAGGAAAGTCTCTTGCAATACAAAATAAACAGCTCTTTGTTATGATAATATGGAGGTTAATAGCAATCGTTACTCAAACAGGACTTCTCATAACTCAGATTGGAGAAATGTGGATTCTATACAAGGCACATTAAACCTTTACAAACCTACTTGTCTGTGC
Source organism: Stegastes partitus (assembly GCF_000690725.1). Lineage (NCBI taxonomy): Eukaryota > Metazoa > Chordata > Actinopteri > Pomacentridae > Stegastes > Stegastes partitus. Next base: position 638,209 of record NW_007577769.1, on the reverse strand, counting down.
CGTAATTAGCCACTGGGGACTTGCAATGCCTTTTCATAGAGTCATATTATCCCTGCCGTTGCCGGACGCTTTCAAAGCTCCAGCAATCAATGCAGAGTTAATGAACCCAGTCTTGGGGCTCCTGTAGCCCACTGGAGGCACACGTTGAGAGGCCCCAATACCTGAGAGATCCATTTAAGGGTGAGATATTCCAAGTGGAAAAGCCTATTGGTAGCCAGGCCACAGTTTACAGGGGTCAGAACAATTGGGAAAAAAGCACACCTAATCTTTCAGGGGTCCACATGCATAGTAACACTGTCAACACACAAGGGAGAGCAGGACCCCAGAGGGTCAGTCATGGGGCAGAGCCCATGCCAGAGCCTCTCACCTTCACTCATAAATCCTTACAATCTGAACTCCCGCTGAATGTTGTGAGAAGGTCAGGTGTTTGGTGATCCCTCTGGAAAGGTCAGCAGTGCCCTGTGCACCTTTATTACTGAGGAAAGACCACTTCACACTTCTCTGCATGCTACTGGTTACATTTGATGCCTGGCCATTGTCCCTGAGTGGTTTTCACAGCATGACAAAATTGAGGAATATGCCAATATGACAATGACCCTTCCAGCCATCAGTGTGTTCCCAAGCAGTGCTACTTTTTACATGCAATCCATTCCATGTTGTTTATGTGCTCTGCAGCTGCTCTTCATCTTTCTGCTTGTTTTTGGTTGAAAGTGACCAACTGATTATGACAATGTGGAAGTCAATCAGCAAAGATAAAGAGCTGTGGTATACTGTAAAATAATAAACCAATGTTGCAAAAGCCTCAAAAGTAAGAGTTTCTTCTTCACTTTGAACATGTTTTAAAAAGTATGTTTGTCTTATTTTTATGCAAAACCTTCCACTAAATGGCCAAAGTGCTCCAATAAGATTCCAGTACACTGAGGTACGTTGTGGTACAGTGCTATATACTGTGAGCAAGGTGTGCTGAAGTGGAACGTGCCTGGACACTGTCTGCTGAGTCCGGCTCTGAGGCTTTGGTAGGATAGAAAGGTAAACTGCTATTTGGCTCGGCCCAGGCGAGACTTGTACCATACTACGGCTTTGCTGGATATGTGGATGTGGGTACTGGAAGCTGGCATGGTACCTACATATTCACTATGACAAGCACACACACTTTCACACAGGCTACACCACACACAGACAGGCAGACAGGCACACACACACACACACATTCACACACCACCTCTGGTGGATCCATTCCCAGATTGTTTTGGAACTAAACCAGCTGCATGTACCGTGTAGACTGTATGCAGGTTGGTCGTTTGGTTTGGCATTTCCAGCAGACTGGAGACATGTCATGTGACTTCTGGAAAAAGTGGTTCCCACCAGCCTTATGACTACACGCCAAGCATGAGCGATAGCATGGGGTACAGTCAGTCTGCTACAAGCTCCTCCCTCAACATAAGCCAGGTCATTTAGATATCTGTTACTGACTACTGTCTTGTTTTGGATATGTTTTGAATTTTATCCTAAATATTTCATTAACAAATATTTATCAGCTCAATAGTTTGAATGAAAATAAGCATCTGAGATACAAATGTCTGAGTTTTTTCTGTGCTTAGATTTGGTTTTTTTTTTTGTTGTTGTTTTTTTTTTTTTTGCTTTATTGACAGCAGCACTGAAGCTACATGGATGCCACAGGTTTGTGCAAAATCTGATAATCCATGTTATCCCAGCATGATCTGACAATTTTCCAAAGAGCTTCTTATGACATCATGAATACTTGGTCTGCTCACTAAATGTTCAGTTTGGTTAAGGTCATGTGACTGTGGAGGAAAGTCCATGAAAGTCAGCATTCTAAGTTTTTAAAAAAATTTATTTTACTTTTTTTTTTTTTTGGACTTCAAATAGATCTTTAAAGCTTTGCTTGCTTTGTGGTCATTGTCTTGCTTAAGTATGAATCATTCTCCACAAATATACAAATCAGAGGACGCAGCATGTCTTCTCCTTGGTCAGGGTGTAGTTGATTCAGAGCAAGTGTCCACTGAACTGCTGCTTGCATGAGTTAAAATAGGTCATAATGCCACTGAAAAACCCAGTTCTACCAGAACCACAGTGCTTAGGTGACCCTGAAAGGTGGCAGTTCACCCAAGCTGATAAGCAGGTCCACAGGAACACAGTTTTGTTGCCATCAGAAGGATTTAAACTAGCAGACTTGCCGGGGCCTCCACTGACACTGACAGCTTTATAGAAGCATGACACTAGCACGACTGAAACAGTAATTGTACTAAGACAACATGTACCTCAGGAGTTCTACTATAAAGTACAGCAAGTTTGTTTGTGTGTGGTGATGTATGTATATGTGTGAGAGCCACAAGTCATGCAAATGCAACCACCTGGCTTAGAGAAAGAAACTTCTCTGTTCACTTAGTGTCAAGTTAGTAAAAACCTACAGAACTTGGCCTTCTTAGGACTCTGTTTATAAATCTAATAAGAGGGAGTGTCAGAATGTCATGCTTACTTCACAAATACAATCTCACCTCGCCTTTAAGAAGTGAGCTCAGAGCGGGGTAAGTGATTCCAATGATTCCACACTGGACTTACAGCCAAAACCAAGGGATTCAGGAACCCCAAGAATCCACAAGCGAAGACGTCAACACAAGCAAAGGCATGTACACAGAAACATGCATGAAAAGACATGCTAGAAAACAGGAAAAATAATGTGATATCAGTGTTGGATTGACACCTCCTGGGTGACACATTGCTGTTTGCAGGCCAGGACTGCTGTATTAGCAAGCTACGTTACCACAGTCACAGAGGACAAAGACAGCCTTCATGTGGTGTTCACTCAGCCCTGGAGACTACTTCTGGTTTTGTGTGTCTGGAAATGAGAATGTGAGGTGGCAGTGAGACGCCATCAACCCAAAGTCTAGCACAGGAGTTCTTTACACACTTGACATTTACTGGAGTCGTTCTTTCCCACCCAAGTATACTATGCATGTATACATTTCCTATCTTTTCAGTTCGTGATGGGATAATTGCAAAGGAGCAAAGGTACAGTGTGATTTCTCCAACGAGTAAATGATGATTTCTCTCAGAGGGGAAAGGTTTCAGTTTTCAGTAAACTCTATCATGACAAAGACAAGGCCATCACCAAGGTAACTCTCAATTTCAACAAGTAACAGTTTCAATTTATGTGATACAAAAACTTTCCCCACCTTGAACACCACTAAGAAGGAAATATTAGTTCCTTAATAAAACATAATTTCGTCTGCAGGCTGAACCTGGAGGCCTTGCGAAAACAGATGTTGTCTTGTCATGTTAGCAATACCATGCATGAGTCTAGGATCTATTTCATTCTGTTTACATAATGAGAGTGTTTCTCCCTCTCTGTACGCTGTCTCTTACTTAAGTTTGTGTTGAAATTGAGCCGCATTCCACACACACTGTCTTCTTAATTTGCGAGCCTGATTTGAGGCCTGGTCTTGAGATGACAATATTAATTAAGGGCTAATTAAAGTAATGCAAACAAAAGCTCATATTCGTATTTTGTCTGCAAAAATAACCGTATTAAACCAGATGAAGGCAAGGGGTGTAAGGCAGACAGGATTTGTGAGCTGTATGTAATTAAATAACATGACACCTCTCAGCCTGTTAGCTCACAACCAACCACAACATGAGACACATTCCTCTATATACGTTTGTGTGTTTTGGAGTCAGCCATTGTTAAAGCATGACCAGGCCACCAAAGTAGGAGAGAAATAATACAAACATCCAAACATTGACATGACTGACAAGAGAGATTCTCATATGCTCTCCATGCATTGTATACCTTTATTATGACAAGATCTGATGGAGGGCATTTTACTTTGACGGGATCTTATTTCACTCTCTACTGTGTTAGTATGTGTTGACTTCTAGTTGTCTAAATTAATTTATAGTGACAAAAATATGCCATCACATGGTCTGACTCACAAAATGTGTCACTGCACAGAGGATTGCAGGTCACAATGGCCAGTAAAGCATGCTAGCTGTCATATTAGGAAAAAAAAATAAAAAAAAATGGCATAATATAAAATATGGGACATATGACAGAACTCATCAAGAATTGTTTACAGTTGGGTAAACTGTAATTGTAATGATTCCTTCATGTCAGTTGGTATTGGGCATGTCTTTTGCTGTCTGGAGATCAACATAATGAAAGTGGAAACAGCTGGTCAGTCATTTTTCATTTAGTTAAATGCCGAAATTTATTCGAAAAAGGTGTTTCCATCTTTCATTATGCAGGGTAACCCTTCCCAACAGGTCAAAAAACACCTCAAAGTGAGCATAAAAACTTTTCTTGCAAAACTTATGGAGTTTTTTTTGTCTGCATTTTTTCCTTTTCCAATGACTTTTCGTAATGTGATACTCCAAACAGCACATGAAAACACATGACATAAACATGACTACTGTCAAACTGCAGGAAAAGAATTGAATTTTGTTTTTAATATATTCCCATCCATGTTCTGTCTATTGAACATGGGTGGGAACAGGGTGGGTGGGTTGGCAGTTTCGCTGTGTTTTCATTGCTGGACTAAATTGAGGCTGCCACTGTAGACGCATAACAACATCAGAGATTGTATAACTGTATAAGTTTGATAAAGTTGAATCAAGTTTTTGAAGAAAAAGAAATGGTCAGAAACACAAAAGGGTAAATTATTTGTCAGAGAACCTGTTTTGAGACAGTAGAGAACTGCACTGACTTGATTAAAAGTGCAGTCTTTGCCGCTCTCTGAACAGGTCATTCTTTGAAGTGATTTCACAAACATCATTCAGGACCTGTCTAAGGTCTTTCACTTCCCTTTTCCTTTTGTTTTGATCTCAGTCCAGCTGAGACACCTCTCTTTCTTTCTCTGGAAGTGATAGAGGAAGAAGTGGGTGGAGGCAGCTGATCTGACTGAGACTCCGTGGTGTTGAAATGCAGTCTGAGCCACTGCAGGACACAACTCTGGATAACACCAAGTGTACTAAATAAAGAGAAGTTGCAAGTTTCTGGCTGTCCACCCACACACATTGGTGCAGGCTGCACCGGTGACAGTCAACAGTTTAGAGTGATAAGACGCCCAATGTGCCCACTGCCTTTCTAAGGAGTACTGTTAACATATCAGTAGAAATGGTTCCAGACACTGACTCAGATTGTTGCATCCATTCATTTTCAGTAAATTCAGTGAGGTCAGATGTTATTTAAATGGGCAAAAGCCACTGCCAAAAGTTAAAACATGAAATTCAGAAGTAAAGTATGCTCTCGCTAGTGTACATTGGCATGATGATGCAAAGTTTTTAAAAGTCTGTTGCTTACAGGTAAAAATTTGGACACACCAAGCTTTTTTGCCCATCGTCCACAAAGTTTCAGGGCCAGTGCTGCACAGTTCCTGTTAAGCCTCATTAGTACGTGACTACAAAATCACAACATAAGCTATGTCAGGTTGTGGCTGCTCAAAATGCTTGTTTCTAAAACAAACCGTTGGTGGGAAAGTGAGGTTTTTGAACGCTGGTGAATGCAACGGGTGTAATGGTGGTAATAAGTATGGTGGGCGGTGTTTGGCGGTGCTGCAGCCCTGTGGGTTTGGAGGTCCCCTATGTTTATGCTTTTGACAGACAGTGCGTTGGCCCCCGGCTAGGCCCCTGGAGGACCCTTCCTGGCTGCTGCTCTTGCTCCTGTCTACTTGCTCTGGCTGCTTCATAATAAATAAGCAGCTGTGTTCCTGGACCTGCATACACTCACACAACCTACTGTAAATGAGAAGAGAAGCTGCCCCAACCCCAGCGCTTCACACACAAACAGCCCACCACACTTACTGTGTTACACAAGACTGACTGAAGCCTGCGCCACACTTGTCATCTATGTGGATCATATACTGGATCAACCAATTTAGTTTGTTCTGCCAGAAAAAAAAATAATAATCCAATTTAGCTAAATTCTTATCAATCAGTGTAATGAGTTCTACCTGTCCTTACCATTAGGTGTGGTTTCTATAGGTTACATGTTGTACATGTCAACCCATGTGGATGCCCATCTTCATCACCCATGAAAAATATGCAAAATGCATAGGAAATCTCTTGGCTCTATAAATGCAGAAAACATTTTATTAACCAGTAAAAATCTCAGAATATGCACGCTATTAGGGGGACAGCATCCTGTCTATATGATGCAAAGGGGCATTTCAAATCAAAGCTGCATTAGAGTAATATACATTAGACATGATGTTTGTCTCAAAGGTGATGCCCTGACAAATGTGGTACGGGCTAAAGTTGTAACTTCACAGCACAACACAATCTGCAGATGGCTGTCTGATAGCAGTGTAACAACACATACGTTGATAATGATTTTTACACAATTTAGATTGAGGAAAATCTGTGTAATTTATGGAGATTACATGTAAGCTGACATATACAAAGTAATTGTATCAGTACCAGGGCACTGAGAAGGAGCAGAATGTTATAAATAAATGTAACAGTATGTGAAGAACACTGCTCATTCTTAATTTGGTAACTTTATATTCCTTTCTGCAAATAACTAAATAAACATCTAATACTTCAATTCTAATAGGCTGTGATATTATTTATCCAGAAAAATGTAATGAAGGCAGCACACAAGTGACAGTAGGAGTAGGGTGTCTGTATCTGCAAACCAAGAAACTAAAACTGGAATGAGTTCCTAACCCTCTAAAGCTGTCTACTGAAAAATTCCTCTGATTAAGCAAAATATAATCTCACAACATGAAAAATCCTGCCTTCTAGACCCAGTTACAAATCACTACAGCATATATTGCTTCATGATATCTTCTTATTTTTCTTTCTGTGATCATTAAGCTACTATAATTGTGTTTGTCACCATGGATACACATATATAATATTCAGTTCTACACACCTATCAGAGCAGCTAGCTGGTAGGTGCTTCCACAATTGAGAGAAGTATCACAACTTTTACATCAGCAAAGTAGCCTCAGTCGCCATGCTGACTCTCACCTTTTTTCTGACAGATATAAACATACGGATACAAGTCAGCTCTTCGAAGTCGAGGGTTCATTTTCAGGCAAGGCTCACAGTTGGCTGAAACCACAAAGCGGTCATATAATGCACATAGAGCGTAAAAGCCAGTCAGACGGGACATAGAAGGCATCTCGGGTATGATTCCATTTCAGCTAAAGTTTAAAAAAAAAAAAAACTCAGGCCGTCTCTAGTAATCAGACTGCTTGCGGGCCTGGTCTAGTTTTTATAGGAGGACCTGATGATAGACCTTTAGCTGCTCACACTGTTTCGTGTGACCGCACATGTCAAACCTGCATAATCAACACTTCAGCTCGATTAAATTATAATAAATGCCCCTTGTGTTGTTGTCTACTCTGTTGAACTGAAATTTTTCATCATGTGCATTAATCTCAAATTACTTTGTGAATGTGAAAGTGCTTGTCAGTGCTTGTCAGCAGCCATAATTAAAGGACAGGAATAGAAATGGCAATTTAGTATCTGAAGTCCATAGTTTGAAGAAAAACTGCTGTAAAAGACCTTTCCTCATACAATCAAACCCATATTCTCTGGCATGTTGAAAGACTAAAGGCACTTGTTGACCAACTATTCAAACAAACATCATAATGCAGTAATTACATAACATAGAAACTCTCTCTGTTCCTCTGCTCTGTGTTCATGCACCTTTATATTTGAACTTTTTTCAGGGTAGATGACAACATTTTAGTGCAAATGTTGATTTACCAACAGACCTCTAGCTCTGCATTTGTGTCTACAAACCTAACCTGACAGTGGAGACACACTCTATCCTGCCAGATGTCTTAGAGTTAGCCCACGCAGCCTCCACTGGGATTCAAGGGAGAGGGCCAGACATGGCTGTGTAATGGTCAGAGATGTTTTAGACACTCAAAAGCTTCTCTTAGGTTCATGGACATCTTTCTAGTTAAGTCCTCCATGTTAGTGGATATCTTTCAGAGTAGATGACTTGCAAAGGCACTGGAAATATCTTGTAATTACACAGCTTTGTCACTATTTCTCATAAAGACAAACCACTTGTCCTGCATTAGTGAATTCAAGATCCTTTAACCCTTTAAGTAAACGACAGAGCGCAGCTGCCGCAATGCAACATCTGGAGTCTAATCAGCTGGGAAATATATGATTGTATATCTGTTTTTTCCTGCATATGTATGATTGAGTTTGCGTGCACATGCTGGCAGCCTGTGAGTATTTACATGTGTACACTGGAGGAAGCAAGGCCTCCAGGAATGTGATACACCATCCCACTCAGGAAAAGAGTCCGAGTCGCACACCAGATAACACCCCAGTAGAGTCAGGCAGTGGATGTTTGGTTAAGGCTGTATGCATTATGCATGCCCTCTCACTGTAAAAGTACACACGTGTCAAAAGACTCCCATCATCGTCACTCCACTCGACAGATCCGCTACCATGGTACAGGGGTCTCTCAAGGAGACCCAGGCTCAATATTGGAGGGGAAATCAGTCATGACACTAATGAGGCCCTAGAAAATGCTCTGAGATCCAGTCGAATTCTCCTTATTCATAATACCCAGAGGGGTTTTATTTCAGATTGATTTCATCTGTCAAATAACGTGCTCAGAGAACGTTGTACTTAAAACATTGGGCATATTGTTAATTTAAAATCATTTGCTGTATCTTTGCATGCAATAACATCTCATAAAGCCCAGTGAGACACTTCTCACTATCTCCCATCACATCTGGATTCTTTTTCTTTCTCTTACATCTGCCCACTTCCTCATAAGTTCAGCTGACAGCTATAAATTGTATATTGTCCTGTTTTAATAAACTTTCTTTCTTTCAACTCGCTCTCACAAGTTTGCATCTGTCGTGGTGTTTTCTGATGCACAAAAGTTGCCACTGCGCTTCCCTCATGTAGGTTTAGTGTGGATCCAGTTGGGCTGTAGTGGGAAACGCCTCAGCAGCAGGCCGTCGCCTTTGACCTGCAAATAGCAGGAAGAAGCCAAGGTTTGACCCTCAGGGGGCCTTTCCCAGACAGGGAATCTAGAGTGCCAAAGGAACATGTGTGGTTTTGATATCCGCTGTGCTGCTGAACAGGAAACAGAGGTGAATGGCACGAAGAGTCATCTGTTGATCATCTGGGATATTGTGCCAGAAAGGGCACCACCTGTACCCCATAGAAAACAGTTTTACAATGTGTGAAAAACCAGCATTCTCCTTGCTACGGAGCACTTTTCACCACAGAGCCAAAAAGTCATTGCACTAACTTTCTAACTGTGCCATCAGCTGAATAAAACAATGCAAAGGTTAGTGAGTAAGCAGCAAAGATTTTTAATCTTGCACCTGAAGGAAACGGTCACCATCAAAGTTGTGAACATTTACAATATAAATCATCTTATATTGAGTTTGCCCACCTAACCCTAATTCAACATACAGCTCAAAAAGTCAAACCAGATTTGTTTCATTATGAAAAAACAAAAGATGGATGAGCGGCAAATTCTTTGAATATTCAGGTTTTTATATGCTAACTGTGAAGCCATGTCTTGGTGTGAGGTTGCTTCTATTTTAGTAACAGGCTGAGAGACTTCAGAGCTGCAGCAGACACTGTGGCGCTGCAAGTCCCAACCAATGTTAGCCTTGCTGTGCTGGCCAAGGGGTTTCACACCTGAATGTGAGAGGGCCTGAGGACGTTCGCCTTGTAAGCCAGAAGACCCCCTACAGCGCCTGTCCCAGCCTCAGCTGTGCCTGCCTCCACAGCGCCTGTCAAAACAGGGATTTCTTTTGGTGAGGGGGCTTTAAGTGAGCTGTGGCTCTGACAGTGATAAATGGTCTTGTCCGTCGAATATGAATTTGCTCCGACAAAAATTACAAACCAAGACAACTTTATTTGTTCAGTGGAGCTGACAATAAATACAAATTCTAATTCAACACCAGAAGAATTGGCACATGAGTGACCTGCGCGCTGTAAGAAATTCTCCTGGTAATCCTTCAGGGGATAAAAGAGCAACAGTGTGGTTTTCTGGTGTATAATAGTCTTTTTGCTCTCAGTTACTTAGCATGTGATTAGCCTGCACTATGACAACAAAAGACTGCCTGTCACTCACAACAGAACCGTGTTACAGTTATGTCATACGATCTGCTGCACTTATTGGCTGTGAACAGCAGCTTTATTGATTTTTGGAAGGCTGTTGATATTGTCACATTTAGAACAGCATGCCGGATCTGTTTTCAAGGAGTTCGGCCGTGTGCGCCAAAGTAAACAAGCTGGGTGAGCGGGGTACGGTGGGGTGTGCAGGGGTGGGATCATTTTGTAGACTGTGACACATGCAGATCTTGTCAGGATCAGGAGTAGCATGTTGGGTTGATGACAAGGCAGAGGTGGCAGGAAAACGGATCTTTTCCCTTCAGGGAGACCGGTGTGCTGTGGATTCCAGTTTGGGGACAAAGCCACAGTGTGCGTTAGGATGCTGTATCACCTCTACTATCCCACGTCAGGCCACATCACCTTCTACTCTACCCCGTCCATCCCCACCTCCACTTGTGCTTTGATTTCCAGCCAAAGCAAACAGCAAAACTACTGGCAGCCGCAGTCCTCGTTCCCATGGCGACAGCACACAGCACCGGCCTTGATGATTTGGATCTGCAAGAGGAAAGACAAAGAGGCCAATTCAAAGTCAGCCGCGAGGTTTGGATGCAGGGAAAGCTTTCTGTTGGACAGCAAGCCTGAATGGTCAAAAAAAAAAAAAAACTAAAAACATTAGCACTGTGCAAGACTTATCACACGCAATCAACCAAGTGATATTAACACATCCTGTCACTTAAAGGAGACTTACTGAACAAAGAGGCCACTTGTCAGAGCTGGATTTGTGTAATAGCGGTTGGGATACAACTTCAGTAAGTGTAATTAACTCTGTGTACTATTGAGAGAGTCATGCTGTGTCAGGTCTGAAAATACAGTCAGTGTGTCATATCGTAGAGGGTGACCACTTGTGCAATGTCTTAGGTTATTTCTATTTCTACTTTTTAAATATTCTTTATTTTGATATTTAAACAACTCTTAACCAAAACTCAGTCGCTTTTTTTTAAGATTCCAAATATATTTTCAGTTCAGTTTTTGGTCATTTTCTGCTGAACTGTACGAAAAAAAACCAACTTAATTATTTAAAATTCAACGAAATATCAGATCAGAACAATGAAAGAGGACAAAATTCCAAGTGCAATATGGTTATTTATCCTCCCAGTTTTGTTTTAGTGTAAATTCTAAAAACTTTGGTGGATTAGTAAGTCAACAGTGAAATACGATTACAGCTTGCAAACAAAATGTAACCAAATCAAGTCTCAGGGATTGTCTCTACCACAGAAGTAATTTTGTAAATAAATCAGTTTTGTATTGTAATAAATAGATAAAAATTAAATAAACAAAAAAACATAAGGGAAACAGCTTTCTGAGATTATTTTTAACTGAAAATAATTACAATAGTGCAATAAGAAAGTTGCAATAACAGCTTTTTGGTGTCAGTTAGTTAAATCTAAATCTCTGAAACAACCCTTGGAAACATCACTCAGAAAAAACTTTCCCCAACTTCCACAAAATAACTCTTCGATGAAGTTAGTCTGAGATTGTTCAAGATCGGAAAAGTCATCAATTTATCATTTTAGAAAAAAAAAGACTTGTCATTACAAAAACCCTAAAACAGACTATAATGGTTGAAATGCTCCTGTGACATCAGCCTTCTTTTGCAATTAAGTACAACTCAAAGCACTTTCTATTAATGGTTGCAGGGAAAGGGCTGAGCTATGTGATCTGTAACTCAGACAATTTGTGCCAAATAAAACCTGAATAAATCAAAGCCATATTTCAGCGTTGCCTCACAGAGATGTAAATCTGGGGCTCAGAAAGGCTCTGCGGCCTCGCCCTGGGACTGGATGTAGTGTGTTATTGTTGATTAAAATGGATTATGGGTGAGATTACAGTCTGTCTCCTCCCAAAGTCCGCTTTAAACTAGCCCAGCGCCAGCAGTCCAGGTCACTCTGAAGAGAAATAGAGTCAGTGAGAGAGGCTCTTTCAAACAAGCTCCCCAGTCTGTCTGACTGGTTTCATTAACACAGTGGCTGTTTTCTTTTTATTGTGCCACAGAGGGGGAGGGTTGATTGCGAGAGGAGGGACTATAATTTATATGAACATATTTCTAATTTGACTAAGATGATGAATTATAAATAAGAGTTTTCAATTTTAACCCCTTAAGACATTTTACAACTAATGTCTCACTACTTTGCTGTGTGCCAGTTTTGTGTTTATTGGAATTTTGATAGATTAATGATTGCAACTGGAATTACTTTAGGAATGTGTCATTATTTTTGAGATATTGTTATTCTAATAGGATGCCTTGATTGTTGTAATTATTGGTATTGTACTTTGTTCTGAGTGAGTTCAGTTAACATCAATGAACTCACTGAAAATCTACCAGGTCATTGATGTTTTAATTATTCTTTCAGTTTATGCTCATCTGATCAAGCCTGAGTCATGAGTGCAGCATTAGCATACTGATATTTGCTAATTAGCACTAAATTCAAAGTTCAGCTGAGGTTAATGGGAATTAAATCAGTTTTTCAGTAGTTTGATCATACACAAAAGTACAACCCAAATAGAAATTCTGACCTGATGACCATGCTGCATTTAAAGTCAGTGTGATTACAATCCATACTGAAGAAGTCATGGTAGATGTATGAGCATCCTGGTAAGTGTGTCCCACTTTATCTGCCATCAGCAATACCTGCATCGTGACTCACTGGGAAATGCAGGATGTTTTTTTATTTATCGTGGCTCATGGGCGGCTTTCATGTGTTGTTTTCTTTGCCTGCGCGTAATTATTGTGCAGGGATTAGATGTCAGAACCAGCATTACCATCAGAGTGACTAAAAAGTTCAAGATGGAGCAAGACACTGGAGATCAATGCTATTTCTAATGGGTAAATGTGAGCGAGTGACTCCTACTTATCCTGCTCTAAGCTTTGTGCAGCTCTTAGACACAGTCAGATCATTGTTTTGATGCACAGGAATGTACATTTTGGTCGAGTGCCAACAGTTCCACCCTGAGAGTGAGATTAAAGATGAATCATAGGAATGCTTTTGTCATTTGTAACTCTGACTCTCTGATTTAATTGATGGTTATTTATTTAGCAACTGCCACTCTTGATCAGCGATGACTGATCAAGAGTGATCAAGAGTTGATCAATGATCAACCATTTTGTATATATAAGTTATAAGTCATGCATTTTTGCTACTGTTTGTACTGGTCTGATATTTAAATGCATTTTGTTGCTACTTCATGTGTGCAGAAAAAGTGTCATTTAATGTAATCTAACATTTCATTACATAAGTTTTCATCCATGGATTTCTTCATTCAACATGACAGTTTTTCATCACATAACTATGCTAAAGACTGTTTTTTGGATGAGATTTTACATATATTTACTGATAGGGCTGATCACGTGTGTATCATTTTTTTAAAAATGGATGACAGTTATATTACATTTTATTTACATTTTTATTGAATGTTTTATGTATGCCTTGTATTTCTCCAAATATATTAAAAGTAGTATCAGGAATTTCAAGGTCAAACTTATTTTTTTTTAAAAATGTTAAAAACAACAGCTGTTGATTTGATCAGCCCTGGATCAGCTAGAAAAATCTTGACTAGGTGGCTCAAGTGTGTATAAAAACCAGAGTGGTTTTGTTGTCATAAGGCAGTATTTATTTCTGTTTTTAATTAAGGAAAATGATTCCCATCTGTTAAAAGGTTATTGTTGTGCTCGTTATAAAAGGTTTCAGCAGAACAGTTGATTAATTGAGCGTGTCTTCGGCGCTGCACTCGAGCTGAAGCTGACCAACCAATTATCATAATCCAGGGATGTTTATTTTTTCTCCACTGCCAGTCATGACACCTCGGCTGAGCCAGTGGTTTCACAGGCCTGGTGACAGGAGATGCTCAGTAGCCAGCAAGACGGAGCAGGCAAGACAGGGGTCTGTTCAGTCTGTCACTCACCTAAAATGCTGTAATGACTGAAAGCTGATCAGTCGGGGTTGGCTGTGATCGGCGTACATGGGATGGAGAGAACACTGACACATTCGGACCACATTAGTTCTGAACTAATTTACTGCATCAACTTTGATTTTTGTTTCTTTTTTTTCTCTCTTTTTTAGAACACATAATATATCACAGTCACCGCTTGCACGACTGATGCAGTGACTTAGTGCAGTCGTAAATATAGAGGAAAGTAGAGAAAGTGTTCAATCTGCAAAAAAATATCTAACACTTCTGTGCAGTCCAGTTTTATCACGCCTCTTACTTTATGTCACTTTGTAAGCTGCTATGTTTAGAAGACCCATTTGCTGAGCTTAGTCACATTTGGTGACCAATGCTGCTGTCATGTCAACAAATGTCCAGCACATAAATCAAAGTTTGCCCACAATTGTTTTGTTTTCCAACAAAATGGAACCTTTACTGTGTGTCTTCTATTTAATTTTTTGGCAAGAGAGGGTAAATGTCAGAATTAATAAGAGGTTATCGGGAAGGAAAAAGTAATTAAACTCCCTCCCCTCAGAATGAAGCCTTTTTACAGTACATGCTGGCAGATATTTCTCCCTTTTCCTCTGTCTAGACACGCAGGGCAGGACCGCAGCTTACATACTGGACAAAAGAGTCATACAGGTCTCCTGAGAACTGTGAGGACCAATCCAACAGTTGAGATTTCTCTTCCATGGGTTGTAGAAGTGGAATAAAGTGTGAGAACCGTTGCCGCTGCTTAGTCGGTATGGGAAAACGACGTGATCGATGGATCTGAAAGGGCCACTGAAACAATGTCATTTCTTAACTTCAGGAATTCTACAGCATGTGGTAGGAAAGCTTCATCACCACAAGCTTGTCCTGGTAGTCTGGTAGCTTCTAGCTACTGTGTAAGTAGCCGTTTGAGTTTAACACTGACCCTGAGGGAAATTTAATTTCCTTCCCTGCATTACATGTTTACATGTTTCCTTTCCTGCTTTACATGTTACGTGTTTGATAATGGCCTTTTCCAGAAACCTGCTCCCTCCTGACCTTTGCTTCCACCTGTTCTAGTCATGGTCTGCCTCATGTCACTCACCTCATAACATTGACAACACCACAGCACCGGCGTTAATTGCTACATTTACTACTCAGTGCCCCGGCTAATAATCTTCTAGTACCATGCATGTTCTAACCTAGTCGTCCAACTCTGTTAAAGTTAACTACAGCAGATGCAATATTTTTTCCAGCACCTATTTTCTAAACACCTCTTTCCTATTGAAAAAAAAAAAAACTAGAATTGCCAATTTAGCCCAACAGAATCAGCTACTAAGGCTTGTAAAAACTATATATTTCTCAAGAGAAAACACAATATATTATAAATGGACCAAAGTCTGAATGTAGCCATTGTGCCAGAGCTATGTTTCTCATATAAACACACACACAGACAAACACACACACAGGCACACACACATATATAAATCACCCTAATATATATTAGGATGCAAATTTCTTTAGAGCCTGATGTCCACTGCATTGTATCCATTTCTTTCTGCATTTGACTGATATCCATTAGATAGCGTGTCACATGAAATTCGTGTCATCAAAATGAAAAATCTGAATGAGTGCATAATAAGTCAAACATTTTCAATTCAAGTAATTATTTTTTAACTGTTTCCTTAAAGAAAACATTGTTTATTTTGACGAAATCTAGCATTTGCAATAGTTAATTGGCACATCAGCAGTGTGGCTTTCTTCCATATAATGTTGCAGGTTAATTGCTGCAGTGCCACTTTCAACAGTTCCCACATTGTATACTGAGCACCTCTCTGCTAAGAGGCTCCCTATTTTTCTGATCTTGAGAATTCTTTGTTGGAGCAGCAGCCATAGTAAGCTCTGTCTATGATGAACATTTGAGTGAATACATCTACCTGTGTGGCTTTGGCACTTCACACACCCAGAAAACCCTTTCCAGTGATTGTCCTATGTACAGCGTGTATATGCTGCCGTAAACAGGATCTTTCACGTCACCAAATAAGTCAGTGCCTAAACAGTTAAGATCTGCTGAGAAACAGCAATCAAATTCAGAAAGCTGTATTTTGGGCACTTAATGCAGCATGAACAAACTGAGTAGGCTTTAAATGTTTTACCACCAGCTTCTGAAAGCGTGTGCTCTTATATAAGGATAAGTAAAATGTTAAACCTCACTTTCAGAAGTGTTTGTGTCTGAAGCTCAGGTTGGTCAGTCTGCACTTATGCTGAATGGACCTTTTCATCCATGACAGAATGAATCAGACGCATAATTTAGAGAAAGCTGCTGACAGAAAATCAGTAGGAAAATATTTGGATGTTCATACACTCTTGCAAACACATCTCGTGTTAAAAATACAGACGGTTCTGCACATGCATGTGGGAGACAGGAGCAGGGGTGCCTGGCCACCCTCCACTCTCTGTCTATCATCCTTATATGCTCTGTAAATATCCCATCATTTTTAGGTGGTGAAGTCACTGCCAGGAACCTACCAGCATGACAGACACATGTCTTGAACTGTTCGTCCATCTTGCTCCCTCAATCCCCTTAAGTTGGAACTATGAGGTTGTCTGATTATTATGACTCCCTTTCATGTTTAGTATTTTCATAAATACATGCAATCTTAATAAATTCACAATATAGTTTATCTTCACCACTACCACCAGAAAAAAACAGAGACTATAAAACTGTATAGGCATTTTGAAAATATGTGACATTATAGTAGTAGTATAACAGTGAAAGTAAACCTATAACATTATACTGTAAATAACCTAGTAATATATCAGTTTATATCTAATTTGATTAGGGTTAGCTTTGGCCTCGGCTTAAAAAAAAAACAAAAAAAAAAAAAACATACATTACACATGTCTAATTAAGCATTTTTTACTGACCACATATTCTTGGTGGCATTTTTGGCAGCTACTCAAAATGGACAGAGAAATGCATGTACGCATAATTTTCTGCATGGTTATGTGTGTGCATGTATTTGAATTTTGAATTTTTGAGTTTTGTCCAGCAGTGGCAGAACTAGTGGAAAATAGCATAGAAAAGCTTATACACATTAAATACATTAAAAAGCCATAAATTCAATTGACAAAAATGTATCAAATAAAGTTTTCGGCTTAAAAGTCTTAAGAATTGAAAGGATGTTTTTGTAGTTTACAGCAGACTTTTCAGAGTATATGAAGTTTTATTGTTTTAATGTGCTGAAAGGATTACAATAAAAAGACATAAGCCAGAGACACAAACATTTGAATCTGTGCAAGTCTGTTTTTTATTGATGCAATGGGACTGTATACAGTAAGGTTGCCATGGTCCATAAATGTAAATCAACATGGCTTTTCTGAGAAAGAAATACACGGTCTGGTTGTAGCACAGGTCTCTGAGGATTTGTCTTACTGTACAAGCACTACCAGCGAGATGATGCAGCAGCTTAGTGCTCAAATGCTGCTGGCTGTCCACTGCTCCACGGAGATGGAGGCCTGATGTTATTGAAGAGGAATCTGGTTTTAAATGGTATCAAGGAGAACTTCTCTGCTGTTCTGTATCCAGTGTAAACAGCTTTTGAATTACCTTCTTACACCAGTTTGTTGGTTCCTTGCCAAAGAGACACCCATGCAGCACTGTATCACAACCATCTTTAACACTTAAAAGTGTTCACAGTGGACCTGCAACTGAATGAAATGAACCAGAAATCTGTGTGCTTGTGTGTGCACGTAGACTTGTGGGCATATGTGCCAGTGCCCTTAGACATGCATTCATATGTGCAGTAAATAAATATATAATTTATTTATTGTCCGCCTTAAAACATCTATATAGTTGTTGCTAAAAATGCAGATCACAGAACAATAGATTGCAGATGTTTGCATATGTTGACATTATTCCATCCTAATGGCCTGAGTTGAAATAACTGAAGTATTTGGAATCTAAGATCTGATAGTTATAGTTGGGGACACAGTTTCTGGCGAGAGTTTGAGCTCCTGAGTTACAGAGAACAATGTTTAACAACTCTGAATCTCCAACCACTGTAACTTTGTGCAAATGGACTGCAAACATTCAAGATAGACATCACGTAGATACTGAGCAAATTTGCTGATCTGTGGATGAAATAGCCAGTTCAGCTATTACCAAAACAGGGCAGCATTTACGTGCTATTAGGGCCATTTATGTTCAAAGAGATGGAAACAACAAGCTGATTAGGTTGACATCGCACCACCCTCGTTTCAATCTACAGTAAGAGCCTGTCTGTGTGTTAGGCCCAACTGAGAGGAAAATATTCTTGCTTCAGATTGGATAAGAACATTGCAAATCTGATAAATTCAATGTTACTCACAGCTTATTAGCTTATTAGATCTGGTGAATTTAACACTGAATAATGGTCATTTAGTTTTGACCAGCAGTTTGGGGTACATTCAAAGGTTGTACATAGCAGTTTAAAGAACACATCCAGCCTTATTTTTCATCACATACTCTGCATTTTGCACACTAATTGTTGTTTTTCTAATGCTAGGATGAAGACTTTCACTTCTTCTACATGTTATTTCAGAACTATTAATATTATATTACTGTTACAACATGTTGGAAATCCTGTACAAAACTAACAAAACAGTGTACGTGTCTGCACTGTACGTGTCTGTTCCTTTGTGACGATGTGTGTATTTTTGTGTGTATTTCTGTGTTCATAAGAATTCCTGAGGGATAATCCCATAATTAGAGCAGATAGCACAGGAAGTTTATTCAGGTGAGCTTTTTAAACAGAACTGTCTACCTTCTGTACTGTATGAGAGACAGCCAAGCACAAAAGCCTCAGAATGAGGGACTGTTTAGGTGGTTTCCACTGGTACAAGACTGTAAGATTATGGAGAAGAATTTGATCAGAAAAACCTTGTTTTTGACTGAAACAGGGCTGTTTTGACTAAAACAATTTATAAAAGAAAAGCACAAAAGCACAAAAGCTTATATAAAACATATATATATATATATACATACATATATATATATAGAGTGCTAAACTGTATTCTCATTTTATATTATGTTATGTGCAGTTTTATATTAATTAGTTTTCATCAATTTAATGAGAGCATGACACACAATTAGGAGTTGAAATGAAACAAAAGAAAAAAACACATCTGGTTTTAACTTAATCTGCAACAAAATCAAGGTAGTTCTTTGGACACCCAAAACAAACTCTCTGGGTCAGAGACAGGAAGCAGATGGCCTTCCTTCACCCTCCATGTGGGATCATATACCCTCCATAAGCCCATTAACACCTACGATACAGTAGCCATGCCGGCATGCTGTGCGTTAAACTACCATTGCACATCTTTAATTCAGTCATCATTGTTGTCTTCCTCGTTTAATACAAACAAAGTCACATTAAGGCTGGGCGAGGCCATTTAGTTGTAAACTCAAGAACAGTGTGAAAACCCAGAAGAAACCATGTGGTTTTAAACTGCCTCCTCCTCACCATGTTTTTGGAATCACTTCCAGCTGCTCCACAGCCACTAATGGCACCTTGGGCCCACATTGCTGTTTTAACACTGGCCAAGTCTTAGCCCCCTCCTGCCTGCTAGAAGCTAAGGAGGTTTTCAACTACTGTTGAACAAATGATTTTAGTCCATATTACGAGCAATAAAAAAGCCATCCTGCTGAGAGTCCTGAACGTTGTGTTCGTGCAACAGATCTTAATTATGGTAACAGAAGTAGATTTTTTTTTTCTTCTTTTTGAATTGTGATACCTCTATAGGTTTAAGGAAATCCATGAAGATGTGCCATAATCCCACAGAAGCCTTTGGAAATACTTTCATAAATTGTGTAATATGAAATATAGTTCAAGCCTTACACTTACACTGTTATTATCATATTATCAGTACACCAGACAAAGAGAAACCACACACATTTGTGTAGTTGCTGGGCTGTGCATCCTTAACTGCTAGACAGCTATGTAAATGGACATTCAGTTTAGTTGTATTTACTCACAATTCCGTAACTGCCTCTGTTCAGTTCAAAAAACTGTGTACAGCTGTGCACACAATCTATGCCAAAGCACGCTAGAGATGTTCAGTCAGTTAATAACGGGAGGACGACCATTGTCTGTCTGTGTTTCCAGCATGCTGGCAGTTAGCAACTGTAACAGAATTACATGTCTTGAACAATAAAGGGTTTTGATGTAGAAGCGTTTGAAGAAGCAACCGAGGAGCTACAGGTTAACAATGTTGTGAAAGGACACTTTGTGACAGCGGTGATCGAAAGCAGATAGAGCAGTTTAAAGGACAACCTCAGCAGCCTTTACGGAAAATGAACACATCCTGAATACAAATACATGTGGAAGATCTACGTACATAAACAGCCTGGGGGGAAATTTAAATGCACGCAATGGCAGGGGCATTTGTATTCGGCTTGTGTTTATGTTGAAGGGACCTCACTCAGTCTCCTAGAGGCTATCAATGACATCATCTGAGAGAGAGAGAGGGCTCCTGCTGATAACCTTTGACCCTACACAGCTGTCAGTTATAGAAACAGGCAGGGTGTGTGTGTATGTGTGTGTGTGTGTGTGTGTTAGGCGGGTGTTTTTTTGAGCTTTTAGAGTATCGTTGCTTTATCACAATTATACTCCATCATTCTCTTTGCAGCCTTCTAGTGCAACAAAATTCACACATTTTTTCTCCTTATAGTTCTTAAAGTGTACAAACATCATGCAACACTGTTTTTTTTTCCTTCTCTCTTTCAGGTGAACAACAGAATATAACACTGTTTTCTTACTCTTCGTGTGCAATAACGCCATGTGAAGACTAGTCTCTTCACTCCATAGCTTCTTTTAAGTGCAATAACAAAAGTTCAGCACTGCTATTCTGTATAAATGTAAGTATAATTCAACAACCTAATGCCATACCTGTACATATGAATATGTAAATTCATCATTTCTCTCTGTGCATGTGAAAGGCATATATAGTCTTTATTACATCTTCATTTTTAGCCTGATTGTACTTTTGTAGTTCTTGTTTCTTCCATCTAGCTATCTAGCTGCTGTATCATGTTAATTTCTCCAGACAGGGATCAATAAAGTATATGTTATCCTATCCGTTGAATTTGCACTGCCTGGTTGAATAAAACTGGTTTGTCACACACAATTTATAACGAGTGCAAAAGTTTTGGTTAACTACTCAGCTCTTGAATGCTTAAATTATATTTGATTCATAATCACGCAATTTTAAATCATATATGTTTAATTTTCAATGTCTCAATGAAATCAGTGTGCATTAATGAAACCTGCAAGCCTGACATATGAACACGCACATGTATGCTCACATGCATGTATTCATATGTGCGCGTGTGTGTTAATGACCGCTTATAAACTATGTTGCCTGGTCAGATGGCCAATTAGTACGTGAACCTTTCTTTCTGCCCAGTCTGTTAGAATAGGGGCAGGGCACATCTGGTGTCAATACATCTTAATAACTTATTGTAATAATCCTTTTCCTGGACTCAACATGCTGGCACAGAAGCCCATTTAAAAACGTGTCAGGTCTATCTGTTTGAATGGAGCTACATTGCCATCACTAGATCAGTAAAGGTACTGCAGGGCACAAAGCTCCACTGCTCGCCCCCCCTTGAGTAAAGCACTTTGTTGCTTTGCAAACCAACATACCTCAGCAGTTTCAAGAGTAAGCATAAATTCTTCAGTTGGTTTGAAAGCAAGACAAAGGTGAGTTTCTTCAGGTTGTAGAGGAAAGGAAGGACAAGATGTGGTGTTAGTTTGGCACCGGGGGGCACACAGTCTTTCTTTATGTGTCATACACTCCTGTAACTAGAACAACTATGTTTAATTTCCAGTCATCATGGACACACTCTCTGCATGTTTCTCCTGTGAGGTATTTCAGTGATGCTTTAATAATGTCATTAATGTTTTCTGGGCATATGGTGTTTGTGCTTGTGCAGATCATTATTTCAACCTCTGAAAAGCAGAATAACAATGGATAAATGAGAAGCCAGCACTTTTACTAAGGTAAATTTTAACAGATGTTTGGGGGGGGAAAAAAGCTGAATACTTTGTTAGTGAAATCCTCTGGAATTCCAAGGTCTATAGAAAACTAAGATCAAAACATCAGACAAATAAAGCGTTTCTGTGTAAGTACCAGTGTCCTGTTCAATATTTAAATAACAATGGGTAGTGCTGTGGGGAATGGATTGGATATAGTCTTTAGGGAGCTTAAAGAGTAAATCTATCCACCATGCAATTTACCGATCAAGCTTTTGGCTGGTCAGTGTGTTATGAAGCTAGAAAAAATGTCTTATTCTGTCAAACAGAGTCATTTTTGGCAACAGAAACTAGATAGTTTCTGTGTCCTAACTTGACCATCTTGGATATGATACAAAAATAATGCATGGATTTAAGCAATCCTACACTAATTGTAATTTTCCTTTTTTTTTATTGTTCACATTTTCCTTGTTCAAATAAATAAATAAATAAATAAATATATCAATAAAATTACAAAGGTAAGCAGTGAATTGAAATGTCTAATTTAGAATCACACAAAGAACCTGTGACTGGATAACCCTAAGATTTCCTCCTTTTAAAGATAGTTAAATAGACAAATATATATGTATATACATTTTCCTATATTTTGCATATATTTGCTTCATATTTCATGGATGAAAGTGGTAAGATCAAGTTTAATACTGTAAATATATTTATACAATTAGACACTGTTACTGTCAATTAGAAAGTATTGATTCTGCAATTTTGCATAGATTTGTTTGTTAAATGAAAGGTATCTTGAATAATTACAAAACATTATGAAGCAAAAATGTTGAATGAAGGTGTTTTTTTTCCATCAGTTCATATTTATCTTTAAGCATTGGTAGGAACTACTATTATTAGTACTACTGATGTTAACTACAGTCAACAAACTGTCAAATTCGAAGTATCTGTTTCTTGCACACAGTTTGAAAGTTTGTCAAAGGTAAAATCAGTTTCTTCTAAAGTTTTAAATGTTTTGTTATTTCATTAAAGATCTTTAAAATTAGTTTTTTATGAAAATTTATGTAAATTAAAAAGTAAAAACTTACTACAGTTGATATGATCTGAAATCAACAGTAGATTCTTGCAATTTTAAACAAATTACTACATTTACAACAGTGTTTTCAGAAGATTTTTTTTTCAATAAACTAGTAACGTCACGTTATTGCAGTATTACACCCAGTTATTTGTATTATAATACAATATATACCTGTTGTTTACCAGTGTTTTCATTGTTTTTACACATGTAAATAGCCTTAATTAACTTTTAAAGGCAAGAGATGCACATCATCTCAGATAAAATGAAGTCTAGAAACTGTCACTTCACCGCTTAATCCTCATTAGGGTCGCTGGGGGGCTGGAGCCTATCCCAGCTGACTTAAGGTGAAGCCAGGAGACACCCTGGACAGGTCGACTTCAAACTTCTTTAAGCTTTTTTTCTAGTATACAAAAATATCTGTTGAATAACTTTACCTGACTAATTTTATCTTTTATCAGGATTGTAATTCCAATGGGACTGTGCTCTACAACATTTCAGTGGATTTCCAAGGTGAGATTCCGTTGTTTGATTTGAAGGTGATACTCAATAGTGATACTTGAATTGGGTTGTACCATAGACACAGTTACATTACTCTTAGTCTCAGTACACCAGCTTCTTTTCTGACTTGGAGCTGTGAGTCTCTTTAACAACCTGATCAGTGAATTGATGCAGAGCCAACAACACTGAGACACTCTCCAGATTACACACAAACACTTTTGATAAATATATTTTAGAAGAAAACATCAGGGCTGACCACAGAATAAAAAAACACTATTACGAAACCTAACCCAACATTAAAAGTAATAAAAAGTCTCAGACTTTCCGTGAAGCCTTGTAAGTGCACGACTTATAAAAAATTAACGTGAGGATGCTCTAACCCAATTTCTGTTCGCAAAGTTGCTTCACATCGTTTATTTCAATTATTTACAAGCTGCGTCACCTGAAAATCATTTTAATTCAGCTCATTTTTGGAATCTTCAAACAACAAATAGCTGAAAACCCTGAAACGAGACATTAACTCTTGTTTGTTTGAATTAATTAACTCAGATTTAATGTCGTCCACATAGACAAGGACAAGACAGGAAGCAGTGGGAGTAGTAGGGGGGTTAGAGAAAGAGGACAAAGAGGAAAGGAAAGCGTACTAGAATGGATGAGGGTGAGAGAGGCTTGAGAGGATGAAAGAGGGATAAATCGTATGAAGGTGGAGTAAAGGGTGAGGCGAAGGACCTGTGCTGAACAACCAGCAGCCTCCTCCACCGTTCTGTCACTGTCACTCCTGCCTTCTCCTTCTTCCCATGCTTTGTTTTTCTCTCTTTCTCCTTTTTCATCTTTTCTTTTTGTCTTTTGTTTTTTTTGTTCACCTGCTGGAAAGATATAAAGAGGCTCCTCTTTTATTCTTCTTGTTTTTTGACAGAACTCTTGCTATTTTTCTGTTATATTTACATCTTGTCCTGCTGCAGTTTCTTATTCGTCTCCTTCATTTCTTTGTTCACCTCCTGCAAGTTTTTTACTTCGCTCCTTTTCTGGTTCTTCCTCATTTCTTTCGTCTCGCCCTTTCCTCTCTTTGGCCGTGTCCTGTCTGAGCGCCTCCAGAGGACTGTGTTCAGATTTCCAGACTTCTCTCCTCTCTCTGCTGATTGCTTCTTTAGAAAGCCATTCTCATCTCTCTGCCAGTTAGACTTTCAGTTTTTCAGACTCTCCAGAGTCTCATCCTTCAGCTTTTTGATTCGGACGTTGCTCCTGTGTGCTTGTTCAATGAACCGACCCCCTTTCAGCAAGAAGCTTTTTAATATATCGTTCCATGTTACTTACGTGCTCCGCCAGGGGATTATTTTGCTGCATTGTATCTGCTCCTTGTCCAGTTCTTTATTTTACTTCTCGATTGTCCGGTTGTCCTCCTGCTGTTGTTTATTTCTCTCCTCTTTCACCCTGTTGTTCTTCTCCACTGTCTTTTCCTCTTCCTCCTCTTCTCTCTGGAGATTTTTGGCATCTTTAAGCGTACAGAGAGACTCTCTTTATCAATTTCAAGCTTCCTTCATCTTTCTGCTTGAGCTGTTGCCTCATCTTGTCTTCATCCTCCATGACATCGCTCCATATCATGGCAGTAATCTGGCTCTCTGAGGAGGCTTCCTCTTTCAGCTGGTTGGCATTTTTCTTGGTCTTTGCTCCCAGCAAACTTTGCAGTTCTTTAAACTCCCTCTGCTCGGTCTTCAGTAGCTCCTGGAGCATGCTCTTGGGGTTCTGGACTTGATGAAGAAAATTCTCCTTTTCAGAGAAGAGCACTTTGATGTGTTGTGTGCTCATGTACTATATTTGGTCTCTCAGGCTGTTGCTGTTGTTGTTGTTGCTCTACACAGCCCAGAAGGTCACCCATCACATTTTGGTAAGCAGCGTAGTGATAGCTGCTTCAACATCCTCCTCTGCATCTTGGGTCACCACTTTGGGCCATGGCACTGAGAAGCTACTGTGGATTTTGTAAAGGTTTCTGGTTGTCTTTAGTAGACTGTGCCTGTATGTCATAGATGGTCCTCCACCAGAGATGCTTGTGTGCAGTAGACACCAATTGCTCAGAGTTTTTTGGCTCACAGATGGAAATACACCGCCCTCCTCTCTCTATAGATACTAAATACTGATATCATGATGTGACTTTTAACTCTTACCTTTCAGACCTTCTCATACAAAAACACAACTAAGGACCACCACCACCTGAAGACACATACATACACACACAAGACAGACATAGTTGTAGTTCTCAGTACACATATTTGTTAGCATAACAATAAAGTTAAATGAAGCGATAAATAAGAAAGAAACAAATTACATTAATGCAGAAGCTCAGAACAGATACTGCCTGTCTAAGTATATGGTTTCAGTTCTTCACTGAGCATTATCAAATTTTTAAAAATGAAATAAGTATATCTACATGATCCCAAAAAGAAGCAACTCAGCAGAGCAAACAAGGGAAATGCTTACAGCTCCTCTTCACAAATCGAGGTGTCTCAAAAAGAACTTGATTACTTGACCTGGAACATTAGTCCTTTCAACCCAAGTCTGTGGCCATGACATCCATGCTGATCTACGAAATATTAACTTTCATCTCAGAAGGCTGAGACTGGCTCTACTTAACGAAGATAACCTCCACCCTTGAGGTTCTCAACTACCAGTCAGATAAATCCAAAGCCAATTTAACCGGCTACATGAATCACTGATATAAGAATTCATCAGCCCAGAGCATGTTTTGACCATCTTATTAAATGTAAAGCAGATAAGAAACTCTTACTTTGGGCCTAGAAAGGGAACAATACAAGGACTAGAAGGCTCTTTTCTATAGAACCTCCATCCATCCCTGAGCCATAGAGCAGACTTGAAAAAAAACAGAATCAACTGTATAAGCATTTTTTTTCTTCTCTAATGAAAATAGAATGTTAAATACAATTATGTGTTTTTGTTTAGCGTTTTAAATAAATGCTATTTTTTAAGACATTTCCTTACCACATACACACACCTTGCACTTTATCAGGAACACCTGTGCAATAAACTACAATTCAACACAACCTGAGGAGGGTGAAGGTGGTGTGCTGGACTGCATTACATCAAGGAGTGTTCCAAAAATGCATCACTACCATGTATCTTAATGTGGTTGAAAAAATAACCGACACCCTTTTCATCCATCATCATCTCAACATGACAAACATAAAGAATAATTATCACCTTCCCAACAGTGTCAGAATTTAGGGCAGAGCTGTTGTGTTGGATTACACAGGTGTCACTGACGTGAAAACACACCAACCCGGAACCCCTCGAGCCCAACAGACTCAATTTGCATCCAAATTTACAACCCTTCCTTTCAGCCGAACTGCACAAGTATATGTTACAGTGAGTTGGCATCCATATCAAATGAATCTGCATGACAGGACAGCGATGCTAGTAGCTTTTCTCTGTGACAAAGAGAACAATATTTTTGGAACTACACTCGGATTTAATATTAGTTTCAGCTGTGTTTTGATTTCCATACCCATTACTGTGGTTTGAATTACTCATGAACTCATCATTGTATACAATAAACAATCGCAGAGTACAGTTTGTGCAATTTCTTTGAATGTCAAATGATTTAAAATGGTATCAGCTTAGAGCAACCAGATTACCTCTAAGGTTAACAGTAGGGTATTTTGTCTTACATAAATTTGAAAACTGACAGTTTACATGTGTTTTATTAAAAATCCAGGTCCCACAGTAGAAACCTGCCAGGTCTGTACATTACTGATATTTTATATTTTCAGTACTCTGTGTAGAGGATGCCAGTGTTGCTCTTTGCTTGGAGGGGTTGTGTTCTTCTACTTGTCAGCTTACCTGACATATTTTTCAAAAATGCAGCTCTACATCTTTTCACGTTTGGCCGTCTGGTGTCAACAATGTTCCTTTCATGTAAGCTTGACTCAGAAACCCTGACTTGGCTTAATGAGTTGAACATTTCATGTGACTGCTTAGTGTGGCTGAGGTTATTGGGATCTGTGAAACCAGAAAACAAAAACATATCCTGTGTATATTGAACATGCTTCATAGTATAGGTTAGAGAACTGCATTGAAATTAGGATCCCACGATTTCCTATAGAAATCTCATTGGTGTAGGAGGCTATACCTTTTCTGTAGGCAGTCAAAACTAAACTGCAGGTGTCCCACAACCAGATGGATGGTGTCCACAAATGAAGATGAATATAAGATGAAAGCATGTTTTTATATACAAAGCAAAACAAGGAAAGGCGGATGTGGATACATTTGTGAGTTGTAACCAACAGAGATGGAGAAAGACTGGACTTCCTCGTGAAAAATGTGCAAAGTGTTGAAATCCAACATGCACAAATCTGTCACCTCTGGGTTGAGGTGACATCTGAATAACAAATTCTTATGAATGTCATCTTAATTTTCCTATAGCAACAAAAAACAAATGGGCCATTTATAGCATCAAAAAGAAAACCAAATGTTGGCGTCATAAATGTTGAAGTTGGCTCGTGCCATTGGTTACGCCTGGATAGAAATTGAAGTGGTTGACACACGAGTAGAAAAGATGAAAAAAATTAGACCTCAATCATTCTGTGATACTGCTTACAGCTAGTTCTTGCCAAGCCCTAAAGGACAGAGCCCAGGGAGGGGTTCCCCAGAGCACAGATTACCTCATAGTGTCCCATGCCATGACAGTAGGCCTGTCGTCATCTCTTGGCATCCTTCGTCTTCCTCAGGATGTGACGATTAGGAAGGCTGACATCTCTGGGATAAGACATAAGGCATCCAAAGTCATGCTGTAGACCACTGGGTAAGTGAGATGCTGTGTCAATATACCACTGGCAGTTTCATGGCAAACACAGTGCAAACACTATTTACAGTAAGTGCTGGTGTGTCCACACTGGATCCAGTTGCCTGAAATCATCCCCTGGCTGCAGAATGGAGTGTTATGCAATAATGTACTTGGTAAAAATGCATTTTTCTGATTAAGAAAAAGGCTCTCAAGGGGTCTCAAATTGTTTTACTATCTACATTTTAGCTGTCTTATGATTGGCTCATCGGTCAGTTTTAGAGATTTATCAAACTGTCCTTCTCAGGCATTGCTTTGTTATTGTTTCATTCAAAGAGCTTTATACTTTATAAATACCACCACATAGATACTAGACTAACACGCTAAGGACCATTGACCACAATCTGCACTGAGTTGCTGTTTCTATGAGCTCAGTCAGGGGGGTAAACCCAAAACCACAAGTTTTAGCCATATTATAAAAAATTTGCTGAAAACCCAAAAGTCCTTGCGGCTGACATGGAGGAAGTTAAGTTGGCTTTCCTAAAACCAACCAGAGCTTACTGACTTCAGCTTTTTAGAGGACATATGGGGTAACACGAGTATGCAGGGGCAGCGCCTTGACTTCATGTGACTCTCTGGTCACCAATAGACCTTCCTGCTCAAGGATATTATACTTTCAGCTTCAGGATTTATGTGACATATAGGCTCTCTGTCTGAAACCACTGAAACCGTGAAGAGCTGCAGCGCTGACAGACTCGCAGAAAATTGAGGGAGGGATGCAGGGGCTTCCTCCCTTAGAGATTAGTCCCACCACCCGACCAACAGGATACACATAAACACACACGCACTCGCCCTGCAGCTGTTGAACATGTGCATTTCCATGCAGCTCGGCTTTAGGAGACGGCGGTGACACATTCACACCTGTTAGCACCGAAAGCCACGCCAACTCTGACTGACAGCTTCCCTCTGGACATCATCACCTCTCAATCGCAGTAGCGCAGTCCAAGCAAACAGTCCGTCAGCAGCACCTCGGAAGGCTCTGCTATACAGCATTAGTATCAACAACCTTTCCACATCTCTGCTGATTAGCAGACAAAAGGCTCTGATTGTTAAAAGAAGCTTGTTTATCAGAATATAAGCTGCCAGCTGGGAATAACTGAGTGTTTATACTGCTGGACACAAATTATAGCTAGCAAGTTATACTGTATGCGTACTAACTGTTATTTGTAGAACCAGTAGAACATTATTGTTTGATATGTAACATTTAAAGGAGAAAAGTGTTCAGCTCCAATACATCACTTTCACCATGTAGTTTTCTATAATTTTATTTTTTAACAAATATTTAAATAATAAATAAAGTCATAATGCAAATGAATATTGGTTCATACTGCCAGTAAGTCAACTGATCGCTGATCGTTGTGATGGCTGTAAAAACAGCCTCTGCATCATGTTTTTGCTGATCACATCAGAGCCACATGTATATACTATTATACAAGCAGCAAGATTTATTTGAATTGCTGGGGGGATTGGGTCTTGTTAGTGATAAGACATTAAGAGATATATTGTTTGTTATCAAAGCTCAAGCAGTTCCAAGATGAGATTTTTATGTATGGACAGGCATAAATCTACGATAGCTCCTCTGAACTGAGAGGCGAATGACAGATTTACATGCTTGCAACATAGAACAGATCAACAGAATCTCAGTGTTCAGTGCCGAGTGCCATGGCTAACATATGTCCTGTGTAAGACACTGCCCCCATCTCTCTCTGTCTCTCTTCATTACAGGTGATTAATTGGAAGCTCTTGCTCCGCACCGAAGGAGTCAGTATGTTAAACGCCTCTCTGGCTTGAAGTCTGATCCCTCATTGTCTGCTTATCTGCACTTAAAACCTACAGATGGATGAGTCTAAATGGGGATGAAGGCTGTGTGGTAAAGTCATCACGCAGTGATGTAAAGCAGGCACATGCCGAGGTTTCGCCACAAGTTCGCAAGGAAATGAAATACTTATTTGAGTTTCGTTTCCCCCGCGCCGCCTCCCTCCCTTCCATCCTGCCTAATACCAGATTTATTAATGTTATTCTAGGGTCATCTGCATAATGTATATTAGAGATTTACATGGTTGACTAGGTTTTGGTGTGGTGTCAAGGTATGACATAGTAAGTCTGAGTCAGAGAGCTGCCAAGCCCTAGGTTTGACCCAGAAGATGTAAACTACTGATGTGTCTAAATGTCTCTAAGATGACAAATGCTCATCTCCCCCCTATGAATCCTACTTGTTGTAAAAAGAGAGATGCACAGTACTTTAAAGGCTAATATATAACCCATTGATAAGTATAGCAAATAATATGGAACCTTATACGAGTACAACTGTGAAATATGGATATAACGCCGTCTTCTCCATATATATGTTTGTTTTTTTGGTAAAGAAAGTGCATTCTTGACTAAAACATGTTTACACACGTTTCTATGGCATTCTGTCAGGTTGTTCCACACCCCTAGAAAAGTGTTTCACTGATGGAGTTGCAAATTTAAGTTGGCCTTTCCCCCAGAATTAACTTTTGCATGAAGCAAAGCCAATATTTATTCAAAATTTTACAGGATTACTACATTTGCCAAAAACAATATTTAACTTTCCACTGTGAAAAATTGCAACTGTACAAATATCTTTTAAGCTGTGTGCATGTAGGCTTGAAATCACATAAATATCACAATAACAATCAGTCACCATGTAGTGCTCATTGGATGTAACTCATTTTGCTTCAACAAGCACTCAAACAACAAATTTAGTTCCACAATTAGAGATGACCTTGGTTATCTCACAGTTATAGGAAATGGTTATATGATATCTGCGGGGGCTGGAGGGCTTCCCAGGTTATCGCCTGCTCCTCCTCCTTCAGGCTAAAAAAGGTTTAACTGTTTGTACGGACACCCAAAGTGATTTTTGGTTCACACTTCAAAATCCAGACCAGTGCCTCTGTATGGGGCTGTATGCTTCTGTATGATATCTTCTGTTTTCATGAGCTCATTGTTGCTGTCCCTTGCTGGCTGAATCTGGCAGCTGAGTGGGAGCCTCTGCAGACAGACCCTAAGGTCAAGAGGCAAGCATGCTTCTGACTCCCTTCTCTGAGTGTATTCAGACATTTCAGGGCTGTTCTTCTGGCATATCACAATGCCAAGACTTTCTAATAGCTCCTTTCACACCACTACCCATACATACCTCATAGTGCTACAACACAGAGAGCAGCAACAGCATTTTCACAAAGTTACACCATCATGATGATTTTAAAAGTGCATAGAGTGCAAACACATATACTCTTATGCAATCCTGCCTGATGGTTGATGGACCCAGCTGCTTGTGGCTATTAATTCAGCTTTTAGACCTTTGTTGGCATCCAGCCCACTTTACCGGCTGTGTTATCAAGCAAGCCAACTTTCTGATGGCCATAGAATACTGATGCTCAGCTGTTAGGATGAACCTCATGCCCTTAAAAAAAAAAAGAAGAAGAAATGTAAGGCTGAAACTGTTTGATCTCCTCCACTAACTTGGCTGTTTCTTGGATAATCAACAACTTTATAAATGAGGTTGGTATAGGAAATGTAGGAGTTTTAACCTTCCAAATATTTAAAATGCTATTTAGCTGCTTTAAATGCTACCAATAAAACACATTTAATTTCACAAAAACTGTTTCAAGTGAACTTTCCAAACAAAGCCTCAGATGGTTGGATGTAACTGAGCAGACAGTGGCCCCATCAGGCCAATAAATCCTACAAATCACATTCAGAAAAAAGGTGGAGCTGATTTACTTTAGATACTGAACATTCTAACAACATTCATTTTAGTCAGTATGCTCATTAATAACATTTAATTACATGTGACCTTCCTGTTATCACCAGCGAAATATCATGTAATTCAAGATACCTTGCAATTAGTCTGTATTGGTTGTTCAAGCTTTATGTATACAGTTTGGAAATCCATCCTGTGGGGCATTACAAGGCAGAGTAAATAGGCTATTTTTCAAAGCCAAAAGCACTTCTGCAGACTATTTATAAATGGTCTGATTCAAGCATTTCATACCTTTCAACTTCAAGTTTTCTAAGACCCCAACCCTTCTTCAACCGCAATCTTGATTTACTTGGAAATATTGCTGCTGTCGACAAAAGAAAAATATACATGTTTCATTTTGGAAATCAGAGACAGAACATGAGCAGGCTGCCAGTGAGCAGCAGTAATAACGAAATGACTGCCCCTGGCAGGAAATGACACGCATGTCGTTCCTGGGCATCACTGGGTGGTGCTGACTTGCCCAAAATACGCTTTGCCAGTAACAACAATATTACACACAGATCTCTCTATGTGTGCACAAGTTGAAAAAGCAGGGGCTGGCAGTCGTTCCTTCCCCTCATTATTTCCATCTACTTCCCCCTGCTAGAAAATCCTCAATTCTCTGATGCCATCTCTAATAGCCAAGACAACCAACAAATCACAGGCTGATCCACAATAAGGGCTCCAGCTTATACTGGATACTGGCTGACCAGGAATGAGATGGATGATCTGAAGACATAGTGGGTGCCACAGCTTCAGGCAATAAGGTCTGTAGGAAGTGAGATGCATACACTTTCTGACTGGCCAAGTTAAATATTGTTCTTTATGTACACAGATATTGACTTTTCACTATAAATACGCACTACATTATGAGTCTCCTTCACAATCAGCCTGACATCATGTAATAAAGAAGTGGTAGCAAGCTTTTCTCGAGTTTAATTTAGCAGATTTTTTCATATCACAAATTCATCACTACTAGTTTGTTGAACCTTAAAACTGCCACAGTACATATTTTTTATATTAGCAGTGAACCATGACTGCATGTATGTAAAATGTGTCACTCACAGCTTCATGAGCAATTACTCTGCATTTCCCCTCAGCCATGTATCATCAGAACCTTCAGCTCATTGCTGTGGTTTTCCCGCCGACTACATCCGTGTTTCAGTTTACTCTCTTAGACTATTTGTCAAGAAAACTGAAGACAAAGTTAGAATAGTGGAGTATCTAGTAGCCTCAGAATCACATTTCTTCTCCAGGTGTTACCGTAGAGAGAGTGAATTGGATTTATTGTACATTTGCGACAGAGACACAAACATCACTCCAGCTGATAGGAGCTCTGCATTTCCAAGAGGTCAGTTCTAGGTTCTGGCCACAGAAGTTCAAGAATGTTATTCAGTGCCTGCATCCCTGCTGCAACACCTCAATGTCTCTTATCTGTCGACATGACCAATTTGTCTTTGTGGTCTATGCCTTTCTGTTCACCTGAAGGTATTAATATGCCTTTGCTATGGCTTAGTCTTGGGGGTTAGCGGAGACAAGGCTGTGGCTAACAAGCTGGACTGATTTATTTAAACTATGACCGCTCCTCACTTGCGGTACCAGTATGTGTTCTAGGTGGTTTCACATTTCACTATAGCAATGCATGCACTTATCCCAAGGACAAATATACAGCCAAGTAATTCTGTATTGCATTGGAGCTCTTAATGGCTAAATTGCTTATTTTTTCCTCAGTGCTTCAGAGAACTTGAATTGTCTGGGTTTCGTGAAGGAACCCACCTCACCGAGGTTTAATGTGGGCTCAAGGTCACTCTGCTTTGTCTGCTGCCACTGTATTCCACTCAAGAATCCATATCTGTGGAATTATAATTGAGGATAAATATTATCAAGTGCAATCGGAGAGGGTGTTGTGTATTTGTGCTGGGGCCAAGAAGAGAGGCGTTGTGAAACTGAACACCAGCCTGGGTCCTGACCACAGGAGAGCTTAGTTGGAGGCACAGGAACCATCTCCCTCGCTGGGCCGCCACAGGCATCAGGGAATACCGTGGTGAAAGGTCAGGGTAGAAAGTGACGTCGTTTCCACAAATATGGCGACGTATCGTGGACTACAGCGAGCTAACACAGCTCTGAAGAATAAACAGGTCAATGTTCACAACAAATACAGGGGCAGGGGATTACTTTCACTCAGGATAGCCCTGTTCCTCGGGGTCTTGGCATTGTGACGTTGAGTCTTTTCTTCAAGTCTCTCATCACCAGGTGGAGAAAAACAACCCATAATCCAACTTCTCTAATCTTGTACAGGATAACTGTCAGCACCTCCATACACTGGGAAATGCTTCCCGGGCTTGTTACAACACTGGCACCAGTAGTAATCACTCTAATCCTGTTGTATCCATGGTAAACAAAACCTCTTGCACAGTCATTATCTATTCACAGCCAAAGACCGTCAGATAACAAAGCACATCACAGAAAAGAGAATGAATGGACGGAGATGCGAGAAAGCTAGAAAGAAAGAGTGAAGAGTGTTAGAGAAAGCAAAAAGGGGGAAAAAAGGCAAGGGAACAAAGAAGAGAGAGGGAGACAGAGAATAGTATTTAATTGTATTATATAACACTCTCTGTGGTGTGCCAGGCAGCAACTGTTTTCTCTCTTTCAAATGAGAGTTTTCTGTTGTAAAAGCTCCAGGCATTTCTCAGCCTTGATGTAAATGGATACTCTGTTGTTTGATTTATGCAACACAATCCAAACCCCTCCTAGAATGAAAACTCCACACTGTCAAATTTCTGGAAACCTTACATAATAACAGCTTAGTGACATTTATAACTAAACCCTAAAAGTATAATGATGGCAAGCACTTCAGTCTTTTTAAAGAACAGTTATCCGTCACTGAGCAGAAAAGCGAAGCAGAGTCAGGCTTTTTGGGGACGAATGCACACACAGTTGTGGTTGAGGAAAAAAAAAAAGAGGGGGAAGCTGGGTAGGAATCTGAAATGGCTGGTTAAGTCCTCTTTAGTCATATTTAGACATCTTTGCCAACGACTAGAAAGGTAGGTGGCTCTAAACACCACCTATAATCCATTCATCTATGTGGAGCGCGGTGCTGAAGGGAGCGCTCATTCTTCATGTAGGTTCTACTGGGAAACTAGCAAACTGTGGATCTGCTGATGAGCTGTAGAATGAGGAGCTAAGCAAGGAGTGTGACAGACGGGAGCAGTAGGTGGCAGCCAGGTGAACTTTAGATGTACCTTTTATTTTGACTTTATATGTAATTTTATGGGCTGCAGGGTGGCGCAGTTGGTTAGCACTGTTGCCTCGCAGCAAGAAGGTTGGCAGTTCGTGAAGTTTGTATGTTCTCCCCGTGCAGCGTGGATTCTCTCCGGGTTCTCCAGCTTCCTCCCACAAGGTCCAAAAACATGTTGAGGCTAATTGGTGATTCTAAATCGTCCGTAGGTGTGAATGTGAGTGTGCTTGGTTGTCTGTCTCTAAGTGTGGCCCTGTGATGGACTGGTGACCTGTCCAGGGTGTCCCCTGCCTTCGCCCTAAGTCAGCTGGGATAGGCCCCAGCCCCCCCGCGACCCTAATGAGGATTAAGCGGTGTATAGATAATGGATGGATGTAATTTCATTCATAAAGAGGCTAGTTGAATAAAAAGCTGTAAAGATGTGAAAAACCACCCAAAGAAATAGCAGGATATCAATTAGTATTTTCCTAATAATGAGGCAGGGACAAAAGCAACAATATATTGTCATGTTGATCCGTATTAGTA
The DNA here is from genome assembly GCF_000690725.1 of Stegastes partitus. Taxonomy (NCBI): domain Eukaryota; kingdom Metazoa; phylum Chordata; class Actinopteri; family Pomacentridae; genus Stegastes; species Stegastes partitus. Next base: position 602,212 of record NW_007577769.1, on the reverse strand, counting down.
CTAATTATCCTACAGTTGATCCAAATCTTGCTTCATTCTATCTCAACTTATTCATCGCTTTGGTTTCAATGTGGTCGAAAGAGCTCTGACTTTACAGGTGATCTGAAGGTGTACTGACACATGCTGAGGTACGTTCATAAATCATGGCAGCAAGGTAGAAATGTTTTAAATTTGTAGGCCAGCAAAACAAGACATTTAAGATGGACAGTGTGAAAAGTGGTACGCTTTTTGGTTGGAGCCGTCCAGGGTTGTCTTCCACTTCCTTGTGTGATATGGAATAAAGCCAAGGTGATAAATGGTTTCTATTTTCGGATAGATTGCTCTACCACTATTTGCAGTGCTGCACAAGACTCCTTTTTACAACATATAGATGACTTAGAATAGAATAGAATAGAATAGAATAGAATAGAATAGAATAGAATAGAATAGAATATACTTTATTTATCCCAGACCTGGAAAATTATTACTTCTATGGCATCGTAGCAATAGCAAAATTCTATACTACTCTAGTTTGTTTCCATTCAAACTAAATACACAGATATGTAATTCTGGCTTGTATCCTTTTTCTTTCCACTCATACGTCTTTCCTGAAGCAAAAGACAGCAGAAGCTTCTAACAATGTAAAAGTAACTCAGTGCCTGACACATAACGCTATCTTTGCTTCTTCTTATTATTTGGGAAATGCTAGACGTATTTCTGGACTCCTCAAACAGCCTCTCATCTTACCATAACAATCTGATTCAATATGTGGTATTATTGTTATGGAAGGCTGAGCTGTGTGCCTGTAGCAGACGGTTTGGTATTGAAATTCAAGCTGTTGTAATGAAGAAGGTAAAGTTAAGATTTCTCTGCCGATTGGATTTTTGCAGGGGACTAAGTGCTATGCAAAGACATTTTTCAACCAAGGAGAGTCCTTATTTGTGCAGGTAAACGGATAGAAGAGGCGAGTTCAGAATAAAGAACCAGCAATGACCCTTTCAATGCAGTTTTGTTTAATGTGTTTTGAATGCACATATATTTTAGATGCACGCAAATCTGACTTGAATGTTCTCTGCAGTGCCGTTGACTGTCTCCTGCCCTCTGTTGTGGTGCTGCTGGGAAACTTGTCCATGCACATGGCAAAAAATTAAAATCTAAAAACACTGCGCCTCTCGTAATCCCATGTGGTATGTTCCCACTTAACTAGTAATTGTATTTTCTCTTCACATATTTAATAGAACAACATGGCAGCAGCGCTCTTAATTTCTTCCTTGTGCTTGGAGGACAACCCAAGTGTTGAGTGCAAGGAGAGGTGCACACAATTAGCTAATATAATTCACAGATGTGCTCACTGAGGGTTTTTTTTTCTTTCTCCCTTTCTGTTCTTCCTCTCAGCATTGCACAGCGGGCTGGGCAACTCGAGAGTTTGGACACGTTTGGACTCTGCGTTCACCCCATCATGACCTAATGGCGCATACATTTCATATGACGTAGTAATTAAAATACACTAATTTGATAATAATGCAATAACAGCAGCACCCTGAAGGGCTAATTTAAAGAAAACATATCCCCCCCCGACCGCAACTAAAGTATAATACCCCATAGAAAATACAGTAGCCTGTTGGTGTGCTTTCGAGGGTCTCGGGGGTATTTCAGGGTCCTGATTTCATACCGCAGTCATTAAAATCTTAGTTCCCTTACGGCTTTGAGCGCCTGCCTGGCGTCGAAGCTTGTGAATGACATTGGATCTCCAAGGTGTAAACTTGATGAATATCTGAGGCTGTTTTGCAAAGGGTTAAGACTGAGGCTCCTCCATGGATCAAGGCACAGTGGTGACTTAAAGCCAAGCTTCATATTATTTTAACTGGATTGTGAAGTTCATAGGGCATTTCTGAAGGGGTTAAAATATACAATAGGTTAACTCAGGGCAAATATGAAGGGGGAGGAATTGATTCAGACTACTGATCTAGATTAAACATTCTAAAAAGGTTATTTTTGTGAAATTATTTACCTTTGCATGTACAGTTTATAGAAGAGCAGCCAGGCGGAGAAAGAATGTGGGATTACACACAATAATAGGCAATATTCAAACAAGCAAGACGTCACCCATCAGACCAATGGGGTTTAAATGTCATATATAATGATAACAATAAAGAGAGGGCAAATTTCCACGTATTTTCTTCAAGGCTGGTTTTGAACTGGTCTATTTGTTTATTTAACTATTTTAAAAAAAGAGAGAGAAATCAGACTGAAATACTAATAACATCAATGATTCAGGATAGCTCTGTATTTGGAGACAGCATGTTTCCTAAAGACCCATCATTCTACCAGGTTTTAGAAATCAAACCAACTCTTCTTTAAAAGTTTGCTGAATACTCCTACATCAACAAAGCGCTGAAAGTTCTGAAAACGCCCTGGCACTGTCCACTCCAGCTTTGTTAATTATAATAACCTCCTCATAAAAAGGCTCATGACCTGATCCCCAATGTCCATCAACCATGATGCACAGCAATTTTGCCCCTAATTCGTCCTCATCAAAAAAACAAGGACAAAAAACAAACAGAGAGCAGGGACAATAATTTGGCCTCTTTGTTTCCTTCCCTTTGTACTGCTGGCATGGTGGCTTTGAAGCCTACAGAAGTGGAAGTGAAAGTGATTGAACTTGCTCAGTGAAGCTTGTTCTCAAGGACTGAGTTGCACAAATCACGCTTGTGACCCATTTATGTGTGTATTTACTGAGCCCGTGTACAGTACTTCCACATTTTGAGTTTGTTAATGAGCAGCAAGGACACAGCTCGATAGTCCAGGGTGTCAGCAGCCCCCTATTCTAGTGGAAATCTGCTGGCGGACAGCGCTGCATCATTATGGCACTGAGATAACAAGAAGTACATGTTATTTGAGTGGAAAAGTGTATGAGTGTTCCTGTGGATATCGTTTACTGACTGCAGACTCCCAGAGGGTGGTCGCTGGCATGGTTTACTTTCACAGGCAAATGCTTCCATTTGTCATTGTTATGCTAAACACTACTTTGGCATAGAGGAAATTGAATCAAGGAGCTGTCCAGCGGCATTCTTGCGGCTGTCTTGTCTTTATCATTTCCATCAGTCTGATCAGAAACACATTGCGCTCCCACCAACAGAGGGTCAAAGAGTCACGAAACCTTTGGCAGGCAGACATTTCCTGAACACTGCCTCATATACAGCCTGTGCTGGAGTTTGGCAGTGATGTAACGTGTAAATAAGGAATAATTAACTTGTGACCTACAGTAATAGGGTTGTTGAAAATTTACTGTGCAACACTCAGATAACAACAACACATCAATAATGGGAGTTATAAAGTTTCAAGTGCAGTTCTAACCAGTGGTGCTAGTTCATTTCTTTGATAGGCAGCAGTTTAATGTAAGGTTTAAAAAAAGATCAAAGAAGGATATTTTCATAACCTGTCAAAGTAAAACCCAAAATATTTCATATAAATAATAAATATGGAGAAGTACAATATAGGTCTTGTATTTTTGAAAAGACCCTGTCCTGTGAAATGAAGTTTTTACCGTATTAACACGTGCATATGATGCATTTTAATCTGCTGGAATACATATTTTGAAAATAAGCAGTCAGCATCATTTCAACTTGAAAGCTGCAGTGTAACGCTGTCTCCAAAACAGGGATTTAAACCTACGATTGTTCATATGTAACAAAGCTAAGCAAGCAATCCTGTCAATCCTGTCAACTTGCAGGGTAGAGCTTTCTCTATATTCTTCTTTAGAATCCATCTTCAGTTCAAACATATATGACTGAATTAAGCCAATAAAACAAAGTGCTACTGCGTAGCGTACAGTAGTTTCACAGCGTCTGAGGAAAGAGATGAGCTGATGTGCTCGAGCGGCAGCAAGTGGGGAGGGGAGGGTGGAGAGAGAGAGACGTGGATGTTATAGATCAGCACATTCCAGTGGAAACAATGGAGTAGATATAAGGCTTCTTCTTTTTTTTTTTTTTTAAATCAGACAATGAGTATTTTTTATGTAGGAGCTGTTTTTGACCTTTGACATGTTTCAACTGTCACTTCAGTCTTCCTAAGAAACGTCACCAACGTCACCATCCGCTGGTGGTTTCCTGGAGGCGTGACCCGCCTGGCAATCTGTCAGATTTGCCCAACGCCCGCTCTCCTGCCGCCCGGTGGTCTCTGCAGGAGAGCGTCCCATGTGTGGGTCAGCACTAATGCCCCCTCATGGTGTAGAGTTACAGCTCAGCGTCTTTAAGGCATGAGGGAATTATTTTCATTCAAAAAAACAACAAAACAAAACAAAAACAACTTGCACACAGGTAATAGTTACGTTTTATTGGATGTCTAAGACAATTAAATGGAAAAAAAAAAAAAAACAAATGTAAGAAGGCAAATATGGAATTTCAAAAAAGGCAAACCCAACTTTTACATATGAAACAGCAGCATAGCACAGCTAAATGGTGCCAGAAATGAATGGAATGACAAAAATGTTTGATTCAAGTGAAAAGACACATTATTCTTGATAAATGTAAATGGCCACTTTGATTTAAACTCTCCTGATTTACTGCGCATTTTGTACCTGAGTGAATTCAGATTTTTTTTTTTGTTTTCAAATTCACATTATTAGTAAAGACGTAAAGTGCAAGCAAAAAGACTTCAACTGTACAGAAACACTGTACATGTTGATTCTTAGGAAGATAGAAAGAAATACAAAACAAGAACAGATCATCAAAAAAATATCCCCAAAGTTCACATCTTCATGCAGATAAGTTGTAAATGTGAACTGTACACATATCCTGTGGTGCTATGAATCTCAACACTACTGCTCGTAAAAAGGCACATCTTCTCTGGATAAATATAGGTAATATATGATACCGCAATACTGTCAGCTCAAGTTGTAAACTTCATCTAAGGGATTTAATGATGTCAAATAAGGAAAGCAGACAAAAAAACTTCCCTAATCCTTTCCTCTTGTCTTCACTGCCTCTGAGTATTCTCCTGCTTGAAGGTGATGATGAACTTCCAGGCTTCGACGTAATGGGACAGACAGATCTCCTCTGGAAAGAGCTCCTCCACGTCAGGGGGAATGTCCATGTCTTTGCATTCCATGTAGGACACCAGTGTGTCCTTCAAGCTTTAGGATACAAAACAGATACTTTAGAACAGATCAGACATGTAAAAATATGCAGGTAAACTACATAGTGCAGCACTTTGCTACAGTGTATGTTCGGGTAGCCTGAGCTCATAATCAGCCGCCAATGTGGCCTAACGTGCAAACAAAACAGCATCTGCTTACATGAAAAATACAACATGTGTGGAGTTACTCCAAATGCTATTTTGTTACCACTATCTTTTTAAAACCTAATGATCCAAAAAAAGTTTATTTCAGCACTCTTTAGTCACAGAATGTTCTTAACTGGTAATCAGCAGCCTTAGCAATCAATAATCAAATAACCGATAACACAAAATAAACTCTCTGGACACCACTCCGTGCCCTAACATAGCTGCTTTGAATGTAGTGAAATGCCAGAAATTACTCCAATAGCCAAAGTGGTGCCATCTCACTGCACTTCAGCTCACTGACAACACAAGAACTCTGGCTGGTAGGTATCAGGTGTCACAGAAGACTTTGTCATGGTCGCCCTTTACTGGCTAAACTCCCACATGCTCTCTGCTTGCCAACACTGAACTGCTGATAGTCAAAGCAACTGCTTCTTTGGGCCACTACAGTAGTGCGTGGAGGGCATAAGTCGCCACTGGCCAGTCATTTCAGGCAGCTTTGTCCTTCCTTTCTGCTACCTCCATGTTACTGTTTACGTTGCAACAGGAAACAACCACAACAGCCAAGCAGCAACCTTCCACATTGAAAGGATTGTGCAGTAAACTAGCCATGCTACTTTGTTTTTTTTTGGCGGATTATCCATTTTAATCATCATTCTGTACAACAGAATAGTCTTGCAAAGCAGGACCTTTACAGTATTAAAAAATAAGAGGCTCCACCTGCTAGAACAACAAGGGACTCCAGCCAATCTACAATACTGTTTCTGATATCTCCTTCATTTTCTGCCCTATCGGTTCTAATCAGTTTAATTATCAACAACAATTCATTGATTAAGCAATAATCCTTAGCATCCCTAGTTTACAAATAAGTCTTCTACTTTCATAGATGTAAGAATCATTTTACAATTCTTCCCATTTTTAAGACTCAGACCTGTACAATGGTGTGCAAATAACAAAGAATATAATAAATAAAATTGTAGTTTTACCTCCAGTCAGGCCTGTATGTATCAGGAGCATTGGGCTTTTTGAGGACAAGCACCAGGAACTCGTGCATCTCCAGCAGGAAAGTGTCAGCGCTGGTCTTGGAGAAGAAACCAGTCAGCAACCTGTGCTCGTCCTCACCCAGGGCCTGTTTGTACTTATCTGAAACTTCCACAAAGGGATCCTGATGAACACAAAGAAACACATGGAAGGATCATTCATTAGGCCAGCAAAAATCATTACTTCTCTAAATAATGACTGTAATATCATTTGCGTCGTCTGCATACTGCCAGCATTGTGCTGTGCCTTACCCTCTTGAGCCGCAGCATATTTTCTGATTTGAGTGAAGTCAGCAGCTGCCACAGCGCTACACAATGCTTTAGACAACACATGCTCAAGGCCTGTGAGCAAAACAGGGAGAACGTCAAGTTGTAGAGCATGTCTGACACATAAACAGGACATTAACCGATTCAGTTCATGTTCATTAAAATCTAATACTGAGAGTAAACATACAGAATGATAGGGCTTAAGGCCAAATAAAGTTGCTATTTGAGACAATTTTTTTAATATATAAAAAGTAACCACACGATTCAGACTTGTTCTGTGGAATCAAGGATAAAATAATGAGTTCCTCAGACAGGCTGACCTTGAGGATATGCTGAGCCATCTGGTTTCCCATCTGCAGCACCTCCTCCAGGTAGCAGGACAGTTGCATGTGAGGCTCTCCCCCAGTCATGGCCAGGAAACCAAGGGCCACTTCCAGCGTGGACAAGGCTTCACACACCTCACTGTAAGAGTGCAGTTCTCCAGCCACGGCAAAGAGCGTGACAGTCTGAAGAGGCTCCTGGTGGCACACAGACACAATATGCACACTCATGAGAGGATAACTGCAAAGTGTGAGAAGTTAATGACAGTTCCAGGAGCTACTTCACGTAAATCCAAACTTACCTGACTGACTTTTGCTTTCACGTCCTTCAGGATAATCTCATAGTTGCGGTCATGTCTGTTCACTAGTGTTGGAATGCCCTGTGGTAAACAGACACAGACATGAAGGAAACTGTGTCTTAACAATTTTACACTGTATTTTGGGGCAAAGCAGCGGTACTTCTGCTTTTCATTTGCTCACATTGAGAGTGATGAGAGGTTTTCCCAGCAGAAAGCGGGAGATGATCTGCTGCTGGATCTTTGGCAGGTCGTACTCATGAAGGGTCTCCTGGCCCCTCTCGATGCTGTACTGGGTGTTGGACAGAATGAGGGGCATCAAGTCCTTCTCCAGCTCATAGCGAATTACATGGAGGTCAGTCAGATCTGCGGGGCTCACTTTGTAGCTGGAGGAGGAATAAACAGACAAGTCAGCCACGAGATAGTAGCTCTGAATTATGAGGGTATAGCTGCTAGATTGCTCTGTCCAGCTTTTATTTTGACAATAAAATGCTTTCAGTCCTTCTATTATCTTGAGAAATGTGAAGTATGCATTCATGGAGTTTACACACTTCTTCTTACAGCTCAGAGCACATGAGGAAAAATGTGGCATGAGCGCCCCCACCTGGTCTCCTCTCCAGTGTGCTTGTCTACATAGTAGACAAGGTCATTGTGCAGTGCAATCAGGTAGCTGACAAGGGCTGTAGAGCACAGGCCTGGGCCTTGTCGCCGTGGTAACAGCACCTTGAAGTCACTGGTGAGGTCTAGGTCCTTCTGGCAGAACTCAGCTGGGATCTTAATCTCACCTGAACAACATTTAACTCATGTCAGATATAGATGAACAGGCCAGTGTTAAGACAGGCTTGTATGTAGTGTTTGTAGTTACCGTTGGTTGCCAGCGAAACTCTGAGTTGATTCCAGGTTTTCAAGAAGATCCTGATGTATTTCTCATACCAGGCTTTCAGCGAACCTGTACACATGAAAGAAACAGAATATTTCATCCCAAGTGTACAGATGTCAACCCCAGACCAGAACAGCAGTACACCAGACTGACTACAGCATACTAAGACACCAGTGTTAACATCAATGGGTGTCACGTGTGAAGGAGACTTTCCTCTTTTAGGAATACTCAATCATTGTCTCCTTCCAGGTTAAAACAACTCACCCTTGGCAGGCAGGTCTTAAAACTGCCTGTTGCCAGCTATTTTACTACGACATTTCCGAGAAAAGGGTAATTAGGGGCTGCATGGAATTTTGTATGTCTTGTGCGTCTGTGAGTCATACAGTTGAAAAAGCTGAGAACCGCCGGTGTGGACAGATTTGATACCTGCTTTCTGACTGCGAAGAAATTCTGCAATGGTGCCATAAGTCAGCTCAGCAATGTTTTGAAACTTTTTGACGAGATCCTGCTGGAGTGTGAGGATGTCAGGAAGGTGCTTCACCAGTCGGACTTCTGCCTCCTTTATAGAAAACACAAGAAACAGTAGAAGTGTGTTTAGACAATCGTTTTTAAATGGACCTCATGAATGGATGAAGCACCTGAAAATCAGAAAAATCACAATTCATTAAGAAAGTTGTTGTGTCACTAGGACAACCTTGGTATATCAGTTACGAATGTTTTTTAATATTTCACTACAGATTTTCTGGCATCCAAAATGAAAAACATTCAACTTCAACACATTTTTGAGCCACAAAAATTGTTCTGTATGATCCTAAAGGAGGACTATGGGTTACTATATAACCCTTTAAGCTACTAGCAGTCTTCCTGTCTGTTTTGTTTGCTCCTGTCACATTTTTACTCTGTGGGCTCATTTTTCACTGTTATGGAAAATCCTGCACCGCTATGTAAACAGGACAACCATGGCCAGAAGTAGAGAGGACTCAAAAATGTCTTCAGTCCACAGTGACACAGTTCTGTCATAAGTTATAAAAAGAAGGGGGGAAAAAAAACTTGTCTTCAATAATCTTTAAATATTTATTTTTACAAAAATTGAAAAACAAAAAGAAAAAACATCTAATCAACACATACAACATGTTTCTAAGTACCCTTAGTGGCTCTACATACAATAGATATTTTAATTCCACTTTTAATTTGTTTCCATACTTGGGTCCTGTCTGCTCTATACACAGTCTGCTACTCATCTCAGTACAGCCAAAAAGTCCCTGAATTTGTGTGACATGATTGTCACAGCTGAATCACAAATGGCTTCTCAGTTGCGCTGAAAAGAGCAGAGTTTTTAGTGTTTTTTTCTTTCTTTTTTTTTTTACAGAATCTGGCTATTGCTTAAAGTGCATTTGTGGTAAATACTTAAATGAGACATGTAGAATAAAAGGATTTTGATCAAATGTTATGATGTTCAGATTTGTTTAATTTCCCCAATGAAATGAAAACCGCACCCCATTGGTTTAAGAACACTTGGAAAGTTAAAAATCCGTCAGTTATTCCTGTGTCGTTTCTAGCTCTGAACTAAACAGGGTCAGTTTGGCCATGCTTTTCTTTATTTAAAACTGCATGCCTTTTAAACCGTCAGTGGGATTCAGGGTTCAGACGGTTAATAGAAAGAACCCAAGGTACTTAGTGGACAAATGGACCATAACATGCCACATTATATTGGTAGTAACTGTTAAAAACCTGCCATAAGTAGGAAAGAGGGTTCTTTTGTAAACTTTAAATGAGAAATTGCATGTTCAGGGCCTGTTTTCTTACCCTATGCAGAAACCTCCAGAGCACTGGCAGGGTGTCTTTGCCATCATTTTGCTCCACAATGTGGGTGAGGCTCAGCAGAGACACTTTCTCCCTGCAGCTCCACACAGCACAACCATGGATGAGAGAATTTGGGGGAAGTGAGGCCAAAAAGAGACGAGGATCGCCAAACATAAGCTTCATGATTGGATTGGCAGAGATGCGAGAGTCACCCCGGACGAATGTGTTCACTTCCTTTAGCCGTCTATCCAAGTGCTGTAGAAGAAAAAAAAAAAACAACCTATTAAGTATGCATCTCACACACACACGTGAGGCCGAATTATGCTTCTGAAATTAGACTATGTGCATTATTTGTTCCCTGTTACAACACATACAGAGCTAAAGTATTGCTACCTTCAGCTGAGGTGTGATGATGGCATTGCTCACTTCCACCTCCCATCCGTTTCTAGCTTCTTTGGTGGAGAGCAGATTGTCATAAGGAGCAGGCCCTGAAAGGAGAACCAGTGTGTTTAACAGTGGAATCTAATGAATCTAGCATTTCACACAATTTACAGCTGCTTTACTAGAGCAATCAAATGACCATATCTTCACAAGTTCATTTAAAATGCTAGAAATGCAGGATAATCATAAAATACCCTTAAACAATCTGAGTGTTGACTTAAAATGACACCATACAACTTATCACTTTCATAAAATCCCTGTTACACATGAACTGTGAGAAGACATTATGAGATCTCTGACCACTAGAGGTCACCTATTCTTCTTGTGTAATTCTGCTGCTGGTTACAGTGAAGACAGCATAAAATGTACCGTGAAGGAGGATAAAGGTTGAAAAGCAACTAAACAGCAATAAAAAAATAACTGCATCACATATGTAGACTGCAATCAGATCCAGATAACTTTGTTCTCTTCAAATATGCACACAGGACATAATAGTTTTCCACTGGTTTTGAAGTGCTGTAGAATAAGTTTGTTGTTCCCTACATGTTTGTTGCTGGTGGGGTTCAAGGAGGCTGTTGATTAGCAGGTGAACAGCACTGACTGTGTCATCTGTCCCCTTCCCCAGAGATCTGATGAGATGCTTCATGTCCTTCCTCAGGTGTGCAAGTAGAAATGCTCCTGTGTCTGGGACCGGAGGCTTGATGAGCGCAGAGACAGGCTGGAAACACAAAAACAGGGGATGAGTGGCCAGAACAGCACAATATCAACGGTGCTATATTACCAGGGTAATGGGATGTGTAATAAAGAAACTCATATATATTATGTGGAACAATTGTGGTTGTAAAAAGTAACACCTAAGCTACCTGTGGGTTGCTCGAGGCTCCGAGCAGCATGGCCATGTGAGTGAGCATGCGGACAATGGAGAAGGGAACGGGGGAAATGCTTTTTGTGTCCAGCATGTCTGGATTGTCCCTGCGACTGGGGTCACCAAGGATGTGGCCTCTCTGAGTGCGGTCACCCCTGTAAGAGACAATGAATAAATAAATATGAATAAAAAGAAAATATAAACTAATTAAACCAAAATGAATTATTGTCATTTGCAATACATTTTTCTACTGAATTTTGTAGAACACTTACTGCAACTGAGCAGGCCTAAATCCCTGCACAGGCAAATGGTTGTTTCCTCCAATCTCAGCATTGCAGTCTACACAGTGACTTATTTGCATAGGCTGTCCACACTAGAGAAACAGAGATGGGAAGCAAGAAAGTCAAAATGTATAATAAGTGCTAAAAAATCTCACTACAAACCTACTTCAGACTGAACATGACATACCTCGCCAATGGTGCAGGGGTGACCATTTGGACAATCTGCAGCAAAAGTAAATTTAAAAAAAAAAAGACCATGGCATTGTTTAGTGAGGCTGCATAACATCTCCAACTGACATATTTCATACATGAGAGTATGATTGCTTGTGTTAATACTTACAGTACCACTGCAATGGACCCATAGCTTGTTGAGCCACTGCTAACATGTCCTCTGGCATGGTGGGCAAGAAAGCTGCCTGTACCAGCAAACAAAACCAGTCAATTCACTTCAAAGAAAGAGGAGGCACATTTGTTATCACCGTCTACAGCTATTATACATACCTGCATGTTGGCAGGTGCCAATGCTAGCTGCTGCAGGGGTGCTAAGATCCCCTGGTTTCCACAGAGCAAGACAACCGCCAAGTGAATGGTTAATTCCACTGACACACACTGTGCACCAGAGACCCCGGGACGAACAGCCAGCGGTCCAAGTTGGTTGGTCACCAGAGCCTGGGCAAAGGCTTTAACCTCTGGGCTGGTAAGGAGTTTGGATGTCTGGATGTAAGTCACCAGGACTTCTAATTGCTGTTAGTACAAAGATACATAAAAAAAATGGAAATACCACATGGAAACAAATTGACAAACATGATTTGAAAAGAAGTTAGATGACCCACAAACATCTTTTCATATGAATAGTTTGCAAAAAAAAAAAATACATAAATATATTTCAGTTTCATTACCTTTACAAAAGTATGTGGATGTGGTAAAACAGCAGTAATTAACATTTTCTTGTGGTGATACAAGTTCAAAACATATGAAAAAAGTGGCTAAGTGACCTAAAGACGAGTTTAAACTACAGATTTCCTTAGTTGATTCCATTGTTGAGATTTCTGAGCACAGGTAACTGCAGATTGTCAGACAGCACAATGGAAAAACTCCTGTCTTAGAAACAACACCAAATATTCTATGAAGTATGGAAATCTACCAATGGGGTAAATCAAAACTACTTGATAGTGTAAAAATCAAGCCACTTCATATAAATTTAACATATACAATGCCGATGTGAGCCTGCGCAGCTCATCTGCCTTTTTGTTTTTAGGACAACACGTGCAATGTACAGTTTGTTCAGTTGGTTCAAACCACAACATAGTTAACAGATAAATCGAAGCAGTTTTCTTGTGGTCATTTGCACACACAGGTTCAAATTTTTGTAAACAAATAAGACAATATTTGTCATATGTAAGCTGATTCTATATAAAGGCAGCTCATTCGATCTTCATTTGGGGACCTACCTCAGGCTTAGGATGGAAGCTAGCGTTGGTTTCTCTGTAGAGAGTGGTGACCTCTCTGTACAGCGCCAGCAGAAGGTAAACGGTTTTCCACTGTGGTAGGCATCTGCAAGCCTGTGAAGAAAAACCACAAGAAGCACAATGTAGTCATTTAAATATAGATTCAAATGTAGTTCTGTCCTGATACTGAGTTTCCAACAACAGAGTGATGTTACAGTACCTCACAAGCCTGGTCCAGTCCATCCACTTTGCCTTCCATTACTCCTTTTGCAACAGCATCTCTGATCGTCTTGTAATCTTCTCCACACACCAGATACTGGTCTATTGGGGTGGCTTCTTCATTCTGATTGCAGAAAAGATTGAACCATATATTTCAATCACTGCCAGCATGACTTTTAAATTACAGCCTTGCCTTTACTTGGCCATTAGCACTGAAAATCACACTGTAAATGACTAAACCTTTAGCAGAACTTCTGCAGGGAAGAGCCAAGACATTTGATCCACTTTGAGGAGCTTCAGGACAAACTCTACTCCATGCTGGCTGCAGATCTTTCGGATCAAATAGATGCGATACCAGTCGTTCCCACTCCGCCTACACAAGTTCACCATACTGGTCAGGAAGGCTGCGGTTCCACTTTGATCACCTTCCTGGGAGCCTGGTTTAACATTAAAAAGAGAAAGACGGATGATTTTATTTAATTTTTTTTCATAAAATGAACACATTCCGAGTGGGATACAAGTTCTAAATGTGTTGACACTCCAGTAAAAAGACACACCTGTGGCTCTCAGTTTCTCTACAATGAGGCCTGCAGTCATATCCAGGTCCATACGCACTCTAGCCACCTGCTGCAGGTACTCCACAGTGGCTGTTTCAGCAGACTGACTGTGCAGGAAGTCAGTTAGGAAGGCACTCTCATCCTGTAAACATGCATGCTGATCTGCAGGGGACCTGAACTGCAACCTCTCAAACATGGAATCCTAAAGAAATGAAAAGGTTAACACTAACGAACATAAAAAACAAAAACAAACTGTATCACAATATAATATAATGCAATCCACTTGTGGATTTAAATTCATGCGCACCTCCAGGCAGTTAATGTACAAGCAGTAGAGTTCAGTCTTGTCTGTCTCCTCCAAGATGTTGCTCTGCTCAACTGCCATCAGATGCTGCTGCAGGTAATCTTTAACTTCATCAAAGCTTTAAAAAGTGCAAATTGAGCAAAAATGAAAAACACCGCTGCAAATATTGGGAACATACATTCCTTAAGCCTTATGCAATGTGAAACATGGCAGCTCACCTATACTTCAGCAGGAGTTTGAGCACCACTGATCGAACCACTGGATTTTTATCCACAGAGTCATCAAACGGAGAAAGCACCTTGGTCAGGATTTGTCGCTTATCTGGCAAAACATTTCACCAAATAAAACATTTAGAGCTGACAAAACATGCAGTACCTCTACACAGAGACATGGATGTGTGCTGTTACACAAGTGAGGGAGTCAAGAAGTACCTTTGAGAAAGGGAATAGTGTTTGCCTCCACCATCAGCAAGGACAGCAAATGAAGAATGACAGCTGAATCAGGTGGAGCGTTGTCCTTGAAGCACACAGTAGACACCAGGTCGATGAAGAAAGCATTGCACTGCTTCCTGAACTGAGCATGTTGGTTGATCAGAATCCTACACAAAACAAAGTTACACAGATGTTTGTTAAAAATGAGTCAGAAGCCAGAGTGGTAGAGCATGATGGTCTAGATTCAATGGAAATAAGATAAGCACAGAGAGCATCACAATATTTTGTGTTTGGAAAAGAACTGCATTGTATCTCTGCTTTTCATGAGAAACAAAACCAAATAAAATCAGCTGATTACACTCTAATTCACATGCAGTTACCAACCTTATTTCATCTGTAGGAACCATGCGGAAGTCTTCGTCAACTGGCTGCATGCAGAGGGGACAGTACATCTGACCAGGGATCAGCCACTGTTTGATACAGTCTACACAGTAGATGTGATCACACGGCAGACAGAGTGGATCGTGAGGGTGTCCCATGCACACTGGGCAGAGAGTGAGACCAAACCTAGATAAAAACAAATAATTAAAAACGCAGGCGTCCCATAACAATTTAATGGATTCTGCATTATTAACCAAATGAAATGTAAAGCTTCATAAGACCTTTCTAAGCTGAACACAAACCATCTAAGGCCATTGCTTTGAGGAACTACTTTAGGGAAATACTGTCAAACATACAAAGAACCTGCTCCAAAGCACTCTAGGAGAAATGCAGATAAAATGCAGCAGCTATAAAGATGAATCTCTACCTGAAGATGCGTTCGACGGCTCCATCTTTGCAGGTTTTGAGCAAACCTATTACTGCCTCAAATGTCTGCTGAGTTTTTAGGTCTGAATTTTTTTCCAGTATCTAGATGGGAGAGCAGAGGAAATACATTCTGTTACAGACGGAGGAAATATTGTGGTTGTTGTGGAGGCATAGTATGATATGGTATCTATCTATGATATCAAATTTTGGTCAATACAAAGAACCAACCTGGCCAAGCCTTCGTGTATTCTCAGAAACTAAAGGTGCCAGCTTTTTCTCCAGATCCTCAATTCCCAACAGCATGTGTTCCACGAACAGAGAAAGAGAAAATACTCGATTCCACCCAGCTCTAAAAACACAGACACACAACAAATGACTATCCATCCCAATACAGCTCAAGTACTGTAGTTATCTAAAGACAAACCAAAAACCATCTGAATATTTTTGATGAAGCTTGACTTACTGGACTCTACTGACAAACATCCCGCTTCTCTGTCCATAATGTCTCACACTTTCCTCTGAGCAGATCAACTCAATTGGAACCTGGAGTTTCTTCACCCGTCTAAGCCAGGCTTGTCTTTGGGCATCTGTGTCCAGGACTTTGGGCTCCAGGTATTCCAGACATGCAAAGGCAGCATACACATCGAGCACCTTGCAGACAGGGGTATATGAGCACTACGTATTACAGGCTACTACTAGGACAACTTTTATTTACTATTACCAACTCATAAATCAGTTTGAAAGTCAGTATCATGCATTACAAATACAGAAATATTGAACAAAACAGAGAAAATATAAATGCACTTGTTAACTGAGGCTCACCAGTTCAACCCCATCTCTGGCTTGAGTATTTCCCAGGAGGTCCTGAGTGACCTGGGGTTCAATGCAGATCATTCTGGACAGGTTCTGCAGCCGGTTCTTGAACTCATGATAAGCAGCGTGGACCCATGGAAGAGATACCACTGTTTCTGTGTGATTTAGCTGCAATCGCATCTCGCTGACACAGCAATTCAAAGCACCACACAAGAGCTAGAAAATCAGACAATGTCAATCAGTTTGTGTGTTCACACAGGCACACACCATCAGACAGCTGTACCATCAAATTTAAGGGCTTTAAGTGTTGCAGAAAAACAACCTGCAGATCCTCCTGGCAAGTGACGTTCATTGTCATAGAGACGAAATCCTGGAGGTAGCGATGAAAAAACTCTGCCTGCATGTCTGCATCTGATTTTGCGATGTAGCGTCCCAGTGGGGTCTTCCCAAAGAAGTCATCTAAGTTTTGTTGTGTGTGCCCTAACAGACATGCAAATTTAATGTAATACCAAAAATGTGCAATGCGTAGAGATTCTTTTATAATATTTGAGGGTGCTACCTTCATGTTGACGTGCATAAACCCAGAGTTCCTCCAGGTAGTCCTTAATCCTCCAGCTGAAGGGCATGCTGCAGCTCATGTTCCTGTCTTGGGCAATGGAGCTCTGCACAAGGATTGTTCTAGTCTCAGAGCTGTGAAAAGTTTAAATACGCAAAGTGAACGGTTTGGGAAACATTATTAGCAACAGGAATTGGTATCAGTAAAGCAAAGTGCAGTATCACTTACTTGTGGTCAAGTGTCAGGCGTGAGATTTCCAGCAGCTTATCATTGCCAAAGATATCCAACCACAGCCTCTTAACAGAGTCACCACAGTGTCTATCAAGCAGGAGGTCCAGGTTTTGGTCACGGTCAATGACTGCAACTAGATGTGCCAACAGGGGGACAACCACTGCCTGAACACGCTTCCATAAAGTGTGCCTGTGATGAACCCAAACAGAGTTAAAAGTACTTTCCACAAAAAAAATAGGAATACACAGGAGAACAGGAAGCAGACATTGAAGCACTTACCTGAAGGTACCTCCCTCTTGCAAAGCATCAATGTTTGAGGCCTCCTTTAGGACCCAGTTGCTCTTGATGGATGAGATGGTGTTGCTTTCTTGAGTCACCATCAACGAGTGAAGATGCTTCTTCACAATTTGTAGAAATTCACCTGGCCACAGTTACACTGAATGATCAGTATTGCAAAACTACTGTGACGAAAAAATGCACATTAATACATTTGTATTCATACCAGCTATCTCATCATTGTCAGTCAGAAGCGTCAGAAGGATCTCAACTCTCTGAGTGCTGCGGACACCACTTTCCACCTGATCTCTCAGCATGCTTACAGCATTCTGCACACAGCTCCGCAGCAGTGCTGTGGTGTCCACAACATTTTCCAAGCCCTGCAGATGGAGGACACACAGATTAAAATCAAGTGTCTGAAATAACTCAGATTAAAATATAACATTTTTGTAAGACAACAGTGTGCAGACAGCGAAAGCTAACACATTTTTTTTTAAGGATGTTAATGTAATGTAAATGTAGATTTTCAGTTTAATGCAGAAAACAATATATTTTAAGTTATTTCCCCACAATACAACATATGTGAAATACATTTTGCCTATACTTACATTTTCTTCGAACTCTGGTTTCTCCAAGTCATTGTCAGTGTACATGTCATCCACCTCCATAGCTGTGAAGAGTTTTGTGATTTAATGCACCAAGAGAGTTCAAGACAAAGAAAATCCATATAGAGGAAAATATAATCTAATCAAAATTTTTATAATTTATTTAGTTACCTTCAGCCTGATCCCTCTTTGTTTCAAACATCTGACTGATGGTCATGTTTTGCAAGCTTTTGATGTCTGAAACAATGTCTTTTGACCGTCTGAGGTCATCAATGTGAACGGATCTCCACGGCCCTGTGAATATTAGCATGTTTCAGATTATCCTTTATTCTTTAAACAATATGATTAAAAAAATAAATAAATAAATTACATTTACAAGTTGTCGTAACAATACCTCCATGAAAACCAATGTAGGAAGTTCCACCTTCCATTCTTGGCAGCCTGGTGATAAAGTAGACAAACACTTTGCTTCCCATGCTCTCCTGAGTTATCTTGTTGATTTCGTTTATTGACGAATACCTGAAAATAAACAAATAAACGGCAAAAGTCAATATGGCAAAACCTCACAGAGGTGAAAACCCCGCAGAATGGAAATGTTAGACCTACTTTGCAGATGCAATGAGATTGGCACTATGAGAGCCCTCATCAAAATCACACTGAATGATAAGGATCTTGTTGCATGGTCCAGCAGTACTGCTTCCACGCTCTGCTGTGAGGAAGTTTCTACAAGAAAACAGTGATTTAAACTTTAGACTCAAATCATAACATAAGATCATAGTCAGTTAAGTAAATTCTTGCCTACAACAAAATTAAATGCTTTTTCTGAACATAAATTGTTGATTTAGCTGTGTCTCATCTGTTTATGACATGTTTAGTATACAAAAAAAACCTACTGTTGTTTACATAGCCTGTTTCAGGTCAGGTGGTCATAATCATTATGAAGTGTAAAATTATATATTGGACAGTATATCAACAAACCTGATCTTCTTCAGGAAGGAGTGCTCTGTGTCAAACTGCTGGAGTGAGAGAAGCTCAATGCTATGCAACATTTGCTCCAGTGGCTCCAAGTCAGATGCAGTCAAAAGTCTGGAGAATGTTGACACCTATGGTTTGAAATTACAATTAGACCTTAAAAGCACTTGCGACTACAAGGGTATATGTAAACTTGGCATGCCAGCTATAGTTTTACCTCTGTGAAGAAGGAGACGCAATGGACTTCTTGCCTTGTATGAGCAAGTATGTAGTCCACCAAACCGTTGTTATTCTGCTCTTCAAAGTAGACCCTCCCCAGATGTTCACTTTCCACTTTTGGAAGTCCTGTGCAGTCCAACCGCACCACTGAGTCTGGCGTTGCACACTTGAGCAATATGAGTTTTGCCTCATCGAGCATCCTCCTGTCAGAATCTGTGGTTTCCAAACTGTCTTTCTGCCTCTCTATTGCTTGAAGAACCACAGAGGCACATGTGTCTGAGTGGTAACCAATGAAGACATCTGGGGGTTGATATTTGTATGTCTGGGCCACTGCTGAATGCTGAGTGCTCATGGATACAAAAAGTGCAACCCATCTCTCCAGTTCCTTCACCATCCTCTTCTGCTCAGTTTTGAGGACAGTGTGAATGTCCAGGTAGTGTTTCTCCAGCCGGTTGATTAGAGGTATTGGGAACTGTTTGTAGACCACCTCTCTTTCCTCAATGACAATCAGCCTGAAGTCTTTGTGCACCCTGCATTTGACACGATGGGTTCCCAGTCCAAGATCCACATATTTCTGCCCTCCCAAGCATACGTAGTATTGGTTGAGGGCATCATAGAGACTTTCATAGAGGTTCTGCAAGTTTAGGAGCACAACTGTTTGACCTGTCTCCATGCATATCTTTACTCTGTTTATGTTGCGACAGATTTGGGTATACTCTTGGTCTTTTGGGAAGCTGGATCCGAAGATTATCTCTGGTTGACCACTTTCTGAAAAGAAGGTTTGCTGCAAGATCTGTAGGGCTGCATAGTTTTTTGTTAGCACCAGCAGGTACCGACATTCTTCTTCCTGTCCAACCGCCTGAATGTTTTCTCTCACAAACTCAATGGCACTGATGTTCTCCAGGTTTGGTACCATCATCAGTCTTTTAGTGAAGACACTAACTGCATCTACATCATCCCTGCCACTGAAATTTCTCAACACTGCCTTCACGGTCTCCTCTGCAGTTGGCTTCCGTTGAGAAGCTTTGGCCATTGCGAAGATCATCTTAATCAAGCTGTAATAGTCACGCAAGCCAAAAAACCCTTTGCCTTGTTTGCGGCAGATGTTCAAATAGGCTCTTGCAAAGGGTTGGAAAAAATCCCTGACTTTCTCCAAAACCATTGCATCAGATGAGCATATGCCTTTAGCACTCTCAATGAGCTCCTTCTCGTCAGGGTCACCACGGGAGACAAAAATGCCTCTGTTCATCTTCGCAGGGTCTAGTGCCCAGTTGGAGATGCCAATGAATCCAACCTTTTTGTGCGGTAGTGGTTCATCATCAATGCAGCCCTCCTCTAGCAATGGATGAAGGGTTTTCAGTGGCATCTTTGGAGAGTCCTCAGCCAGTCCAATCTCGTCTAGAACCACAACTGAAATGTACTCATCCAGGTTTTTCCCCTCCTGAAAGCGTCCGCATTGCTTGAATGTATTAATGATGCCCTCTGGCGTTGAGTGAGGACTGCACTGGAAGGACACCAAATGGACCTGTTTGAGCATTTTGAAGAGGTCAGAATGAGCAGCTTGGCCTTGCATTGCGTCTGCCACCAGAGTCTTAGACAGTGATTTTGAACTTCCAGGTTTTCCAACTAGGAACAGAGGGATTCTTAACTCAATGCAGAGGACCATCATGAACACGTTCTCCTTGAGGGCACTGTTTCTTGCAATGGTATCGCCCATTGGCACACCACTCAGAAGCAAATCTTGCATTAGTGAGATTTCCTGCATTACCTTTACTGGGCTGTATGCTGGTGGCAGGCTTTTGCTGATTTTTTGTCTGTATTTATCCTTATTTTCAAGGCAGGCGTGGTAGCACACTCCTACAGCCATGACCAGAGACCATAGAACAGGGTCTCTGACCTCAGGCTGTCTCTGATGCCTTTCTTGCTTCTCAGCATTTTGACTACTCTCAAATTCTTCCAGTTCTGCAAAAAACATGACGTGGTTGTCAAAAAACCAAACAAAAGCCTGCATGCAGCGTTCTACATCTCTCAGGCTAACAAAGCTGCATTCATCCTTTCTTGTCCGCATGTACTTCTGTGAAGCTGAAAGGACATCAGTGATCCACTTGATGTAACTTCGATCAAGTTCTTTGCTTTCAACCACTCTTTGCACAATCTGTTGGATGTATATTTTCTCTGTGTGGTCATTTAACTGTCCAAAGTCCCACACCAAAGGAATCATGCTTGGTGGCAATGCTTGAACTCTATACACTAACTGGCGGAGAGGGATAGATCCGAGCTTTTCATCAGTCTCTTCAGCTCCAACTCTGTACCCAAGACCTGCAGATTCTAACCTCCGAATCATTTCATCTGTGTGCTTTCGGTAAGGGTTGCACGCAGCAATAATCTGCAATCCACAGGTGGATGACAGCTTTTCTCCCTTGACCGTCTTGTCGCACAGGACCTCCTTAATACTGCTGATGGCCTCAGTAGTGTTGGCCTCATCAAAGAAGAGAACTGAGTCAAATCCATAGTCTTGCTTGTTGATGGAAGCAATGTCTTCTGCTTCACTAACTTTGCTGTAGATCATCTCTGAAGTTGTTCCTCCATGCACCTTGACCAGTTTCATGTTCTCAGTGGACACTCCACTCCGTCGCAATTCACAGAGGAATTTGATGAGTCTTGTCTTACCACAACCTGTCTCTCCCATGATAATGACAGGGATGCCACACCTGAATCGCATGTGGATTGCCAGCATTTTCAAAATGTTGTCAGTTGTAAGTTCATATGTTTCATCAGGGTCAAGAGGCCACTGGATACCAAGAACATTGCAGATTCGCTCGATTTTCTCCGATCTTGGAAGGCAATCAAAGTCAATGTTGAAAGGGACTCTCTGTAGCTTTAGGCCTTCGTACAATGCCTTTGTCATAACATTCTTCTTTATAACTCTTCCAGAGGTGGGCTCAATGGCATCAACAGAGTTCTGCTCATTGGGCTGGAGATGAAAACCAATAAAGGTCATGGACACATGGTCATCATTAAAGAAGATGTATGGATGTGGTTCTGTTTCCCATCTTTTTCTGATGAGAAAAGGAGCCAAGTCTTCATCTCGGACACCAGTGAGATCGAATTGCAGCCTGCCAGGACTCTGGTCAGAGATGCTGAGTGATGGAGAAGCAAAGTCTTTTGCCATCAGAATCATGAAGTCCACCACAAAGGTTTTAAATCCACTTAGTGTGTCTCCAGTGAAAGTAGCATCACAAAAAACAGATGTCTCACAGTCTTTAAGCTGAAGGTTAAGGAACCATGCAAAATTTCTCAGTTCTGCCCACGATGGGTCCATGATGCCACAGTGCATGAGAAGCATCTGCAGACACTCTACGTGCGACCCCTCAACATCCTGATACGTGAACACGTCTAGATTACTGTGGTTATGAAACCGTGTGAGGTACTGGTATGGCCGCTGAAAGGCTTCGCTCCTGAATTCTTCATCATCCATCAGTGGGTCATCACTGCTCACAATAGTAGGGTCTTCTTGCCTCCTCATCTCTAGCATCAGAACCTCTTTGGGTGGTCGGCAGAAGATATGTGGGAAAACATCTGTGAATGTGCTGTTCACTGTTTGAGCCTGTGCAGAAAACAGACACGAAAGCACAATCTAACATAAGCAACAGCTTAAAATCAGATGACGAATGGTACGTATTTGCGTCAAGCGCTTGTAAAAACTGTTACCTGTCGTGAAGCATTTCTTGCTAACTTGACAGTGGACTCTAAAATCTCAATGACATACAGCTGCTTGTCATTGCACTTCCACATCTTTCCCTCAGAGTCCATCAGATAGCGCAAAATCAACAATTTGAAAAGGAACTCGTGGAGACCTTTCTGCACCTGTTTGAAAATAAAATGCAGTTCAGTAACAGTATATGTAAGCTTTCAAGACATGTACAATTAAAAAGGTTATGTTACACAAACTAAGAATTAACTTGAGACTCATTACCGATGATGTGATGTCAAAGTGGAACATTGCGAGTTCTTTCCTTCTTGGGGTTTCCAACAGAGATTGAAGAATGACATTCTCATCAACGTTTGGTTCAATCAATCGAATGCATTTCATCACTGATTGCTTCTTGGTTGAGTGCGTCAGTTTTTCATACAACCTCTTGATGTAGAGAGATTTACCTGCAATTACATTAGCTCATTATGGCACGTATCCTTCCCAATTAGCAAAAATTTACCAATATGAAATCCTTTATATACATACCAACACCAGCCCTTTTGGATGAGATGACACCAACGCAGAGCCTGTCTTTAAATGCAGCTGCGGCGCTGCACTGATCTGCTGGGACGGCATAGTGTTTGTGGAGGTATGTCTGGATCCTTACCAGTGGCTCCTGGGGAACCATGTGCAATCTGTACTGGCTAAAGGCTGACGGAAGGTAGGCGTGTTCTCGCTCTGAGCTGCAAATGATGACAAGTCTGTAGTCTTTAATACTCTGCATTTTCATTCGCTGAAAAAAGTTCTCAACTTTGGAGCTCACATCATAAGTGAGAAGATCGCCATACAGCAGAGAGTATATCTTCTGTCCCCCATAGCCTGGGCTAAGGCAGCGTCTGAGGAATAGCTCTACCTGCTCGTATGGTGTTGAGGAGTTGCACAGGAGAACTTCATCATAGGTGGGAAGTGTCTGGTCATCACTATTCATGTAAATGGAGATGCAAGATGTCAAGACTTCATCATGTGGGCAAACTATGAGGTTTGGGTTTCCAGAGGCCAGACCTTTGGGTAGCTGCCGCTTTATGAAATTTCCAGTGCTATCATCAGAAATATCTTCGTCACTGTCATGTTCTTCGCTCTCATCAACTTTGTTGGCGAGTTTTTCCAAGAGACTTCCAAGACTTTTTATATCAAGAATGTGTGGGAGAAATTTCTTCATGTCCTTCATATATGCATTCCATATCCGATCAAACTTTTGCAAACCATTTGCTTGTTCCACAAGACTTGACAGAGGATCCAATTCGCTGGTAAAGTCTGGGTCCCCCAGTTCACTACTTGGCATGACAGCAAAAGTCTGAAACTCAATGTCCTCATTTTGTTCTTGTGGTTTGATGAGGATTTCATACTGAAGTGCATGCCAGACTTGCCTCAGATCAGAGGATGTGCAATTTGGCTTGATGAAGGACAGCATCATGAGAACTTGGTCATCAACATTGGTCACATTTTGCTGAGTCAGCTTGCTGCATAGGTAGACTATTTGTTCAGCAGTGTAATAGTTCAGATAGTAGTGTTGGGATCTCTGTTTATCTACAAAATCCATCCAATAGTCCAGACATTTTTCCATTTTTCTGCACAGTTCAGGAAGTTGCTCCTCTATGCTGCCCTCCACAATGAGACTGAGAACAGTTCCCAGGTTGAAGTCCATCAGAATGCTAGGTTCTTCGCTATTTAAACGGCAGTGGATTTGCACCTCCCAGTGTCTGAACAGAGGATTCCCCGCTGTGTAAAGAGCAATGAATGCCTCAGCTAGTCTTTGAACACTGGCAAAAACCTATAAAGAAAGAAACAAACCAACGGTCAGATGCAACTGTTTTATACAGGGTAGAAAATAATTCAAAGATCCAAAACAGGTAATTGACAATTCATTCACAACCATTAATTCATTTTCAAATACATTAAAGAGATACGACATTGCAACTTCTTAATTAAGTTTTGTTTAGCTATCAGACATTGACGTATTAAAGCTGATTGAATAATGTGCACATGGTTATGTGCAGCAAAATAATCTCTTCCATTTAAGCTTGATTAAAACATTAACTTCTCATGCTGACATTTACTCAGACGAACATTTAGTCCATGTCTCTCTCCACATTCCACATGGGTTCTTGGTCACCTCCCTGACCAAAGACCTTCTTGCTTTGTTACTTCTGGTTCTGGTAGCATAAACCTATTTCACTCCCCTTATTTTCTTTTCTTTTTTTTAAAGCCATTGTGCTTTTAAGAACACTCAAAACTGAAAATTGTTGTATATCCTAACCCTAATCTATACCTTGGCTAATTTTATTGCTCCATGGCCAAGTTTTTCCTTTCACATGTGGTGTGAAGTGTTGGAAGTTCTAGACTATGCCCAGTGAATTTAGACACATAAAACAAGGAAAATTTCAAGGACAAATTAAAACAAATGGCATGCATCTGGGGTGGCACAGTTGCGCAGTGGCTGACAGTCGCCACACAGTTTGAACGCCCTGGGTTCAAATCCTGACCTGAGGTCTTTTTTTAAAAATGGGTCTGAATCCATGGTATACAAAAAGGGAAACATTTCAATATACCTCTGCAAACTGATCGACTTCGTTCTGCCCTTGTTCCCCTTTCCCAGACATGAGCATCAGTTTGTTCTGCAGTTCCCTCAGGTCCTCAAGAGAATAGCAGCGCATGTGATGGCCCTCATCGTGCTCCTCTGGAATTTGCAGCTTCAGGGCTGTGTCAAGACACAGCTAGATCGAAAAACACAAATACGTTGTCATGCGTCATTTTGAAGAGATAACCTTTGTGCTGCACTGGCATAGGGATGCAATTATCTTAAACTGTGTTATTTACCTTTTTTACACCTTGTGCGCTGATCAGGTAGATTCCTTTGTTGTTGATGGCTGATGCTAACGAAAGAGATGACAGCTCCACTGACCCGTGACTGTCCTTCACAGTCCTCAACCACTCCAAGTGACGTGCACTGTCCTTCTACAAGAGCAGATTGTCTTTTGTAAGTGTTCAGTGTAATACCAATTTTTCTATTTAACAAGCTTAAGGTAGGATACAGCATGACACTAACATCCAAAAGAATACCTGTAGTTCATTTACTGTCAGTTCTGTTATCAGTGTATTTCTGAGGTACATCCCATAACATCATAATTAACAAGACAGTAGTAAAGTGTGTAAATGACAGTTAAATAACCTCAACATCTAGAATCTTCCCTATTTAAATAATGTACTAATACATTATATACAAATACAAGCACAAAACTATCAAATTACAGTGGCCTCAACTAATTACTTAGCAACACTAACACTATTATCTTGCACATTAACTTTAGATCAAACGATGAACTATGTTCAGTTTGTGGCAATCCTACTGATGTGCTCATTAGTATTGCTCGACAGTGTCCTCTTACTAGTTTTTTTGGCAGGTTGCTGTCATTCTCCAAAGCTTTCCACAGCTTCTTCAGCACTTCTTTAAAGGCATGAAAACCAGAGTCTGGCTTGAGCTCATAAAGCACTGAAGAGTAGCCGAGGACAGCGTCATGGAAGCAAGCGACACGATCCACATCCATGTCATTCTCTCCCGCAGAGATGGAAGCGATGTCAACAAACACCTTCAACTCATTGATATCTAAGAAAAAAAAATAGTTTCAACAAACATTTTAAAATATTTTTCCTGAATTACTTTTAAAACAGGTGTTGCAACCAAGTATTTGCCCCCTTCATGATATCTTCTATTTTTGCATATTTCTCACAAAACACAAAATGCATTTTTAAATGATGATTCATTAAAAATTCATTGAAAACCCACCAAAACCTAGTAACTGGCTGGGCTACACATGGCAGCAACAACTGCATTTAAACTTTAGATAGCTTGTGGTCAGTCTTTTACATCACCGTGGAGGAATGTTGGTCCACTCCTCTCTCCAGACTAGTTCTAATTTGTTCACATTAGATGATTTTTGAGCATGAACCATAGACTGTATAAAAGATGGACGGAGCAACCGGCCCTGAAAAATGAAGCCAACCCGGATGTGTCAAAAACCTGCAATATCACTATGTCCGCTAGTTTCTGGCTCCAAAAAGCCCTGGCTCCCATGGACTTGAATTGGAAAAGAAGTGATCACAGATCATGAAATACTGCATTCCTACAGCTCAGGATTTTTTTCTTATTAGTTTTCATAGTCAAATCCAGAGATCAGGTGGCCAATCTGAAAATAAATCAATACTGACTTTTTAAAAAATCGTCAAAATTTTGTGGAGCAAGGGGTGTGGCCGGCTTGATTGGCAGTCAGCAGTGACGATGCAGACAAAGCGAGCAGAAGGCGGTAAATGTGGGCGTGCAATCCGTCTGACCAATTGCTGCTCCTATGGCTCCGCCCCCCTCCGACGATTTTTGCGTCACTGGCAAAGACAAGATGTCAACCAGGAAGTAGCAAAACCCTGGCTTCATTTTCTCCATGCAGAAACCAACAGGTGATGTCACGGTAGCTACGTCCATCTTTTATACAGTCTATGGCACGAACTGCCCTTTTAAGGTCTTGCCACAGCATCTCAATTAGATTCTAGTCCTGACTTTGACTCGGCCACTCCAAGACCTTAATTTTGCTCTTTTTGAGCCATTCAGAGGGGGACTTGTGTGCTTTTGATCATTGTCACGCTGCAGAACACATTTGTGTTGAGCTTAAGGTCATGAACTGATGGGTGGATATTCTCCAGGAGGATTTTCTGATAGAGAGCACAATCCATGGCTCCATCAGTTATGACAAGTCGTCCAGATCCTCTAGAGGCAAAGCAGCCCCAAACCATCCACTACCACCACCATATTTCACTGCTGGTACAACACTCTTCTTGTGCAATGCAGTATTAGCTTTACACCAGACGTAACGTTACCCATGTCTTCCAAAAAGTTCCACCTTTGACTCCTCAGTTCACAGGATGTTATCCCAAAGGTCTTGGGGCTCATCCAGATATTTTTTTGGCAAATGCCAGATGAGCCTTTATGTTCTTTTTGGTCAGGAGTGGTTTGCACCTTGTAACTCTTCCCTAGATGACATTTCAGCCCGGTGTCTTCTTCATTGTGGAATCATGTACGCTGACCTCAACTAAGGCCAGTGAGGCCTGCAGTTTATCTGATGTTCATCGGGGTTCTTTTGTGCCCTTGATGAGATGTTGATGTGCTCTTGGAGACATTTTGGTCAGCCAGTCACTCCTGGGAAGGTTCACCACTGTTCCATGTTTCTTCATTTACAGATAATGACTCTCACTGTGGTTCACTGGAGTCCCAGAACCTTAACAATAGCTTATAACCCTTTACAGACTGATGACTGTCAATGACTTTGTTTCTCATGTGAATCTCTTTAGAACATGGCATCATGTGCTGCTTTCTCAGCTACTTAACAATATGGCAGCCAAGTTCTATTTAAATGATGCTTAGATTTAGCAAGCCTGGCAGTCATCATATCTGGGTGTTGCTGAGCTAAGAGGGCGATTACTTTTTCACATAGAGCAGGTGGGGCTGGACAACATTTTTCCTTCAATAAATGAAATCATGGTTTAAAAACTGCAATTTGTGTTTTCTTGGGTTACCTTTGTCTTATATTAAAATTACTTTGATGATGAGAAACTGTAATGGTGACAAATGTGCAAAAATAGAAGATATCTGGAGAGGGCAAATACTTTTTCACAGCGCTGTACACTTACCTTCAAGGGCATCCTTGACCCATTTTACAAAGTGTCCTCTGAGTCCAAGCTCGTTGAGACACTGTCTGCGGGGCTCAGTGATGTCCACCAGAACTGTCTTAGCCTGCATCAACTCATTGTCAATGCGACTAAGCTTCTCCTTCTGAAAGTCTGCATGAATCTGAAAGGAGAACAGAGTCAAATATAAAGTTACCTTTGCCCAAGTAACCAGCAACTATCAGACACTGATCACTGGGAGTCATGCATGTAATAGATGTAAAAGAAAACACTGTTCTGTAATTTTGACTCATTTGACTAATTCTATCTCTACATGTGCAACAACTTACTGCACTTAAGATATTTGGAAATAGGTTTTTAGTGGAATTATTATTATTATTATTATTTTTTTACAAATTATAATGTTGACACTTTAAACCCAAAGCAGTTCTTGTTAGTTTTTTTTGGTCAAGTTGTAACCCCATAAATCATGAAAAAAAAACAGATGCAGCTGTCTGATTATGGTTTTTTAATATCATAAATATGTAAAACCTGGAGTCATTATATACAACATTTTGTGCTACCAATACTGGAAAAAATCTGACTCTACATACTATGGATATTTTTATTTGCTTTCATATGTGTTAGCTTTGCTAAATGGTCATTTTGCCATATTTTCTAAGGATATCTTTCCAACCTGCCTGCCAGTTTTGTAGTTCAGAGGGTTAGCGAGTACAATACAGTGCTGTAGGTACAAACAAAGCCACTTACCACTTTTGTGAGTGTCTCAAGAACCTTGAAGTCCCCATTAAGACAAAGCGTCTCTTTGACCATCATGATAACTTGAGCTGAAGCCACAGCAAGATGAAGCTCATGATACTGCTCAACCTGCTGAACCCTGCTGTGGATCCACTGTTTGTCCATTGATTTATCAACTCTGCACATGATGTCCAGGTCCTGAGCAAGCTCTTCGTACTTGCCCTTGTAATCTCGGAAAAGCTGGTTGACCTCTTCTAGCCTTATACTGCCATTCTTCAGACGAGTATAGATATCTTTGTAATCATCAAAGCAAGTCAAGAAAATTTCATCATAAATCACTTCAGGTGTTCCTGTAATAGGTTCTAAGTCTTGCTCATCAGGGTCGTCGCCGTCTTCCATTTCTTCAGAGGCCAGGAGTTTGACTTGTTTCTCCCAACACATTTTGAACACATAACTGTCCTTGAAGGTGTACAGGACCTCGGCCATTTCTCTGATTTGTTCATCCAGACTGAAGTAAGTGACAACACCAGCGTCTGGAGAGGGCAGCTGACCAAACTGATGAACCTCCATGAAACGATCCAAAGGCGTGATCTCAATGTTGACTTGTTGGGTTTCTTCAATTTCGGCAACGTCGACTATCAGGGAAATTCATGAAGCATGTGTAAATTTGCTGCAATTACATAATCAAAACCAAACTGATTAATTCTTCTGATACAGTCAACATACCTGTCATATGTTCTTCTAGTTTGTGGCTCATTGTTAAAAGGACATCGACAAGCTCCTTTTCATGGTACACAGCTGCCACTTCATCTTGTCTGCACTGCAACAGCCTCCTCATTTTGCCACTATCCTTGTATTGCCCATTTTCAGACAGGCAGTCTGTTAATATCAAATCACACACAGACACACAACTATCTCAGTATACCACTCATTATTATGACAGTGGAAAACATTTAAACCACTCAAGAATCTTTGATGACAGGTTTACTGTTATTACCAATCTTTAGCAGGTCTAAGAAGACATCTCGCCTCTCCAAAATGATGTTGAGCAGGCTGATCTTGATGTGTCCTTGGACCATTTGATTGGTCATGGCTGTGAATGACGATATGGCTATAGCAATTCTGTCCCTTGCATCGGGGCTGAGCTTCTCGATCAGCTTTTCATCTGCGCCTGCGGTGACAGAATTTGCATGTCAGTGTTTTATCTAAAAACACCCAATGATTGCTGTGCTTGTCTTGTGCCACAGAGTCCCAAATTTGACCTGGGCACCTAGCATTGATTGTATTTGCCCTAATAAATTAATGATGAGATATTTTTTACCATTACCTTTTACCTTCTTATGCAATGGAATGTTTGTGTTTGGGGTCTGCAAGTTTTAATATTTCAGTTTTTCCTAATACCGTGTAGTTGGAAAATGTCTTTGGCAGCAGTCCAGGAGAGAAGGTGCTGAAGGACCACTTCTTCATCTTCCTGATAGTTCCCATGAGTGTCTCTTGGCCAGGATTTTTGGATAATGGCAGAGATGAGTTTCCCGAACTTCCAATTTATCTTCAACCTCTCGAACAGTTTGCCCTCAGACTTGGTCTGCGTATGATGTAGAACAACAAGAAATACGATGATTGAAAATACATGCAAGCAACCTGTGACTTGTGCACGACCTTGAGTTTCTACATAGAAATTCTTGTCTTTGAGCAGCATCTCTCATCGTTGACTGTGGGATAACGCTGGTGTTGTTCTTAAATATGGCCAGGAGTGCTAAAAACTATGCGAGTAATACATGTAGATGTTACAGGTGAATGAGAAGTCTTCATACCTGACACAAAGCTGTAACAGCCTCGAGAGCACACCTCTCAATGCGAGTAGCAACATGTGGATGGGAATCACTCAGTTCCTCTATCTTTGTGCAGTAGAATTCAATTTGATCCAGAGAAGATTCCTAAAACCACACGGCCACATAAATTAATGAAATATTTTGCACTTTAACCAAAACTAATTCACAAACAGAAACTTACAAAATCACCTACCTGTTTATACTTGCCCTCAAAATCCTTGGTAAATGTTTGCCTCCACTCTTTTGTGCAGTCTTCATCTTTGAACTGGATGGAGATTATGTTGTTCCACATCTGAAAAACACAGCTAATTAAAGCTCTATTTTCAGCATTGTCTAACAATGACAGATATGTGTAACAAAACTACTCACTTCAATCTCCTCTGTTGCTTTAACTTGATAGAACGATGTCAGTCCCCGGCTGAGCAGACCCTGTTTGAAGGACCGACTGATCCAGTCTCTCATTATGAGCATCGCCTGAGAGATCACCAAGTGTTTTGCATATTGCTGCTCTTTGTCTCCTTCTTGAGATTCCTAAATGTGAAATTTTAGTACATAATTAAACTAGCAAGGGGCAACTGCCATGAATTGCTTTGTTTTAGAGGACACTTTACATACCTGTTGCTTGTTGCATCGAACAAAGTCTGACACTGATGCCACTAGATTAGCGCACGCTACAGGAATATCAGGGTAGTTTTGCAAATATGATGCTGGTTTGACCCCTTTGCAGATCTTCTCTAACAGTCTCACTGCTGTTGTCAGGCACTCTCTCCTATAAGCCTCTGTAAAACATCTATGTTTAAAAAAAAAAAAAGAATGATAGTTAAATACATCCATATGCATAAATTCACTTCCTATATCTTTAAATCGAAATATTCAATGAGAACAACAAGGAAAAAGTGATTGACATTAACAGCATTTTTATCATCTATCAGAATGACAAAATGACATTTGTATTATAAGATGCAACACACAATTAATCATAGACTTAGGTAAAATGTGGTCTATTCAAATAGAATTTCAACCAACAAGTACAACTTGTGTGACTACAGAGTTCATGCCTATGCTTTTCAATTAAAAATGAGTAAGGAGTAAATCACCTGTATTTTTCCTCAATAAGACGCCCTTGGATATGTGACAGAATGTCAGATACTGCCTATAAACATAAAAACGTGGAGATTAGTAAATTTTATAACACAAAATCATTGGAAATGCTTGATTTTCATTGGCTGGGAAGTGTAAATTTGTAAATTCATCCCTACTTGGACGATATAACCATACTATGATGTAGCTATTTGCAGTTCTAAATTTAAGCACTATAACTGATCATTCCAGTTGCTGTTTGTACATTTTTGGCCCAGATGACTTTGTCATATTTCCCAGAAACCTATAATAGCTTTATGAAAGAACAAATAAAAAAAGATTTTGTGACAAAGATGCATGTGTTTCAATGATTCCACCATAGAAAATTAAGACTTCTAGGAATAATCTGAAACTACCATGATATGGACTTTTCAAGTGTATGTAAACTTGTGTTTACAACTGTATATGAGAGGCTGTTCCTCAACATAAACAAGTACATCAATGTATCACTTTCTAGTCATTCATTAAGACTGGAAATGAGTAGTTTGTTTCCACTTACCTGAAAATTGCCAGCAGTAATATCGTGAGGAGCATTGTTAGTGAACACATGAAGCATGTCCAAAAGCTCAGGGTTAATGGTGTCGCTGCACTCTATGAGTTCATCAATTGACATCAGGTACAAATAGGATCGAACTAAAAGTGCATCCACCTCCATCAAGTGTCTGTGGTTTTTCATCACATTTAACAGAGCTCTGAGAACAAAATAACAATTAGAAAGCTCACAGTAGTGCAGATCTATTTCCAAATAAATGCACTGACGGATGTCTGAACAAGCAACAGTATATGCTGGCAAAAGTAGAGTCTTACTTTCTGTCTTGACTGTACATGGTTGTTGATGTACTCATATCAAGGCCTTGTAAACCTGCCCAGGATGGACCGTACTTCAAGTTTCCAGAAGTTGGTATTTCAAAGGGTTTCGTGGTGCCTTTGAGGAGGTGGTAAAGTGGCAGTACCATAATCCATCGAGGCATTCTCGCTGTTTTCACAGTGGTTATCAGATTCCCCAACATTTCTGGCAGACTACAACAAAAACAATATGGGCATTTAAACAGAACATTAATTATTACAGAAAATATAATTACTAAGGATAGTACTCTTAAGCTCAATAGGTTATGTGCTGTGTGATTCTAAGATTATTAAAAAGATTGGGTACCAACCTTTTGAGAGTAGACACGCACTGAGAAAAATCTGTCCAGTACTGAAGGAAATTGTCCTTCTCTAGTTTGGGTAAACACAATGCAGTACAGAGCTGATGGTGCTCAGCATTATCAAGTCTGATTTTGTGCTGTCTGCATACATAAAGCATGATCACTGCTGCTCTCAAGGGGTCGTGAATGTAGAGACTCTTGCCATCTCCATCCCTCAGCTGAGGAGTCACGTTATTCAGAATGAATTCTTTCAGCATCTTCTTCACCTACAACAGTACAGAAGAAGTACAGAGAAGTAAGTTGAGCTGGCTGTAGCAGAGGCTTTCTAGACTTTATACACAAACATTGTGAACTTACCTCATCTTCCCCATAGTTTAAGGAATACCACTTCTTTTGTCTCTCTTCATACACAAAAGGCTCCCCATAGACCTGAACGAACTGATTCAGCTGGAGCAGAAAACTTCTCAAGTTGGTATTAGTCCAGTTTCTGAGAAGATCAAATATGCTCTCCAGCATGATATTCCCAGCAATCTCTCTGCCTTGGATCAAATTATTCCTCTGTTCAGGCCAGAGTGTATCCTTGATGCGTTTGAGCACGTTCTTTGATGGCTCAGCACAGATGATGTCATCATATTGATGCCAGTCTCCTATTACAATAAAGATATGATTTTAACTGTGCTCAGTAAAAAATACAACACGGTATAGCAATGCTATTAGCACACATGCAAACACAATTACAACTTGACTTAGTGAAGTTTTCATTTACCGTCATCATTGATGAGGTGGGGTTTCACAAACAAACATCTGTTGGTCGTGGTATGTGAATCCATTTTGTATATGTACTCATACTCATATGTGCTCTTTTTTTTTCTGTAGACAACATATTTGTATGGTATCGACACGGACTGAGCTTTCGATTTGACTGTCATCAGACTGCCTTCGACCAGAAACCCATGTTCTCCAAGATCCCTGCATGAAAAGAAACAGAAATTCAAATATAAGTGGTGTAAACTCAGTGAGACAGAATATACAAAAAACACACGGACAAGCAGGCCTACACACCCACAAGCTGTCAGATTAATGGAAAAGAGTACATGTTTGACAAGGACTTCTCTAAATGAAAACTGAAATTTGGAGTATTACTTTTTGAATGTGTCATTTGATGTGCCATCAGAGTAAGCAACTATCTGAACTTCACTGACTAATAATGTAAAAATAAGTACCTGGTCACATTTAGTTCAACTGCATTTTCATTCCATGTTCCAATGGGATGCCCAGCTCTGATTAAGATATGATCTTCTTTTGGATCAAATTTGAAATCCTTCGAGAGAACTGCATGGAAGTAAATGGTGAGTCTGTCTTGTGCAGCAATCGTATTGTTCCTCGTCGGCCTAAAAAGCAAAAGTAAATAAAAGTAATATATTAAACATGAGGCAAAGATGATATCATGTCAGTGTATACAATCATCAAAGAGAATTTTATCACCTTTTGGGGGGCGGGCCTGTTTGCGTGTTGGAATTTGTGCCATCCTTACTGGCATCTTTAGATCCTTTGTCGCCATCTGAGGTCTTTGCTGGAGTCGAGTCCTGCCTGTTCCCTGCCTGCTCAACCACCATGGGCTCTTCTGTCACCTCTGGGTCCACGCTGGAGCCTGTGTTATTAGCCTGTAGCATCACATGTGCACACGAAATACACACCTTAAACTCACAAAAAATATGTCTATTTATCTAAATATGCAGGCTTCCAGTTGGCAACGAGCATTACCTTTCATAAGTATTAATCTGCATTACCTTTGATGATGTTTGAGGGCCAAAAATCATCTTTTGTTCATTGGCTACAGTCTGCTTCTGTTTCTGGTCCTGCTTGCCTTTTCCCTTCTGTTTGGCGTCTGCTGTCTCTTTTGGCTTTGGTTCCACGTTGGCGTTCTGGTCCAGTGTAGATTGTTTAGTAGCGACTGTGTCTTTCTTGTTTTGCGATTTGTTTCTGTCCGTTTTTTGTCCTTTAGGGTTAGTGGTATTTGTTCCTTTACCAGAACCCGACTGAGAGGTTGTGTTCTTTTCGTCTTCTGAGACGGGATGAGTCGGAGTGTCAGCAGGTGGCGTCTCAGGTGTCTGATCTGTAGTTAATTTTTGTGCCTTGTCCTCTCCCTCTTTAGGTTTACCTGCGGCTTCCTCAGACTGGTCTGTTGTACTTGCCTCTGCTGTGCCAGATGTGTTTTCACTGCATATGGCTTGTGTGTCTTCAGAGGGCGCAGCAGTATTGTTAGCTGCTGGGGAGCTCGGCTGGTTCTGCAGTGAGGAGAGTTCATCTTGGAGTGCATCTGGTGTTTCATCCATTGCATTGTCTGAGTATTCAGTGTCAGAAGTGTCCTCTGTTCTCTTCGTCTGATTGTCCTCCAGAGACATATGCGACATGTCAGATGGACCTTGTTCTTGATCTGATGACATGTTGCCATCTTTCTTCTTTCTGTTCTTCCGTCTCTTCTTTTTCTTAAAGACAAACAAGGAGGACAAATTGGCTTCACAAACATCCAACAATATGAAACCCTAAACTAGCCCTCTTAAACCCCAAACATTTCTGTTCCTGCCTCATTTTTACTTGCTGCGGACAAACCTTTTACTGCAGTATAAGGTTTGCCTTTCTTTGTAGCTACCACAAACATGGGTAGATGCAGAGACAACTTCAACCTGCCTTGTGCAGTATAACAAAGTTAGAATGTCACAAAGCATGAAAAAACTAAAACTGAATTTAAAATTTGAAAATATGGGATTAGTATTACAGCATTTTTCCAAGCGTCCACAGGTGCTATGAATACTGGGAAAAACAACGATTCTGCTTCCTATGTTTGCTTTACTACTTAGATTTTCAACTGGTTCCAAACCCTCTGCTCTGTGTAATCTGCCTGAGAGAGGTGTTGCTGTTGTTTAGTCTATCCACAGTAGAACTCAATACAAACTACTGTCTCCATGTGTCCATATATTAGAATAAACACACCTCTAAAAGTCTCAACAACAAAAGAACACTATGACCTTCATGAAGGAAGGATTTACTGCACAACTGGGCTATTAGAGTAAGCGGTGTAGTTCGTCATTAAACTCTTATGAAGTTGTCCAAAACAAAAAAAAAAAAGCAAGGCAAGCCACTGAAAATTGCTCTCACCTTTTTCTTCAGGTTGCTGAACGTCTCCTCATTCTGCCGTTTAGGAATTTTGTTGAATTCTTTGTTGTCATTTTTCTGAGGGACTGATGTCTCCGTTTTATTGTCCAAGTCTGTCTTCAAGGATTGAGGCTCATTTCCTGCATCTGGAATAAAAAATACAGTGTTAAAGAAATCTAACGGCATGCAATGACGTTTGAAAACCTCTGTGAAAATTAGACATTAAATAAGTCCCAGAGCTATCAGGTACTGCACTTTACCGTACTGATGGAAATTTGATTTGCATTCTAGCTAAATCTTAATCACATCTCCTAACCAGTGAAAGTTGTGCAGAAGGAAGCAGTCACTCTGTATTGAAAGACTGCAAAGAATATATTTTGGGGGGCAATATCCACATTCATACTTGCAATGACAAAAAAAGACTGCACCTATGTGTTATTACTGAGGATTACAGAAATAAAAGCAACAACTCACAAGCCAAGAGTTCTTGGGTTTTTATTGCATACACTAGCGGACCCAATTAGTCATCAAGCGGAGTTTCTGGCTAAATGTGTCCCACAACTCTTTCAGCATACCTCTTTATACTCCTCCTCAAGAGTGAACAATGACTCTTATGTTACATGAATTATTACAATTGATTATCCTTCCATACATGGGCCATGTCTCTCTGATCCTCAACTAACAGGAGCTCTCTCTGTCTGTTCGGAGTACATCTGTTGCGGTCATAGACAGTTCAAGTGCACATCAAGTAACAATCTGCTCATTCAGTGAATGCTGACAGAAGATTTCTCTTTAGCAGGCATTGTGCTAATAGGATTTTCTTGCATATAACATACTTGCTTTATCTCTACAATGTAAGCATAGAGACCCAGCGAGGCATCATGTGATAGAAAAAAGGAACAAGCAAGAAGAGCAGTAAAGGAAGTATTCAGACGTGAAAGTCAACTTCTACGATGTACACATGCATAAATGCTGCATACAGACTTAAGCTTATGTCAGGAACATAAATAAATGATGAACAAAGGCTTGTTCATTAAGTCAAAAGACTCAAGTTTGCCTTTTCTCTGTTGGTATTTTAGAATGCTGGTTAAGAAAATGTTTCCTCAAACAGTGTCTAAAGATGCTCCCCACTCATCCTGCTGTCTGGAAACCGTGAGCAGGTAATATATAAACACTGCCATCTTGAGGGCCAGAAAAATTACACTCAGCAAACGATCATTGTCATCTTTCACTATGTTCATGTGAAGCATGTTGTAATTCAGTTTTGCAAAGTATCTAAATTGTCATGTCATGAAAG
This sequence comes from Stegastes partitus, assembly GCF_000690725.1. Taxonomy (NCBI): domain Eukaryota; kingdom Metazoa; phylum Chordata; class Actinopteri; family Pomacentridae; genus Stegastes; species Stegastes partitus. The sequence continues at coordinate 564,584 of NW_007577769.1, read as the reverse complement.
TATTTATAAAATAAATGTTCAAAGCAGATGCACCTCTTTTTTGTCACATCCCTTTACATGCTCACTTTTTTCAGTATAATTTAAGTGTAATTTAATTATGTCTGTCTGCCTTCAAGCTCACATCAGCTCAGCTCCTAGTGGCGCATTGTTAAGCAAATACAATGTACAAGTATAAATGATGTGTTCCCTAAAGGTCATGATGTATGCTGTGCAACATTTCTGTGAAATCCATTAATGAAGTTGTAATATTTGACTAAATATCTAACCTTATCTACTTACCCGTTGTGTTTGCAGGCTGGGCAGACAGCTTGCTGCCACAATTACTGCAGAACTTGGCTGTGTTCTCCACAATAATATGGCCACAACCTGAGCACTTCATCGTCAGACTTCAGTCATTCCTGCAAAGAAGAGAGAGCAGATTCCTTTTGGTTTCAATTCTGCCGATTGAGGGCTCACGAAACTGTGATCAGCTCCGCAACAGTCGCCCAGAACAAAGTTGTTTACACCACATTTGAACTTTGAACAGCCTTACCCAATAAACCGGCCTCTAAACATTTTGTTAAGTGGCCAGTATGGAAATCGTTTAGCAAGCGTGCCAGTGAGCCACAGCACGCCTGCCGTGAGTTCCGCTGACTAACACCCAATGATAAATGGACTTCATTCAAAGAGGAGAGGAAATTTAGAGCTCTCACAGCACACTAGAATACAAGTTACTCAAAAAAAAACAAAACACTGCCATATCCCGAGGATGTATAAAGGTAACACTGATTACATTTAGGTAAACAGAAAAAATACATGGACTTGTTTAAACATGCTGCTGTACCAAATGACATTTGGGTGCAAAGAGCAATAAACAGGCCAAGCGGCATTTTTATCAAGACAGGTTGACTGTTAGAACTTCTCTCATCTAGACAGATGGTAGGCACTACTTACTTACAGGCTGAGAACTTTACAAAACAATATTTTGAAGAAGATTAATTCTCCTAGGTCGAGTCATATTCAAACATGGGGTAAAATTAGAACTTAATAATATAACATTATGATGTAATTAATATCTAATTCTTGATTCAGATTCTGCTATGTTGTAATTGATTCATATGCACTGAGAATCACAAGGGACGGTTAGATTTAGTGACGTCACATGGACGGATCCATACTTCACTTTCATTTTTGGATAACTGAGCTGGAAATCACCCCAGCTCGCCTCTGGCTGTGGAGAGATCCCTAGCTTTTTAAACTTCTGGCTGCACCTTGAGGCAACAACAGGCTTGAACGTTTAAACCCACAAAGAACAGGGGTGTAATTGATGGGGTTTTTTTTGCACTTTGTCCAAACATATTTACATGTCTATGTCATGTGTAACCAGTCCTTATCAAGTACAGTGTATTTATAATTTATTATGATTATACTGTTTTAGCTATGTCAATAAGGAGTCAACATCGGGGTCTGTGATTGAAAAATAAATACAGACACATTTACAGATACAAACACTTTTCATTATGTGAATGCTTGAGAGATAAAAGCTGATTTATTTGCATAATTGTTACTCTTAAAAACTTTCTGACTAGGACAAATCTATTAAATATTCTTTTTTTTGTATGCCTGCATTTATTTGCAAACATGAACAGTTTTGTTCACTTCTCTCTCATATCAAACCCTGATTTTTTTTTTTTTTTTCAAATTTGTGGTCACGAGACAAAACAAACTGTGTTTTTTGTGCAGTTACAGAGAATTTTATTTGATCTTACCTTTTATAACTTTACTCAGAGGTAGAAAAGAAATGCAATACAAGTTTTTTGCACACATTATGCATACATGGGCTCCAAGTTATAATCCAACACTTCCTTCTGATTATTATATATATATACATTACATGCTTCAAATCTGCAACATAATGATCAATGTTTTTTGTAATTATTTTTGTAATGAAAGAAACCCTTAAAAAAAATGTTTCACATGTCTGCAAATGATGGCTGTGGTAATGTTGCATAGAACAGTGCAAAAATAGAATTGCAGGTGAAAAGCTTGGCGGTGAATTTAAATGAAGAGTTCCTGTTTGTGGTCCCAGCTCACACAACATTATAAAACACATTTCACTTTGTGTGCCATATGTAACACTTCAGTTTTATATACAGTCTGCCATCTCAATTCCAGGTGCAACTTTACATTTTCAGCTGCAGTAATCTTAATTATTAGTAATTATTAATTTGCAACTCAGAATCATTGTTGTCAGTTTGATTGTAGTCTCCTCTTAAGTATTTTGTTTTCTGAGCAATATCTGATGCAAGAATGTCCTGGATTAATAAAGCTCAACTTTGTTTTATCTTAAACATGTAAGTATGTACGTATCTGAGTTCTGGTGAACCAGAACAACAGATTAAAACACGTTTCAGGTTGTTTTTCTGAACGTTTTATTTCCCGCTGTGGAGTGATTCCTCTTCTCAGTGAAAACATCTTTGGCTCCACAGTTTGACCAATCACATATTCGCTTCGCTAAAAACATGGCTTAAGTCACTTCCTCTCTCTTTCCCGTCCTGTAACCTCGTTTCACAGCAAAACTGAGTCAACACAGTACAAAACAGTCAACACCTGGCATTATCCCCGCAGTGTCACGACACGTGTATCGGCTGCAGTTAAAGCTGTGCAGCACCCTTTACTGTGTCAGAGCAGCGGGGATGCTAACAGGCTAACAGCTTCACTCGCTCTACGTTGAGCTGCGCAGCTAACGCTAGCTCCGTCACTTGTTCACGTCCCAGCAAGAAAACTATAATATGTGCAGATATGGCAGGTGTCAACCGACCTGTATCACAGTGCAACCCCGTTTGAGCCAGACTTACTCAGACGTGCTGTGACACCGACGTCTGTTAGCTGCTCCGGCTAATAGGATTAGTTTATCCCCACTTTGTCATAACATCAGGTCTGACGTTATCACCTCCAGCTCTTCGGTGACACTAACAAACACATGAGCTCTCCCGTCTGAGCGGACTTACCTTGTTTTCTGCAAAAAGAAAAGACCGCGAATCATCCCTGCTGCTGCTGCTGCTGCTGCTCCGGCGGTGAACCGGCGATGTTAGTCACATCCAAGACCTGCTATCCCTTCATTTCCGTATCTGCCAAAGTTTCGTTTTGTCAGAAATGGGCGTCAGCTAATAAAGTTTACTTTCACTGTGACTCACATCAATATGATCTGAGGAGGGGGAGTGACCTGTCATTCACATGTGCGTGGAGGAAACGGTCACAACCCTCATTCTCCTCCTCATGGCACTCCATAAACCCATATTTACATTTTTGATAAATTGATGTATTTTTAACACAAGAACAGTTCATCTAAAGGCATAATTATGGGATATACTAGGCCACAAACGCAAAACAACATGGTTGGCTGGTGGCCATGTAAGCAAGTGGCACACACACAAAAAGCTGAAGTATAACTGACAAAGGAAATGTGACACAAAGTGCTTTACAGAACAATCTGAATAAAAACCCTATTAAAACCATAGCACCTACCCCACCCCTACTAAACATTATGTCAGAAATGAGGGACTCGATACAACAGGGACTGAGGAACCATAAATAAATGCAAAGAGGACAGGCAGCATCAGTCCAAACGTATAAAAGCAAAATTAGGCAATAATGAAGGTGAAGTGATAAAAGATCAATAAAACAGATGACAATGTAGCCTATAAATAAATAGAGAAATATATCAATACACTTAGTTTGAAAAAATATCAATTTTAAGTAATGATATTCTTTGGCTTAATTAGAGGGTTTACAGGATAAAAGCATTAAAAGGTAGGACCAAGACCATTACGAGCTTTGTAAACCAATAAAGTCATCTTAAAATCTTTTTTTTTTAAAAAAAGGCCATGTAGCCAGTGCAGAGACTTGGAAATTTGTCTAATATGTGCTGTGATGTAGGAAACTCCTTTTCTTCTGCACATCAACTAAAACCGTGACCATCATTCAAAACACCAGGAGAAGGGATGCTGCGGTGTATTTTAGAGGAAAGAGTTAGTCAGAGTGCATGTTCATAGTTTATTTTTTCAATATTTAAAATTCTGTCCATGTGTGATGATTATTTATTTAACTGCAGCCATTCATGGTAGAGTGACGTGTTTTCATTGTTACTAGGTCTTCTGTATTTTGGTAGCGACTTTAATTTGTAAAGCATCCACACGCATGAACGTGAAAAATCTCACTCATCAACAACTTAATATGAGGTAAAGATATTTTGACTTTTCATAACAGATCTCACATTTTTACAGTAAAATAATTTCCAGCTGTGATGGAGCTCAGGATTCAACTGTGTACCAGGTTGATTTACCTGTAGCTAATAAACTATGTGTGACAGCTCACCTGTCTGAGGTGAAGAAAGCACACAGTGTCATTTACAGGTAGCGCCTGATCAGCCCTGCCTCCATGTTGGGGATAATTCTGCAATCCTATGTAGTTAATCAAGTTACACATTGTGTTGTGTTGTTCGTAAATGCACCTCTCTCTCTCTCTTTGGAGATGTTCTTATAGATCCCGTTGCTGTGCCATGCTGCAGGTATTTAATGAACTCTAAAGAAACACTCCTACAAACAGCTACAAACTAAACCTTAGCTCTTGTTAATGTTTTAAGGCCTATGTGTGAGTCTTCCTCAACAATAAGACACACAAACTTCACCGTTTGTGCCCACTGTGATGTCTATTCACGGGCCGCAAGCTGAATGGCTGCTGAGAGCTGTAACAGTCACCTAATGCTGTTTTCAGTCCTGGAACTTGAACACTGGAGTTTCAGTGAATGACGTTGACCAATCAGATCTGGGGTAGCCAGCGAGTTTTCAGATGTGGCCATGGCCCCCACCTGCCCACCCTTAGAGATGCCTCTGCACTCAAGGAAGTTATGAATCCTTTTATGTTTGTATTTTCATTCTGAAGCATTTTTCTTCTACAGGAAAGCTCTCAGACAACACTTATATGTTTCCAACCTGTATATGTTCTTTCCTCGTGAGTGTCACAATCACATAACGTGATGGTTATGGCATCACAGTACATTTTCTTTTGCTGCAAATGTATTGTTTGGGATTACAATTTTAGCATTTTTCAGATTTAGTCTAAAATTTTGCCCTTATCTGGAATTAATACAAGCAAGATACTCAGTAACTAACCTAATTTAAAGGGCAGATAAAATAGTGCCTTGCTTGGCAGTAGGCCTGCCTCTTAAAGCAAACAACCATGCAATGCCCACAAAGAAGAAATGCCGCACCAGTTCATTTGATAAGCAAAGTGTAAGAGGTCCTCAGCATGGCAGAGTAAGGTTTGTTTTATTGACATTTCAAAGCTACATGTGAGCTCAGGCTGGGTGATGGCTGAAATCAGTCCTGGAGTCATTTAAAGTCACAGGGACAAAGAACTGCTCCTTATCCAGGTCTGCAGTGTTCATAAGCAGAAGAGAAAAATATATAGTGAAAAATGAAAGTGGGCAGTGTTGTTTTCTGTAAGAACTTTGCCTTTAAAGTAGATCAACACTACAACACCTGTCGGTGTGTCAACAGTAAAGCATTCACGATAGGAGCCTGAATTTGGATTGTTTGCATTTGCTTTCTTGTAGAGGGGTCAGGTTTAACATCGACTGCTGAGGCATCTGATTTTGACTCAGATTGAGTCTTAGATTGTGAGGTGGATTGTGGCTGCTTCAGTCGCAGAATTTTTTGACACTATATTTTGGCACTGAGCCTCTCCTGCTTTGGACTGATGGCCACCCATGGTTATCTCATTCACTCTCTTCTGTTTTATTCATGCACTTACAAAACAGAAACAGAACACTGCAACAACAAAAACACACAGCATGAGCGCAACCATCATTCCAACTGCATCAAAGCTCTTTATATGTGTCAGTCTGTTTCGAGACCAAACTCATTTACACAGCTTCAACTCAAAAGTTGATGTTCTTTTGACAATCATCCACTGAGATGAATTGTTCAGCACCTGTATCTGCTCACGAATTTCCCTCTGACACTTACTCCCCGCCAGACCCTGGTTAAGCAGTGAATGGTCTTGCAGTTCCACAGATAAACACATTTCAATTTACCTAGAACGTCTTCCCAGAGGTGGAATGCTCACACATTGAGTCCAAACCATCCCTTTGAAGGGACAAACACCCAATCACTGCACATGCTGCACTCGCCTCCAGGCGGTCAGCTGGTATTAACACTAATTCCACATGAATCTTACATTTTACAGGATTTTAGAATCTCATCAAACTCAGACATGGCAGTTTGCAAAAATGAAGTGTGCACTTACCACTCGTCGTTCTGTTGAGATCCTGTTCATCACGCCAATTTGTTGAGGAATTCTTGAAGAGGTTGAAGGAAGATGAGGAAACCGGCACAAAGAGACACACCGGAGACTCAGATGACTTAGGTTGAAATAAGGTTAACTGATTTCAGGAGAACGGACACTGTTGGAGCAGCAGTTCATGCATGCAATGCCAGCATCAGTTCTCAGGGTTCTCTCGTACCTTAGACCTGACACCGTCCTTTGGTGGGAAATCACATCTAGATTTACGGATGGAAAGGAAAACAAGAAGATAGCTCGGCACCTTAGTGCAATCTGGCCTTGAGAGGCACAGGAAGCGCCTGCCTGTCCTCCTACAATACATCTACACGGGTTCAAGATCCTATATAAGAAGATTTGTAGGCTGGTGTATATCTGTTATAGGTTTGATAGCCTGATGTCATATGATATCCATTTGGGGAGGTCGGGAAAAGTTTAGGGGAGTAAAGGTCAGTATCATCTTCAGAGGCTTAACTGCAGGCAGAGCAAAGTAATTTTTCCTTCACATCCTGCTCCTGCAAATTTTCTGTAAAGGATAACTTGATGTGGGATGACCTTTTATTCTGTTATGAGCTGTGCCTCTGGAGTTCCCACATGACACTCACTCATGCACTGAGGAGAGCTGTGTTTTTTTTTTTTTATGTTAGTGGTGGGCCGTGTATTTTACACCTTGGCCTTCAGTGGCCTCCTACCAGAATCAAACCACTTGTTAAACGCGTCATTATGATGCCACTGCCAGAGAAACCATCAATATCATACAGAAAGGCAGTATAACATCAACAACTATCATGAAGAGAGAATGAATGCCAGTATCATAGCAAAAAAACCAGTTAAAACACTTCACCAAGTATCTTCTAACTGCAGCTGCGCCATATATTTGGTGAGGGGGTGAAGGCAGGGGACACCCTGGACAGGTCACCAGTCAATCACAGGGCTACACAGAGAGACAAACAACCAAGCACACTCATATTTACACCGACGGACAATTCAGAATCACCAATTAACCTCAACATGTTTTTGGACTGTGTGGGAGGAAGCTGGAGAACCCGGAGAGAACCCACTCTGCACGGGGAGAACATGCAAACACCACACAGAGAGATCCCAGGCGTCCTAACCTGGACGCGAACTGGGGATCTTCTACCTGCAAGGCTGCAGTGCTAACCACCGAACCACCGTTGAGCCAATTTGGACTATTATTTGTAAAAAAAAAAACACAAAAAAAAACACAAAAACAATAACAATAATGGGAATATATTCAAACCTAAGTCAGTGACTCTGATAGAGTTTAGGCCAGCATAGAAGGCCTTGCTGTCCCTGACAACTCACCACAAGAGCAATGTTAGACTCCACTTTTATTTAAAAACCCATGCTATGCTCTTATATTTTCAACAGAGGGCAGAATAACTTTGAATTTCCCAGCCATTTCCTTTCATCGAGGCTGTTGTGGTTATTGAGTTATCTTGCTGAAACACCAATCTTGGGTGTTACGGCGAGATAACTCCACTTTGGCTTTCGAGGTTCATTTTCTTCATTTTGGTGCATTGCCATGGTAACTTGGACTGCACTCCCAGGTAAGGTGTACATTCAGGCTGTCAGATTCAAAGGTTTTAGAGCTTGTATGAAAAATAGAAATGGCTACACAAAGGTAGAGACTCGTAACTGTATTCATGAGCCAGGTTTAAAAAGTGTAAACTACTGAATAAAACAGTGAGACCAGCTCTTTAAGACGTTCACAAGGATTTTCCAGGAATTTTATTTTAAAAAGTCAGACACAAAGTAATAGAATCATGTTCTTTTGGTTCATTAATCTGCAATTAAAACCTGCCATCAAATAGTAGTTAGCTCACACAGATAGTCCTGATGGATGTTTGCATATTAAACGTACAGGCGTTTTACCCACTAAATCCCTGAAGGACGACTGCGCAGATGTCGTAAAAACATCATTAAGAAGAAAGAATAAGAGGAACATCATTTCACATTTAAAATCTATTTGCAGTTTTACTCTGACAAACTCTACACAAAGTGTTTCTTTCTGCCACACAGTGTTTTGTTTTTTTTTTAAAAATTGCTTCCAGTTGTACGATATAATCATAGCTTGTGTCTCACATAAACGTCTGTATTTAATTGCTTTCGCATAATTTAAACTTTTACAGCCCACTGAACCTGCCACAATTGTCTGTAATATGAGCAGGTTACTCTTAAGAACCTTGCAAACTCCTGAGAATATTCACTTTTACAGTGCCAACAACACAAAACAGCACTTGCAAAATATACATCCAGTGGGTGAAAATACAGTACTTTGTGTTTAAAAAAAAAAAATTCTCTATAACAGATGCTGAGATATTCTCTCTCTCTGTGTTTGTCAGCTTACTTCCCACTCTTGACTTGGTGAAATCAGAAACACAGACTAAAAGAAGAGCATCATGTGAGAATGTGTCAGAAGGACACAACTCAAACCCTGAAGAAGCTCGGAACATTCTCAAAGTGCAAACAACAAAATCAGTGCAATACAAATTATGGCTATTAAAGGACTTATTCCCTGCATGGTAGATTAGGTTTTAATGATGAGATGTGTCCAACCTTTACAGAACTAGCAAATAGAACAGTGTGGGGGTTAATGCTGATGGTGTGCTTGATTACACATGATCTGCTTCACACCTCAGAGTGCATTGATTTCTGTTCAAGTTGTGTTGATGTGTCTAAAAAAAATGTTTCACGGTTTTGAGAATCTGTCGTGATGTTTTGTTTTGTTCTTTTCTGAGTGATAAGTGTCCATGTTTGGGGGGGAAACGTGTTTTGTGTTTTATTTGTCCTGTTTTCTTGCCTTCTTGATTATACTGGTCATCATCACTTTAATTCTTAAGCAACAGATAGAAACATTTTTGTAAAACTTCAGTAAATAAAATCACAAAATATACCCAGTTAAACAGATATCCTCAAAGCATCGTGTGTATGTCTAAGGCTCAGTCCACGAAGGGTTCAGGAGCTGGTTCCTGAAAAAGAAAAAAGAAAAAAAAACATGTTTGCACTTTCTTCCACGGACATTTATTAATGTGGACTTGCTGAACTTTACCTTCCCACTGTGGTGTAAATCACACATCCATCATCATTGAGAGGGTCCATCTGCTCCACCCTGGAGGTGATGATACGGTTGATAAGTGACTCTAATGCAGCATAATGCTAATTATTGTTTGACAAATAGGTTACAGCTGTAAAATACTCTCACACGTCTGACTTCCTCTTGGTGTTGAAGTTCACAGTTGCATAGACAAGTTCTCCGTCACACTGATTATATTTACTCGCATCACACACAGGCCAGTTGACGTAGACTGAATTCTAGATACAATCAAAAAGAAGCATATGATAAGAAAGAGCATTACAATACACTTATAATGTTATGCATACATTATATCTGAATTCTGGGCAACTGTGTGTTGTTTTTCCCCCACACCCACTCAACAAAAACAGTGTCTGTTCTCTTATCTGATGCTCACGAAAAGAAGAGGATCCGGTTATGGGTTTGACTTGCTTGTCATAAGTTGTTTAACAGACAACCACACACAAACATGATTCACTGATAAAATCAGAAAACAATAGAACCAGAGAAAGCTTAGGGCAGTGATGATGGTGTCACCTGTGCGTCCACCTCACAGTCAGCTTCTGGTGACACTGTTCCTTTTTTGCTGAGCCTTAAACAGAAAAACAGACTTTGTAAGATCATTAAAAGATTATCTTGACGGTGTTGTGGTGTAAATACAGCTTACCTTCTGATGGCAACAAGAGTGGCTACAGTGAGAAGTGTGGCAGCAGATGTAGCAATCATAAGTACATCTCTGGTGAGTGTTGGCCAGAATACTAAAGGACAAAGCTGATGCGTTAGTTAAGAATAACAAGCACATTTTTAATGCCTCATTTTTTGCAAATCCTGATCAAAACACAAAATGATCTAGCTGTTCAAAAGTGATCATTTCAAAGAGACGTTTATGATTTTGAGTGGCCACATTATTAGGAACACGTGTATGCAGTTCAGTGGTTCTGCTGTAAGATTTACTGTTACAGACAAACACAACAACATGAAACACTTTTCAGTGTAATGTGTAGCAACTAGGACTCCTATTAAAAAAAATTTAAAAACACATGATTGAATGTTTTTCTCCAGTGTCAACAAAAGTCTAACATTTTAAAATGTTGTATGCTTTGTCCCATTTACCTTTAATCTCCAACGCTATGACAGAGGAGTTCTGACTCCCATGTTTGTTGGTGGCTCTGCAGAAATACTGGCCGTCATCACCCTGAGAGACCTCGTTAAAACGGTATTCATGCTGCTGTCCCACAGCTATAATATCGTTATCGTATATTTTAAACCAGGTGTAATTTTCCACTGGCGGGTTTGCGTGGCTGCTGCAGATCAGGGTGACATTGCTTCCGGCGTCTGCCTTTGCTGATGGTTCGACAGATGCTGATGTATTCTTTGGACCATCTGAAAGAAAACCAGCTGATCAGAGTCATGATGTAAACTCTCAAACTGATTATTTTGACACTTCAGTGTCAGAGTTGTGCCACTCAAGGAGGCAAATAATTTATTTATTCTTAAATTATTAAAAAAAAAATTACATGAGAGTGTGTGTTTTTTGTCTTATTTAATGAAGGATATTTACATGTGTAGAAGATCAAAAATATTACTAGATAAATATAATAAGAACCTACATTATATATATTTTACAGGTTACCAACACTTATGGATATTAAACAATGATGAAAATGCATTCATTCAGCCTTTTTGCTGTGAAAACATCTGTGAACATATCAGACGTCCCTCATTCAACAAAATAATCTGTGTAAAATTCCAGAACCAGTCTTTTTTATTCTGGTAATTGTCGTCAATTGTATCTTATTTTAGAAATATATTTACAGTCTTAACCTTGAATTGGACAGTTTTATCTATTAAATAGAAAAGGAGATACTTTTACATTTGCAGTACATTTTTGAATCTATTTTAACTTTTAATGTTTAAAAACATTCTCTTTTTTAAAAAATGAGATATTATGGTTGTTCATAGTTAGAGATTTTTATTCTTATTTTATCTTATTTACACTCTAGGTTTTGCGATGGTTTTGATATCTTGGTGTATTTTCCAAATAAAGGAAATGAAGATTGTTTAACACACAATTTTTTATTTATTTTTTGCCTTTATCTATATTATACAGTTTAATTTTTTCCTCATTCTTTGTGTTAAACTTTGTGTTGTTGCTGCTCTTGTCCAGTACTCACATTCAACATCAATATGTTTGACTGGTGGAGCTGTTCCTGTGTGTGATTTTAAAGAACACGTGTAGTTTCCAGAGTTTGTCACGGACATGTTTCTTAAATGAAGCACAGGTCCTTCAGTTATGTTTTCTCCATTCTTAAACCAGGTGAACTCAGATGAAAGTTTATCACAGCTGTTTACGCACGTCAGATTCACAGAGTCGCCTTCCTTCATTGTTTCCTTTCCATTAGGTTTTGACACAACCATGCTCAAATCTACAACAAAAAAAAAGCCCCACAAAAAACAAACAAACATGCAGTTAATGTCTCAAACTTTGCAGATTAGAAGACTCTGAACTCTGTTCTGTTCATTGAAAAGAAAACAAAAACTTACCAATTATTTTCAGTGTTGGGCCACCTCCACCAGTCCATTTACCACCTCTGGAGTCAGTTGTAAATCTGAAGGTGTATTTTCCTGCATCATTATGCTCCACTTGATGTATTTTCAATGAACAGTTGTGATGTCTGTTACCGATGTACTCAAATCTTGAAGAGGCATTATTTAACTCACTGTCATAAATAAAAGGACCAGCATAAATACTGTGCCTCTCATGACCCCACTTGACAGTTTGTACTCTCTCACCGTCCGGATAGAAAAATGAGCAACGAAACACAACAGATGATCCTTTCACTGCACAGATATGTTGCCGGCGATACCTCACTCTATAAGTTCTGCAGAAAATACCTGAAACAAATGTCACAATGTCCACTTTATCCATTTATTTTAACGTTACCTTAAAATAAGATATAAATGTTGTACGTACCACCCAGAATCAGCAGCATCAGGGTCCATTTCAGGTTTCTACCTTCAGCACACATGTCCTGTGCACTCTTTTCTCGAATAGATAAATATTATGAAGCCTCTAATCAATCAAATATCTCTCAACAAACTCTGCAGGGTTTTTGCAAGAACAGAAAATATAGATTGTCTTCTCTCTACAACGGCAAGTTCATGATTGTCCTGAAATGGGGTCATGCCACAGACTTAGTGCGACGCTTGCATTTCAACGCAAGCGGTATACATATGAAACCCTGCAGGGAGGAAATAACGTGGCACGCTTATGGGTAGCAGAGTCGGAGCAACTGTGGTGTCATGGTGTTTTTTTTTTTCACACAACAATGGCTCAAATCTTAGTACACTATGGGGAAGTTGTCTCAGCACTGCTTAGCTTAGTAATGTCTTATTCACCTTCCCGGTTAAAGTACGGTAGCTGGCTTGGCTCAAAACTGTATATAAACAGTATGCAGCCATGATTCCCCAGAGTATAGTAACACTTAGTCATCAGCTCGTAAACAGACACTTTAGTGATTTGCGTAAGACCTCGAGCGTGTGTGTGTGTCAGCAAAACCTCCAATTATACACTTGCACATTAATTTACAGTTTTCATTGTAGCAAGATGATTGAAAACAATGATATCGCTACAGCTTTTTACAATGTCCCAGCAGTGCAGCTTCTCAGTGACTGAGATAGGCTTAAGTCAGGGTATGGCTGATTTACAGGGCAGCGTATTGCCCACACGCTCCATTACAAAAGAAACAAAAAAAAACTGAGGGTGGAAACGAGGACATCTCAGAATGCGTCAGAAACCCCAGAACAGTTGTTGTAAATAGCAGGAGGTTTTATGAATTCTCACACACAAGTTCACAAGCCGCCAACAAAATCATTGCAACAGTGCAGTTAAAAAAAAAAAACACACTTGGTGCAGAATGAGCATATTTGACTAGATTTCCCATTAGATCGTCTTTAAACGCCAACACGTGCATCACCTTTACAGACAGCTACGTGACCAGATGGGACCATAAAAGCTGATTTCACATGTTCTAAAAGTCAGTTCACACCACTTTCACTCATATTTATGAAGGCTTCTACTGACTTGCACTTGTGTTGATCCTAACTTGTCAGGTATTACAAGCTGCTAATATCAGTGTTTAGGGGAGGAAAATATATTTTTTTAAAAAACTGTTTGCACACAATTCACTGCAAAACTGTTTGTTGTCAAATTAAGAAGCTTCAGTATACAAAGGGTTTAGCAGATGCTCTCTGTGAAAGAAGAAAAGTGTTTTCAATTAAGCTGTCTCAAATATATAATTATTAATTAAATGTTAGGTAAATGTTTGGGGTTTTTTTTTTTTGTTCCTTCCCACCATTGCCAACCACTTGCTCAGACGGAGTCCAAAGGCTACTTTGGATTGTTGGATTCTCTGTTTAAATTTGTAAGGTCTATAAGATAAGATAGATAAGATATGCCTTTATTTATCTCACAGTGGAGAAATTCACATTGTTGGTAGCAGCATTAAACAGACATACACATATACGAGAGAAAAGAATAAAAAAAAATGTACATATAAATATAAGAAATAGTGCAAACAAAGAGAATAGTGACAACAGAATATGAAAATGGGCTTCTGAATGGGGGGTATATAGAAAAGATATATGTATATATATATATATATATATAAAAGATAGGGATTAAATATATAATAATAGTAGTAATATATACCTATACCTTACTATGTTAAGCGCTGTGTGATGGCATATGTTGTAAACTGCACTATACAACTAAAATTGAATTGAATTGAATGTGTCATTTCTCACTGAGCTTTTCCTGCAGGATGTAAATCACGTCTTCATTCCTTCTGCTGCCTCCTGCTACTGCTACAGTGTCAGTATACAGTAGATGCCTCCAACACAGCATGAACTATTGTTTGAAGTTGTATAAATATCTCACATGTGTGGTTTTATTTTTGTTGAAGTAAACAGTTGCATAGACGACTTCAGTTGTGACTCCCTCATAGTGATTCATCTGTCATGACTTGTCATTGTCACACATGAGCCAGTTGTCAATATTCTGAATGCACTCATAAAAAAATAACACATGATTAGCACCTTAGCAACAGTTTCCTCCCCCTATATGAAAGTCTACCTATATGTTTCTATTATGAGCTTCTACACGCTCCTTTTTACCCACAACCACACAAAAAAAAAACAACCTCTGCGTTCTTTTGCGATGCCCGTCAAAGTATTTACAGACACATCGATGGAGGTTTCACTAGTCTTTTATAGACTCAAGTGCAGAAGTAGCTCTGTTCCTCAGACGGTCCTGGTCCTAACATAAAGTCTATATGTGTGCCACAAAAAAAGTAAGACCACAATGTGAAATTACTCTCTAAATTATCAACAGTAACAATTCCACCTTTTTGTCTTCCTCACAATCTGTCTTTAGTGTCTTCATTCTCCTATTCTTGCATCTGGAATTATCTCTTGATCACTGTTTGATTGGTAGAAGACATGATCATGATATAGATCAGCAGACCCTGAAGTAATAAATACCAGATCATGAGAATCAGATATGTGACCGGTCACTCACCATATTTAGTGAAAGCCACATCTTATCTGAAGGAACTGGGTAGTACTTTTTAATTACTGCGCTTATTATTCATGTATGCAAAGTATATGCATGCGTATGTGTTAAGTCTGCATATGTTCCTACATGCTGTTCAGTAAGAAAGGAAGAAATCTGCTTCACGTAAGGATCACTCTATCTGTGGTCCCTAAAGGCTTAGCAATTTGTCTTTTTATATTAGTCTATTGCAAAGTTATATGTATGTGTTAAGCCAGTCTGGATGCTGCCATTTAACCCCAGTGGATTTCTCACTGTGTATCCAGCTTACCTTCTAACACCAATAACAGTGATCACAGCCAGAGGCACAGCAACAGCAGCAATGAGAAGTATGGCTCTGGGAGGTGTTGTCCAATATTCTGTGGGGGGAAAAAAGCAGTAGGAGCCTTAGAGCCACGTATACCTTTATTAAACCTTTTGGAATTTGTCTTAAATCAAATGGTAGATTTTGAAATCATAAGTTATGTTACTATGACACATACAGCAGAGAAATTTGTCTGACCTGATCAGGGGGTGTAATCAATCCAGTGTCAACAACATATCATTCTACAGTGTTAAAAAATCATAATAAAATATGAAATAAATATATTTTAAGTTGAGGTGTCAAAATCATCATCATCATTGTAAAAGCAGAAAATAACTATCTCTTGAAGATGTAGTAATTTTTCATAATTCAGAAGCATTCTATAGCCTTTTGAAAAGGAAATATTAATACAGCATAATACATTTTAATAATAAAATACAATGAATATGCAAATGCATTTTAGCAGTCTTTCTATCTAAAACAAAAATAAATTCAGACTATTCAGCATTACAGGTTTGCATTGTTTTATGTTGCATATGATGTAGTAATTTTATGATTGAGATTAATTTGTATATTTCAGAAATACAAAAAAAAAAATAAATAAAAGTTTGTTTGTTTGTTTAAAGTGACAGCAGAGTCTCCCTCCACTGCCGATCTGATGAACACTGATGTGTTCTTAAGGACACCTGAAACCGCATGTCGGCTCTGCATCGCGAACATTTAAAATAACTGAACGTGAGTCATTACAGAACGACTAAACAAACAGACAATGTAAATCTATTGGGGCTACAGCAGGGGGTTCACTTAATATTTCATTATTATTTTTAAATATCCTGCCTTCACTCAGAAATGATAAACAGCTTTTCACATAGTATCTCAAAACATATATTTTAGCATTAAACTACATTACAAGAGACAGAGCTTATGCATTTAAAATGACTTGTCCTATGTTGTCATATGAACAAGTTTACAACAATCAGCTTTAATTAGCACCAATTTCAGACGCACAATAAACAATAAATGTGCAGAAATCATTCGATTAATAATTAGTAACAGCCACAGTCAACGTGCCCATCAGTATAATCTTGGACAATGTGTGATGTTCAGCTTGCCAACAAACTTTAAACTATTTGGAAGAAGTTCTGCTCTTTGCATTTATTGTTTTCTAATCAGTAAGTACAACTTCCTGCAATGAAAAAAAAAATAAGGTAATGGGTGCAAAACACTCAGGTTCCCAGACCCTAAAATTAGGTCACAGCAGATTTAACGCAGACTTCAGCATCTGACTTGAATATGAGACATACCCCGTATGCAGAAAACCCATGTCCTGTGCCCATGCTTTGCAGTCTGATGTTTCTTTGTTGTGGTTAAAGCACAGTCATAGCAGAGTTAGCACTGACATTTTATGGCTTTTTAGTTCAACTGCTGAGAAGATTTACCAACCAAGTGTTACTCTAACTGTAGATTTTGTGGTGGTGTTTATGTCTGATTTATTAGCATTTTCACTTTAGATGGATGGTGACCAGTAATATTGTTTTGCATTTGAATCATTGTAAGACTAAACACTGTACATTTGATTAAGCTTTGTCTGAATCCAGGCTGTGTCTTCAGCCCTCTGCTGTTCAGTCTGCTTGTCCATGACTGCACTGCCAGATTGAACTCTAATCACATTATTAAGTTTGCTAATGACACAGTGACTGTGGGTCTGATCAGCAATGATGATGAGAGTGCATGAAGGAAGGAGGTTGCGCAATTAACATCATGGTGTAGCTCACACAATCACTTCTGTGTCGACAAAACAAAGGAGTCGGTGATCAACTTCAGGAGAGCTACCGAGCTCCACCGCATATCGCTGCCATCAGCGGCGCCACTGTGGAGAGAGGCAGCAGCACTAAGTTCCTCGGGTTCCACCTAGCGGACGACCAGACCTTCACTACCAACACCACAGCCATTGTTAAAAAGGCCCACCAGCGTCTCCATCCCCCACAACGTCTGAAGAAGGCTGGCCTCCTGCCCCCATCTCACCACATTCTACAGAGGCGCCATTGAAACCATCATATCTTGGGGCCTTGCTTTGTAGTTCAGCAGCTGCAAGGCAGTGAAGAAACATCCTCTGAGGAGGATTATGAAGACAGCCAGCAAGATCGTTGGCACTAGCCTCCTCCTCCCTGCTGGAGATCTTCAACCAACGCTGCACTCACAGGGCCACGAGTATCATGAGGGACCCCCACCACCCCTCCAACAGTTTGTTCTCCCTCCTGCCATCGTGGAAAAAGACACAGCAGCCTTTGTGCAACAGGATGCTCAACAGTTTCAGAATTTTAACGTGACTGTGCCCTCTCCCCCCCTCTACCCCTCACATGAACATCTCCCCCAACCGACAGAAACAAACTCTCTGAGCGGACCTGAAGGGCAACTTTTTTTTTGGCAGCACTTTAAATGTTGTGATGCCTCTGGATGAATCTGTGTGTACTGTACACCTCAACACACTGTGCTGCCACTGAACGCCTCATAACACCCTGACATACTGGGCTCCTGTCCTGCTGCTGTGTTTGAATGTCTTCATGTTGTTTGTCTTTTAGCAAATCCATCCATCATCTATACACCGCTTAATCCTCACTAGGGTCATGGGGGGCTGGAGCCTATCCCAGTCGACTTAGGGCGAAGGCAGGGGACACCCTGGACAGGTCGCCAGTCTATCACAGGGCTGCACTTAGAGACAGACAACCAAGCACACTCACATTCACACCTATGGACAATTTAGAATCACCAATTAACCTCAACATGTTTTTGGACTTGTGGGAGGAAGCCGGAGAACCTGGAGAGAACCCACTTTGCACGGGGAGAACATACAACACGTAGAAAGATTCCGGTGTCCCCACCTGGACGCGAACCGGCGACCTTCTTGCTGCGAGGCAACAGTGCTACCAACTGCATCACCCTGCAGCCCTTTTAGCAAATCTCTATTTATATTATTTTGTTATTTCTTTAACCTGCTGCTGGTTGTTGTGTTTTTTTCTGTGGTACTCTTGTTTTTTGATGCACAGAGAAATGACATCTTGAATCTTGAGCTTTGGGCTAAAAAGTACTCTGCTAAACAACTTCACCATAAAGAAAGAAAGACCTTCACTAGATTTCTCCACACTTTTTAATAAGCTCCTAAAGTGCTGATTTATTGTCAACATTATACCTCACATGTTGGAGATACAGTTCCAGACGCACAAAACGGGCCAAATGGGATTTTCTCACCAGTGTGACAGCGATCATCATGACAGGGGTAGTTTTCGTTGACGAAACTGGAGGATGATGACGGGATCCTATAAGTAGAGACTCAGAAACGGGGGATGCAAGCAGTGCGCGGTGACAACCAGGAGGAGGACCAGATCGCCAAAGTGAAAGGTGCGCAGGACCACACAGCTTCAGCGCTCGACATGGAGACGCCATCGAAACTCGCGTTAACCATCGTAGTGATCTCCGTGCTGGTCGCTTGCAGTCCTACGGAAGCTTGGTACAAGCAGATGGCCGGACCGAGCTACTACTCGGTGGGCAGAGCGTCCGGCTTGCTGTCCGGGATCCGGAGGTCACCGTACGTGAGGAGAGAGGAGCCGGAGCCGTCGGACAGCGGAGAGGCTGAAAGCAACAGCGTCTTCTCTGATTTCACTCCGCACAGTTCCATCCTGAAGACCCTGGTCAGTGCTCATCGATTTCTACCAGCATGGGAATTCGCATAAAGGCAAACCACATAGTTAAATCAGACAGAAAGAAGATTTGGGAAAACTGGGAGTCATAGATTGGAAGCAAAAGAAAGTATATTACAGACTTTAGGATTGCCAGTTTTTGATTTGTTCCCAGTGTGAGCACGTTAATGATCCTAAGAACTGTGTAATGAAAGCTCTGATCATCCTGTGTTTTATTTCCTGGACTCATGATCAGGAGGGAGTTGTCCATTCAGCACCAGTTTTATCTACAACACAAAGAAACTAAGTCACAGAGCAGCTATGGAGGAAGTAATCACATTGTTTTGTGTCATTCCATTCCATTTTTTTAATATTAAATACTGCATTATAAACAAACTGTATTAAAAAGCCAGTAATAAAAATAAACAAGTGTTGTTTTCTGAAATTCAGAGAAGTTTTGAGTGAAGTCATGGAGTAAATGTCTCCAGAATCCTCCTCTGTAGATACACAGTGAGACAGATGATAAACCACCATTCCTGGGATCATGAACTGACTGACTGCTTTCATTCCATGCAGGAGTATTTGCAGCGGTATAGCAAAAGCATTTTTAAAAAGGTCTGATTCAAGAGTACAAAATGTTATAGAGGTTATATATTCTCATCATGTGTCTTTTTTCTCTCCAAACAGCCTGTTTGTGTCAAAGATATTACACCAGACCTGCAGAGCTGTGAACTCATCCGGGAAATCAAGGGTTCATTTAAGTGCAAAGCCGACGTCTTCCTCTCTCTGGACTCCTCAGACTGTGCGGGAGACTGAGCTGTGGAGGCGACAGTTGGACCATGAAGCCTACTTCTTGAAGGAGTGACAATTTAAGAAGAAGAAAGAAAAAAAAACTGTACTTGTATCTTAACACAGGGGTTGCTCTAAATGGAAGACGCTACTTTTTCCATGTACCATTTCCTTTAAAGTATTGATTTTAAGATAGAACTGTCATAAAACTTTACGTGGTAAAAGTAATGTATGAATGTACATATATGATCTGAGTTTTCATTAATAAATCACATTGCATTGTTGAAACTGCTTCATGAAAACCCCATTATGGTCTGTTGTATTTTTTACATCTAAACCAAAATCAATCAAATCAATCCGCAGACTTCAAACACTATAGTGGCAAATTAAATTTTTTTTACCGTTAAGAGGCATTAAATGTGTCAAGGAAAGATTTAAATCTAGAAAATGTGGCATTTTTCTAAAGTTGTAGTTCACATGCTGGTATTTGTGATTGTGTTGTTCTTATTTAAGAGGAAAAAACATGTTCCTAAAAGGGGAATAGAGCTAAACAAACCAGTTTAAATGGACCAGTCAGGCTTTTCCACAAACATTTTTTTTTATTTAAAATGATTTAAAATAAAAGGAAACTGCACAGCTTGAAGATCCATAAATTATTAGTTAGGTAAATAACTTAATCATTAAAACATTTTTCACATAGAAAAATAACTGTGATTAAAAATAAATCAATCTTTAATTTTAATTTCTAAAGAGTCTGCAGGAGGATTTCACAGCAGCTGGATGGCTGCCAGGTTCTCCTTGATAATCTGATCAGTGAGCATGTGGAAGGCCAGCTGTATGTTGGTGGTGTCTGTGGCGGTGGTGTAGTGGTGGTACACAGGGCTGCTGCTGCTGCTGCATGTGGAGAACATGGTGGTGATGTGGTGGGCTGCTGCATCCACATCAATGTCTGCTCCTAGATGGGGACCGAGGGAGGAAAAGCACAACTTTTGGTTCAAGTTCAGTGTAAACTACAGAGGATCTGTCCGATTCATGAAATATTAGCGAAACAAGGCAGTGGCTGGTTTTCTTTCTCGCTGCACAAAAGCACAGTTTACCTTCCGGTTCTCGCCTGAAATATGTATGATCAAAATCGAGCAAGAATGAATGAGATAGATAGATAGATATATATATGAGAAATTCTCAGGTTTAGAGTCTAAAACCGACACTGGCACAGTTAAATTATAAACGAGACATTCAAGGTCCAAAAGACTGTTTTAAATCAGTCCTTCTGGTCTTATGAACCATCTGAGCTCCCTTTAACTGGCCAAAAATATGCACTGAGCAAAAATACATATGCAGCATGTAAGTGGTCTATTCTGATTTGGAGAAAAAGAAAAAACAAATCTGATTTCTATACTTAGAAAAGGGTTTCATTTAGCTAACTGTCCACAAAATGGTATTAAACTGTTGAGTTAATCCACATACCTGTCACATGTGCCTTTAAAGGACAGTGATTAGATCGTGTGACCAGTACACAAACAGCACACATGTGATCAGTGACTATAAAAGTCCACCTTGAAATGCAGCTTTAACCAAATGACATGATCCCACAGATGACCAGAGAAAGCCAAGAACAGGATGTTGGCAGGCACTTGAAAGCCTACATCTAGACCATTCTACTTCAAAGAAGTCATTTCAGACAACTTCGTATGACAGATAATCAGCCATGTGACATATTCCTGACTTGTAATTTTTGGTCTATGACCCCACTATCCATCTGTCCCTTATACATTTATAATACAGTGGATGCTTGGCAGTTTTATTACGTCCATTCTGTTAGAGAAATTCCATGTGTTGGACTTGTTCTCATAAAAAAAACAATGGATAGAATTTCATAAAATAATACATGCTGGATTTGTATTTTTACACATGAAAACCATCCATCTATCATCTATACACCGTTTAATCCTCACTAGGGTCGTGGGGGGTCTGCCCACATGAAAACCAATGCAACATAATTCTCTTTTTTACCTTTATAGCTAGAGAGGTAAAATCTCAAGTGTCTCCCAGAATTTAGAATCTTCTCCCGGAAAAGGTCAGTTTTGTTCATGAACAGAATCTGTTGAAGAGAAATACATACATTTGAAAACTAAAGGGTGAGCTCATGCATGTCAGTGCAGCTTCTCACAACAAGAACATCAGGTCTAAAATGTCTCACATTTCTGCAGAAACTTAATTCTTTGTTGAGGTTTTCAACCACTTAAGTTCAAATGTTGTTGTTATCCAAACATTAGGTGGTAGTTATTTGATCACCATGTACCTTGTAACATCAGCAGTGCTGTGACATGTTTCAATCATTGTTCATAGCATTATGCATTCAAGTTCCCAAGTAAGAAAAGACAGCATCAGCCTCATGAATAAGAAGCTGTCTCCACACTGTGGATAAATGCTTAAAGCACTGCAACACACTCTCTGCATTCATTCATTCAACATGGAATACATTGAAGTGTGGAGGCCAAGTAAGAATATAAAAGACATACAAATCTGGACACTCAAAACAAGTATCCTGTTCTGCAGCAAGCAATCGGCACATTGCACTGCACATCTTCAGAGTCAAAACATAATGATACACTACGTGTGTGTCAGACAAATCTGTCTAGTCTAGTCCATGAACTGAAATGGGGAGTTTCCATTAGTGTATCAAAAGTATTCTGAAGTCCTCACATGAGCTGCCAGTAGAAAAATAACTGGCTGCCCAGCACTGGAAAGACAAATAAAATAAATAATTAGCATGTAAAAATGACTGGAAGATAACCCCGATCCCTAAATGCCTTGAGATAAATAAAGATACTAAGTGACTCAGGTGAGTGATTCATGCCCATATAAATAGTCCCACACGTTCTCCGACAGAACAAAAATCAAACAAACTCATTACAGTGGCTAGTAAACAGTGCTTGCAGCCAACTTACTAAACAGAAATCACCTGCCCTACGTCTCAAATTTGTATGCTAATTATGTATGTCAGACGCAATCACAGGCTCAGATGTGACCTGTTTGCTTGGAATGAATTATCAAAAAAGCCAGTCAGTGCGTCAGTTACCTCCACATATTTAGATGAGCTTTATAAAAAGAAATAGCTGACAGAGGCCATGAAAACAACTATAAAGTGATTCAAAATTGAAATCTCAATCTGAAATTGAACTGCAGATAGACTCACCAGGGAAGTTCTCTGGAAGACTGTATTGGTGCAGATTGATGAAAAGAGTTCCAGACTTTCCTGCAGCCGATTCTAATAATATGTGAAAGTGGAAGAAAATGCAGATGAAGTTTACGCCAAATTCAGCAAAATCCAGTTTAAGTAATGAAAATTGATTGGTCTTTATCAACATACCACTGAGGGATCCTCCAACAGCGTCATGTCGTAGCTGCTGAGGGCCACAACAAACAGCACAACCTGAATACAGTCAAAGCAGCTCAGCCACTTCCTCCTGTCACTGCGCTGGCCTCCCACATCGTACAGCCTGTCAACAGGGCAAATAAAGCTTCAACATTTATGAAAAAAAAAAAAAATAGATGCTGAAAAAGGGCAGAGATAAAAGCAGAGAAATAGGGTGTGTACATGATTGACCATGTTTCACATGCTTTTTGGGGGAAAACTGAAAATAAACTACTGTGGTTTTTTTACTTAACTCACCGGTGACTGGTCACTGACAAGACCAGACTCGACCAGACTAGACCAGACTAGACCAGACTAGACCAGACTAGACCAGACCACACTTTGCCCTTCATTACTTGCATTCAACATTCTAAAGTCTGGTACCCAGTCCACATCCAGACCAAACAGGAAGCCAGTCCTGACCCAGCCTTATGCCTTCTGTTACAAATACAACACAATCAGCTTTGGGGGAGGAAAGTTATAGGTAAAGCGTAAGTAATGTTAAATATTCTGTAAAGCTGTAGACCATTGACAGTAATCTTGTCCCCAGATAAATGTGGTTAAATGTGGTTTATCGTCCCACCATTGTTGTCATGGCGACGTTAACTGACGGAGAGACTGTTGTGCATTGTTGCTGTTGAAGTTCATGCACTGATGTTACGACAGAGTTTTCTAACAGCTCTGAAATCGGATCCGGAATGAACCTTATCTTCTCTACTACACTCACTAAAAATGAACGTTTTTTTTTTTACTTTTTTTGTTGTTGTTGTTTTAATAATTCAGTGTTATTTCACAGATTCCCCTCCTTTTTGTTAAATTACTAATAAATTACAGAAGAAGTATACACTTACATGTTGCCTCAAAAAGAAAACAAAACAGGCCAACACTGATATGTCCACATCAAAAATGTGAATTTTTTAGCAATAATAATTTGTTCTCGTAGAACGAGTGACTGCAAAATTATAAAATTATACTGTTTCATAGATCAGCTAAAAAAAAAAAATTACATCATTTCACAGATTTCAGTTGTATTTTCACAGTTTTAGATCATTACAGTATTTCACCATTTAATGTAAGTCACAAACAATTTAACAGAATTTGCAGTCTGATTGCAGGCAAACAAAGTGACTTCAATCACTTGGGTCAAATGGATTTTGACTGACCTGGTAGTCTTGAACTTGAATCTGTTTGTGTATTGTTTATTTAATGTCATTGCCAGTTGTTTCCAACCTCTGACCTTAGATTAAAGAAAATCAGATGCAGACCTTTGAGTAATAACTTTGAGAGCACCTGTTGTAGACCAAGAATCGAGGACATTTGGTTTACCTTAAAGCCACCAAGTGTACAGCCATATATCCAAATGTGCCATTGTCACGTGTTAAATGGGAAAAATCTTTTCTCCAATGAATTTTTCAGTCTTCAGTCATCAAACAGACAACAGCCCATTGATAAGGAAATGATAACAGAAAGTGAAGTGGGGGTCATTTTTCGTCTAAAGATGTGTTTTTAACCTTATAGGATTTGATTTCATTGTAATTCTTCACTTGTAATGACTACACTTTAATGTTTTGCAGTAAATCATAGCCAACAGACAGAGTAGCAAGACGTACTGCTGCAGAAACCTTGATGCACGGACTTAATGCCCAAACTGATAGGATTCCAACCTCTTTATGCACAAAAAAGGTTTGAAACCCATAAATATTTACAGTAGAATATGGATAAAAGGGAGTCATGAATGACCCTACTCTGTCATTTGGGTCACCAAAATTTTTGATCTGTTGAGGGTTTAATAAACTATAGATACACTGTCTTGTTTGTATGGTGGCATCCTTGATAGTAAAAAAAAATATTATTATTCACACCCAACTCAGATATTGGGGCAATCAGTTTCAACATATGATATAGCAGTAAGTGAAGTTGAGGGTCTTGGTGACACAGGCAGTAAGAGAGTCTCCAGGTGCATGATTGCAGTACTCATGTCAAACAGCAATGAAGCATTTATCCCCTGGGTCAAGAGTCGCTTCTAACAAGCTGGGGGACAATAAGCATTAACCACAGCATTTGACAGCAGTAGTTTATAGAGTGGAGAAAAGAAAATATCACTCTTGACAGTAAAAAGGCTATTATAGCTTGTCTCGTGTAATAAAAGAACAGACCTATAAACTGATGCAACTCATATTTTAAGCTTTGAATTTAGCTCAGCCTAGAAAACAATTTTTAAAAAGGGATTCTGGGTCAGTTTTAGTTACGTTTGGAGCAACAGAAGCACATAATTCAGGATGGTCAAAATACCTCCTAATGCAGGAAACATCACGTGAGATCATAAAGTTATTTGTTGCGTATTTCTTGTCTGTTGTTGCAACTGCAAATAGTAATAAAACAGTTTATCTTCTTAAAATTTGATACCTAACTATCCATTACTAACTTTTATTTATATTGAGAAAAAGAAGGATGTTGTTTCAATCCTAGAGGAAGCTACAGTATATGTAATATTCATGAAGTCCTGGTGTGTATGGATTTTGTTTCTTACAATGACCCCACACACTGAAAGCTGTCACAGCACAGGAGGAGCAGGCAGGGAGCAGCAGGAAGGGCTGCTTTCTCTGGAAACAACAGATCAAAGAAGAAAGGGAGGTGGGGTTTGGGTGATTCATTGCTGTGCTTTCTCCACATATGTGTTAATATTCCTGGAATAACCAGGTGGAGTGAAGCCATCAATATTTCATGTCTGATTCATGCCTCCCTCAGCTCAGAAGCTTTCGTTAGGGACCTCAAGAGTTTGACGGAGAGTCTCCAGAGCCTCAACAAGCTGACGTCGAAGACAGCAGCATGTTAACGTCTTGGTAAAGTTTACACACAAGTTATTTATTTATTCAACCATTTGTTATGCACTAATATTACATTTGACTTCTGTTTTAATATTGATTACTTTTTTTGCATTCTCAGATTCCATGAAATCAGCTCAAAGAATTAAGAAACTCACTTCAAGGAGAATCCATCACAGCCCAGTGCAAGGTGTACTTTTTCTGTTAAGATACAATATTGTGTGTAAAAATCTGTGAAACGATTGCCACCCTGGTGTTTTAGACACATGCTATGATCTATTGCTATCCCTACTTCAATTCTGAAAGTTGTCATTCTTGTTTCTACACAACTGTCCAACAAAAAACGGCAAAGCTGAGAAATTAAATCATTTACCATCTCCAGAGCCATCATATTTACAAGCTAGTTACAAAACATATCAGACCTGAACCACCTGAAATCACAAAAGCTTTCTCTGCCTGCCCAAAACTTTTGAAACTGCCTTTAAACCAGCAGCTTGAAGATAGCAGGCACTAGTCACTTCATCAGTCTTTTTTTAATATGTATTTTGTGTCTTGCTTATCCACAAATACATAATGAAACACATGTATTATGGTCTATGTGGCCTCCAGCATGTGGTTTGTAATGCTACATTATTTTAGTCTGTGTCTCCATTTTGTACATATCTCACTGAGTGCAGCGTTGTGATTCAGTGTTGCTTTCAGGTTTAATATCCCATTTATAATCATGATACCGTCATTGGAATTGGCAAAGTGTTTCAGGGGAACAGCTTGAATGTTCAGGTAAACAATGCAAAGAGTTCAATTCTCCCTCAAAAGCACAGAAATGTGAAATATTGTTTTAATATTAACTGTGCATACTGAGGAATGTAATTGTCACCAACAATAAATGGAAAATGTGATGTTTTTTTGTAAGAAGTAGCCAAATGTGACCCATTAACGTATCTACAGTACCTTTATGGAGTGAACACATTACGTTGTCGTTTGTTTTCGTCTGTGTACAGCCGCACTGCTGGATTTGCACTTGAGGTAAATCTTACCGCAACATCATTTCATTAACTTGAAACTGCGTCTCAATGATTCCACAGGTCCTCACTCTGACTCTCAGGACGTCCGTCTCAGTGGGGATGTAGTTCGGTCCGATGATTCGACTCATGTTCTCAAAAAAACTGGGGGAACGAGAAGAGAACAAGGCACGTCATGAACTGATGAGACTTGAGTGTGTGATCTGATATGGAGTTTTTTTCCTACTTCGGCAGATTTCTTTCGGTTCTCCAAGAATCTTTTCTTTTTTTTGTGACCAAATTCAAGCTTTTGTTAAATGCAGCTTTTAGGCGTAGCATGCGTACATGTAATCCGATGTTGTTGATGGCAGGGACCGGCACAACCATTTCAAATGTTGTATGTTGGGATACCTTTGAATAGTTTGTGTTATAATGTGTTGTGTCTAATGTTGAATCTAACCTGCTACATTTTGAAAAAGCTCATCAGCCACTGAGCAGAAATATATATTCGAAAAAACTGATTTAGGGATCTGTTCCCACCACTTATGCATGGCTGTTGCAAGAGGATATCTTATCTATCTCTAAATATCTAATTTACTGATTTAGATAAAGTTTTGATGGGTTTGGTTGACATAACGTTAGTAATTTAATCAACTAAATATTGTGTGTGTGATTTAAACTCAAATTTCTGCATTCAGTGGTTTAAAACTAAATTCAAATTGTACTAGCCCAATGAAAACTGGCTCTATAACTATATATTTTCAAGTCCACTCCCCTACCTTCTTATTGATGCAGCATTTTTTTTTTTTTTTTTCAATTTTCCAACTTAAAAATATGTGTCCATTATTATGGTAGTTAAGTACATAAGGCTTAAAGACTCCTCTTAAATAACCTGGAAATTCCAGTTGGGACAACTTTTATGAGTAATCATGTGAAGACCTTGTATTCATGCTGCCAATTATTAGGTAATTTGTAATTTAAAAATACTGTTGATTGCTGAGGAAAACTAACTTTCCTACCACAATGCTGTTTGTTGGTTTAGCATAATTTTCTTTCTCATATTTCAAAGAGATCTATCCTTTTTTTGAGCCCATATTTTCATTTATTTATTTTTTGAGTGAGGACAGATGGTCACATTTTTGGAAATAAGACCAACTGGAATTCGAGTGGACAGCAGTCTCAGGGGTTTAAGCTACACCATATGTGAACCTAGCGAAGAGTGAATATTTCTACCTGCAACATAAGCTGCAGGTCTGATATGTGAGTCATACTGCAGAGGCACACGAGGTTTTCAACAATCGTTTCACACAGTGAATGTACAGGTGAAAAAGTCAGTTATTTCAGAGTGAGACGTGTCCTGGGGGGCAGTTCAGACTTCAACTAAAGTTCAGGTCCAACTAATATTCAGACTTTAGACGGGCATCTGATTTTATCTGTTGTTTAAATTGTAGATAACAGAGCAACTGCGTCAATAAGTTAGATTCCAACCACTCGAGCAGAACATGTTTGCCTCAGTAGTTACAAGGTTATTAACATAATAATCATGAAATCATAAGAATTAAAATAATCAGATTAATAAAATGGGGCTGCACGGTGGAGCAGTGGTTAGCACTGTTGCCTCACAGCTAGAAAGTCGCCGTGAGGACACCTGGAATCTTTTTCTGTGTGGAGTTTGCATGTTCTCCCCGTGCAGCGTGGGTTCTCTCCGGGTTCTCTGGCTTCCTCCCACAGTCCAAAAACATGATGAGGTTAATTGGTGATTCTAAATTGTCCGTAGGTGTGAATGTGAGTGTGCTTGGTTGTCTGTCTCTAAGTGTGGCCCTGTGATAGACTGGTGACCTGTCCAGGGTGTCCCCTGCCTTCACCCTAAGTCAGCTGGGATAGACTCCTCCGTGACCCTCGTGAGGATTAAGAGGTGTATAGATAATGGATGGATGGATACTAACAAAATGCACACTGATCGTCAGCATTCAAACATGACCCTGTGCTCTAGCCTACAAGAACAATGGTTTTCAACTTAAAATAGTCATTTTAGTTTTGTGAAACTTTCTATGTTTCATGATATTAATCTGAGGGCAAACACGCAGGATTAAAGCTGCAGAAATGTCTAAAACATAAATTTGTGAAACCAGATGTGCACCTTGTTATTTTATGGATCTTTCAAACATTATCATGAAAATGTGCTGCCCTGCATTTGCTCTACTCTATACGTTTTTCCCTCAACATACTCTAACAGTCATGTTAAAATACAAAGCACTTCCATATAATGTTGCCTGCTGATTTCCACTTCAAAATGTGCCACCTCTTAATAGCGGTGAATCAGTTTGATTTCTCTTCTTTCATAGTCGTTGAAAAGAATGGATTTTTTTAAAAACATGGTTATTACACTCAATCGTTAAGTTCCTGTAACTGCAGATTTCCTTTTCCCAACATTAACACTTCAGGTCTTGGCAACGCTAATGTCAGAGAAGTCATTTTACACATTCAGGTGTCTCCAGGCCGTGAGGAAATTACGAACTTCAACAACGCAGTCTAATCCAACATTTCTGGAGGGGAAAATCGAAGTGGAGTCCTGTGGAGCGAGAACACTGAAAGAGAGCTGGCCGAGTTTCATATCATCCTCCTGCTCCCAACTTTATCGAGTTCCAATAATGAAGCTGTCACAACTCCATCTTTCTCAACCCGGCCACCTGGAGTCCATTTTTATCTTGACAGATCTTGTCCCTGTTGCCTCAGAGATAAGAACTGCTATTCACTCCATTTATTCCACATTAAAAGGAAAAAGGTAAATGCTCACAAATTCCACCTCCAGTTTAAAGACTATATGCAAACCTCAACCCTGTTGTTGTTGTTCCAGAGTTGTTCACAAGAAATGTAAGCAGTGAATGAAGCATAAAACCAAATGGCATCTTAATATGAGAAACAGACGGGTTTAGAGAGGCAGGACAATCATCATCATCAGGTAGATGATGCCTGATTGTTGTTTCACTGGGATGTTTTTGTTGAGAAACATTATTAGAAATGTTATTTTTCATTTTCCTTTTTAAAGTTAACATACAAATTTTTTACCACACATTTCCCAGATTACCAAAAAATCCTCTCACTGATCATGAACATTATAAAACACTAGAAACTGGTGCAAATGTTGACACCACTGCCACGATTTCCCCTGTGTGTGTGTGTGTGTGTGTGTGTGTGTGTGTGTGTGTAGTCTAATGCAATCCAATACAACTACCCAGTGATTCCGTCGACTTGTATGATGCCCATAATGTTTGTTTGTTTGTTTTGTTGACACAGTCATGAAAGTTGTTAAATGTTTCAGCATCCTGTTCATAATTAGTGGTGAAAAACTGGATTGAATTCATTTAAAGGTTTTTTTAATGTGTGTATCCCCCTCATCAGTGTCATTTGGAAGGACACATAATTAAGCCCCTTTCAGAGGTGCACTCCCCTCCATTCATCTGATGGCAAATAAACATGTCAGCTGCTTGTTCTCAAGTACAACGCCACCGTTTTTCATACATTTAAACAAAAAAAAAAATGCAAGGTGTAAACTAAATGTCGCAAGCTGTCTACAGGAATAATACAGCTGTTAATATACCACCTAATCCTGTGTCAAGAAGTGTCTCATTTACCAGGGTGGTTTTTCATGATTGCATTTGCATTAAACTTGCTGTGCTAAATAATAATGGCATTTATTGAAATGTATTCCACACTTGAGCAAACGAGGAACCCTTGAGCTAATGATGCAACACACTCAATAAGTGACCTACGCAGAGCGGTGAGGGAGGATTTCATGACAGTGTGCAGGTTACTTTCTTTGTAATGAACCATTTAAAGGGCACAACTGCTTTGCCGAAGGACAGCGGATGGAAAAACAAGTTCCATCCACATAAATAGAAAAATCTCCCACACGTGGATATGAGTAAAACACACTGGCTGTATTCTAATAACTATTGTTTCAGAATTTGCAATTGTTCAGAAAATACAGTTAAATTATGATGCCACGGATTCGTCATATTCTCGACCTCATGTGTGCTCAGTCTACACATGTATGTCATCTGGCTGCTCATTAAACTAACTGACTCTTTAATCATGTTTGTTTCATCTGCTCCACCCTAATTCCCATCTTCCTGGATATCTGCAAACAGTGCTGTTTTTAATGTGGTGCCAATTAAGCCTCCCCTTTCACAAATGTCACAGGAATCATTTCCTGAGAATGAGTTATTCTGAGCACTCCCCTCGCTGGTGTTCTGCATTGACAAGATGTGACGACACACTTCTTACTGGGCAATTTCCCTTGACATTTCCACCGTCAATCATAATTGGGGGGGCAGTGAGCAACGTAAATCACTTGAAGCAATCTACTCACTAGAGCGCAGAGTCATTCAGCTCAAACTCGTAGCCTCTGGCCGCCGCTGCTCGAACCCCTTGGTCGGCCCAAAGGGAGCAGAACGCGTGAGCCACGAAAGGCAGCAGCTCCTGGTCGTCCCCCAGACACTGGCTGCAGGACAGGATGGAGCGGGCGTGCTCCTGGCAGGGACAACATATGAAAACATGGCAAAGCTATAAGTAATGCACTGACCCTTCACCTTAGGGTAGGAATGGATTATTTTGAAATGCTCATAGGCCCCATTTACACCTAGAGTCTACATCTGGATATGTATAAATTGTGCCACAGATAGATCACATCACATTTATCTGACTTGTGGAGAAGCAAGATGTGATCATAATGGGAGCTTTTCTTATATGATAGATGATAGATGGTATCAGTCATGTGTACGGATCCTGTGTCATATTCAGATAAATACTGACATCTAGTGTAATAAAGAGGGGTTGCAATAAAAGTGAAAACTTGTGCATCTCACCTTATTCTTCATGTTAGCGAGGTTAATCCTCAGCATTCCCATTCCTTGTAGAACGATTTTCATCGAGGTCAGTAGGTTGTCGAGCACGGCCGGCTGTGAACAACGAGACATCATCGTATCTGATGTGCTTCCAGTGGTGCTGAAAATGATTTTGGTGCAGATAACTTTCATTCTTCAGGTGAGAAACAAGTCACAGTATTCATTACCTTGAAACTAATGAGCTCCTGTTGAGAGAAGCCATTACTGTAAATGATCTTTATCTGTTTGATGACTGTACTCTTTCCACTCTCTGCAGCTCCTGAAACACAAACGAAACCAGCAGTTTCAGCTAAAAAAAAAATTAAATGCTTGTGCGAAACAGAATAAGTTAAAACAAACTTACCAAGCATAAGTATTTTGACCGCATGTTTCTCAGCCCTGGCATGTTCATTAAGGTCCTGTTCTATTTTAGAGTTCTGGAGTTTTGCCTTTTTGCTCTCCTCTGTGATATCCTGGGGAAGACAGATTCCCATGCAGATCTAAGGAAACAAATTCAGTTTTTACATTTAACCTGGCTGCTTTGGGACGAAGGTAAATATGAACTGCAAATATACTGAACAAATATGAATGTAGTTTGTAATATTTTATTAAATTCTATGGATTATTTTGGGCTGCAGGGTGGTGCAGTTGGTAGCACTGTTGCCTCACAGCAAGAAGGTTGCCGGTTCGCGTCCCGGTGGGGGCACCGGAATCTTTCTGCGTGGAGTTTGCATGTTCTCCCCGTGCAGTGTGGGTTCTCTCCGGGTTCTCCGGCTTCCTCCCACACAGTCCAAACACATGTTGAGGTTAATTGGTGATTCTAAATTGTCCGTAGGTGTGAATGTGAGTGTGCTTGGTTGTCTGTCTCTAAGTGTAGCCCTGTGATGGACTGGTGACCTGTCCAGGGTGTCCCCTGCCTTCACCCTAAGTCGGCTGGGATAGGCTCCAGCCCTCCATGACCCTAGTGAGGATTAAGCGGTGTATAGATAATGGATGGATGGACATCAAGAGTTGGATGATAGACCAGAAGTCACACATCTGCAACACATAGCTAATGAGGTTGTCAATGCTGACAAGTGTAAAGTTGTCCCACACTGAAGGATTTTACAAAGTTTGTGGACATTTTCAGAAATGGGACCAGGACAGGATTGTAAGGCACGTCCATCCACAGCATCATGTGGCAGACTGTCTCTTACACTGTGTTGTTTGAATCTATTTCTAAGGCAACAACTGGTGGAGTTGTGGACGTTCCAGTGCCTGGCTACTGCCTTAACTGACATCCCAACATGCCAAGTGTACTGGTCACACTGTCTGGTCATTGTCCTTTAAAGCCACATCTACCAAGGATGTCGACTAAATCAGTGGTAGAGAATTTGTCACCAGTTAAAGAGCTCAGAAACTTTTTGTGTCAGAAGTCAGAAATAAGGCCATTTGTATACTTGGTCAACATTTTTGTTTAATTTAGAACCAGAGATCATTATTCCTACATTGCAAATGCTGTTTGAGTTTGTGAATTAGGATCTGGTGAAGATGACTTAAACTATCATGAAGGCATTTTTTTAATGACAAAAGTCCATATCATGTTTTAAAATAAACAACAACCATTAACAATCCCAAAAGTTGTGCTATTCCAGAGGGGTGTACTACAAAATAAGTTTGACGTAGCCAAATAGCTGCTTCAGTCAAGAGGTTGTTACCATCGTGAACAATATACAAATGTGTGATTGTAAAAAGTGCTGCTACTGCAAATGATGGAGACAGACATGCCGGAAGAAAACTATTGAACGTACATAATATATATTCATTTTACTGTTCAGTATAGCCTATCTCCAACTGACAGCAGCACGATAAAGCTGTTAAACTTGAAACTTCATGTATTTAAGCATGATATTACATTTAAGTCTGTCATTTCGGTCTGACACTGTCCCATAAAGCAGGATGTCACTTTCATTTTTGGCCAAATCAAAGCTAAATTAATGTTACTGGTTAAATATTCTCTGTAATAAATACTCGTAGAATGATCCATTTTCTAAGCAGTGGAAACGGACCAAACATAAAAACACATTTATGTGGTTTCTGCATCACCAACTAAATACATGTCTGGTTCCCGTGACAATGAGACGCATACAGTGTGTGATGCTGTAACTGCACGGCTTCATTCAGTGATATTAGTAACGTACAGCTCAACGGGTTTACAGATTAAACACAGTCCCTCAGCTGAGAATCTGTATTGCTCATTAAGGATCATCAGGAAATGATCTGGTTAACGGGAGACGCAGCTGATTTAAATCCTAAACTCTGAACATAACCTGCTCCCAACCAGGTTAACTTCCCAGTATCAGTTACCATGGAGATGTAGCAGGTTAGAAGAGAGACACTTTCGTGACGCTGAAAACTCTGAATTTATGCTCAACATACCTCGATAACCCACTAATCTCTCCTCCTAGTACAGTCCTCTGGAATCAAATAAGACTTGATGGCAACACTGAACATTCCAAAACCTCATATGCACCATTGTCACACCAAGTAGTTGAACAATCCTGCTCAGATTTTTGATTTTATTTTTATTTTTTTTACTATAAATTCACACAAATTAAACAAATCAATGACTGTACTACCTGCAGAGGGGCTGGCAGTATATTTGGACAACAGAACATCCCTTTGCTGTGGCTCTTCACGTCTGTGTGTCAGTCGATTGCCAGTAAAAACTGCTAACAAGTGAGTGGAAGTGTTTCTTCCTTTTCCTGAGCTTATTTGGTTAATTACAGGCAGGTGTGCAGCTGTCCTTCCAAATTAAAGATGCATTCAGGGACACAAAGGAATGGACAAATGCACTTCCTTCAAAATAAAGGTCTAATTTGTTTTGTATTGAAGTGTAAAGATATTTAAAAACATAGGAGGTACATTTACTGGAATCACTACCATTCTACAAGTATATTACAAAATGTCAATTTCATATTGGAGTAATTGCTTATCTGCTTGCTGTAACTTGATGCCAAGATTTTCACACTGGGTACAATTCATTAACCTTTCTTCAACAATCTTTTTTTGGGAAATTTTGCTAGGTACTAATCAATCACTATCACAATCTAATATTAATTTAATCAGACATTTAATGAACTTTGTGTGATTAATTACGCTGAAAATTTCCGATTAATCATTTTTGTGCCCAAATAATAACCTCACCCTTTTGTTGTGTGACTCATGTGCAGCTGATTCACCTCAATTGTTGAAGAAATAATTGATAATCTTTGCATTTTCTGTTCAAGTGAAAACAAGATAACAAACAGCTTTTCAGAATAAATTGTTATTATCATCAGCAATAATATACTGTAGTCCAATCAGTTTCTACAGTATATGTCAACTGGGAGTTGTCAATAACATACAGATTATAGCCTACAA
The DNA here is from genome assembly GCF_000690725.1 of Stegastes partitus. NCBI lineage: Eukaryota > Metazoa > Chordata > Actinopteri > Pomacentridae > Stegastes > Stegastes partitus. The sequence continues at coordinate 529,253 of NW_007577769.1, read as the reverse complement.
TGAATACATTCCAACTTGACATACAGACATATTAATATGCTTTTGAAACAATATGAAATCATCTATACAGTAGTTAATGGAGAGCAGGTGAGTAAAATATACATCTACAAAAAATATATTATTTAATCCCATTTGATAGAGACTCAAGTGACAGTAAGAGGTCTACTTCATAATCAAGTCAACAATAATGAGTACCTGTCATAGTTCTCTAGTTATACTATGAAAGCTAAAGGTTAAAATAGTCATTATCTTTATACTAGGATAAATCTAAGGAGTGTTGGGTTGAGAAAAAAAAAACAAAAAACAAAAAACAACAAAAAGAACACTATTGCACTCAAAAGGCCAGACCTTCAGGTCTTGACAGTGTGCATTTTTGAGTTTAAAAACAACTCTATTGTTAAAACAGAACAGTTCTGATGATTTCTGAGCAGTCAGTGCAGTCTGGTGGAGGATCTGGTATGATCTGGTTTATATATATATACTGAAACCACTCATACACACATATATATATATATATAAAAGTGATTTCAGTATCCTCCACTGAGCTTGCAGTCACTTTATAATACATAGTACAGTACATACAAAGAGAGATTAGTTGTGGGGCTAAGTGCACTGATGGGCAGGATGCAGCAGCCGCCCCACAGAAATGATAAATCAAATCACTTCCATGTTATATAATTAAATGCCTGACCATTATCTCAAGCCCCTTTACTTCATATGCCCGAAGTCCATGATAAAATTTAAAAAATTTTTGAAGGCAAAAAAATAAACTTGAGGAATTAAAAATATCCTAAGACATAAAATAGACATTTAAAGATATAGTGACATCTTCCTTGTTCCAACCTATTATATATCTGACACATACACCTGTATGTGTGGTTGCTGACTGACATGAACATGTAGTTGCATATGCAGAGTATATTAAAACACCTCCCCCACACACATAGAACAGTATACCTGATGACCCTACAGCAGAGTACGCCGCCCTGGTTAAACAACAGGCTGCTGTAAAGACTGCTGTTGTTAGCGAGGATCATGTGTGGAGGATGTCATAACACTTAGAAAAGGGTTCACTCTACTGTACATGACTTCATAGTGGTTGAGCTCGTTAGTGCCACGTCTACAGCACAGCTTGGGCTCTTTCTTTTGTCTTTTCCTCTTCTTGTCGTTTCATGGCCTGGATCACAGCGATCTCTTTGGCCTCTTTCTTCTGGTTCCTTGCTTCAAATAGCAACCTTAATTGAACAAAGGAAGATGTAAAGAATACACAGTCAGCTCTAAGATCAATCGGCTATATTAACGATGTCCGACTAGGTTACCTTAAACACACTGTGAATGTGAAGGGTTATAAATTTGTCTATTTTGTACCTGTTTTTGATTATCCGTTGCACAATGGCGTCTGTAGTGAGGCTGTTTCCACTGTCAACAGTACGCAAGATTCCTTTCCTCCTGGGTTCCTGGGTGTGAAGAAAAAAAATGTCAAACAAATCACCACTGCAGACTCATGAGGTGTGTTGTAAAAGAGGCTGCATAATGTGGCACTGATGAGAGTCTTACAGCATAAGGGTCAGATCCATCCTTGTCAGGGTATATTTCTGTCTTTCCATGGCAAACGAGATCCACCTGCGGACACAAAGTCACGTGTACATCAGTTTATTAACTTTTGATTGCTACCTCCGTAGTGATGCGGTAACTGTATTCTTACCTTGAAATGGTCCAGCAAATCTTTTGTGACTGCAAACGGTGCACCAATCACCACCTCTGACACATACTGTAAAAAAGCACATTAATCAAGGGCATGTAGATATACATAACATGCATAGAGTGTATTGTGTTGAAGCTTAAAAAGAAGAACATACTCGACAAGCCAGGACACTGAGCGTTCTCTCGTGGACATTCATGATGGGGTAGTTCTTCCCTTTGTAGCGATTCACCTCCTAAAAAGATGTGAATAGAAAACGTCAACACTCGACTGAGGGAGTCACCAAACGGGAAAAAAAAATGAGGCCTAAAAGACTCACCTGATCAAAGTGCAACCCCACTATAATGTATGGCTTTTCTGCAAGCTTATGCACTGCTTCAAGGAAGTCCACATGGCCAATGTCTGACAGGAGACCAGTCAGGGATGACAATTGAAAAGAACTGGCTAGTTCCCAGAGCTGCACACACCATTTCAACAAAGACACTGCTGCTATAATAAATAACAACACTAAACTGTGTGTGCTTTTCGATTAAAAGTTTGATTTTTTTTTTTTAAAGAACTCTGTCAGTTGCTAGAGGGGTTTTAAAAGGATACGGAAGAGGTCAAAGGCTCCTGCCACATAGATGATGGTGTCTCCAGGTTGAGGCTCCTGGCCAGAGGCGAACTGGATAATCTTCTGAGAAGTCTGCAGGAACTGAGACACCCCTGTCCAGGGACTGTGGCCCTTCTGACCATGTGCCCCCCGCAATCAAGAAAACAGACAAAATAAATACAAAGATGGGCAAACAATAAAACACAAATACTTCAGTGTGTGCCAGTATATCATCCCGACATATGAGAGCAAAGAGAACGTTAGTGCTGCATCGTTGCCACCCAGTGGCGTGACTGAGAGCTGGCCCACAAATCCATTTATTCAACCCATGCCAAATTCACATCATTACTCTTCCAGTCTTAAATGTTGAAATGTGAAGAGACCCTCTACTGCTTTTAAGCTATTTAGACCCACAGCATGTTGGCTCTGAGTCACCCTCCCTATCCAGGAACAGAAGTGGCATTCAGTGTTTACTGGCAGGGCGTACTACTTGATTACAAAGTGGGTCCACAGTAAAGGACTTTATTTAATGATGGCTGACTCTGGCTCAAGCAGCAACTTTTTCTAACTGAATGGCAAAACAGTTGGGGGAGAAGGAAATAAAAGAGCCAAGAATATTGTTTCAAAGAGACCCCACTGAGAACTTTGATGACAGTAATCTGGGGATTTGATATTTATTCGCTGATGAGCGAAGCATCAAATAAAGCTTTAAACAGATTAGATACTTACCTTTCCAAAGTTGTCTGTGTGCTGCTGATAGTCTGAACTGTCCTAAAAAGAAGAATGGGGAAAATTAGGTTTTTAGTCTGAAGTGAGGGCATACCAAAGAGAAGTAGGAGATACTCACAATGTTGCTGTGGTGTGCTTTGGTCATCAGTAGCATCCTGCCAACCAGGTCTGTGGTTGAAACTCCCTGGGTTCTCTTACACTCCCTGTAACAAAACAATATACTCCATAAGATAATAAACACACACAAAACATCCCATCCTGAATGTATCACCATCTGCAGATTTAGCCTACCTGTACCGTCCTGACTTCTTCACCTCTTCGTATGTATCTTTCCCATCCACAGTTAGTGTTATATCATCTGAAACAACAACATACAGGGCCTCTGTAAAATCTGTGTTCCAGCAGCTTGTTGTTTATGACTCCTAATCCAGTTGTGTCTCTAAATAAGGCCATGAGGTGGTGATAATGCACAGTACCTCCGTGCACACAGAAGTCACAGTTGTACTTGTCAAGGGTCTCGAGGGTGGTGACGTACGGGGCCCCTTCCACGACCTCATCCACCCATTTTATGGCCCGCACCATCTTGTATCTTTCTTCCTGAGTGAAGACTGGTGGACCCTTGTGCTTTGCAATCTCACCTTGGGGAAAAAAAAAACCAACAAACTGAGATTATGACAACATAGAGACAGAAACCCTCCTTTTGCATGACTTCTGATAAGCAGCTTTGTAGCGACTGAATGCCGCATCGCCTTTGTCATTGAGACATCTTATTATCACTTCAACACACGCAAAAGTTGCTGATATCTTTACTGGCCCTGACTGTTGAGATCTTTCTGGGTTATCACAATGTCAAAGTGTTCCAGTGTACCACAGTAGGCCACCACAGCTGAGTCACTGCTACAGAAATCTCTCCTAAGTGTACACTGAACACAGCTGGTGCCTTCAGGGACTGAAGAAATTGTTTTCCCACATTCAGCAGGTAAAGGCAGGAGCATGCATGGGGAAGAGTAACATCAGAAGTGGGAATAAAAAGTCAAGTACAATACAGGTGAGACAGACTGCAGACAGGTCAGAGCAAGTGGCCAACAGGGGGTTTCTATTGCAGAGAATGTGCGTGCCATAAAGGTCGCGCTTTTGAGACTTACTGTCTGTGTGTACTCCAACAATAAGGTAATCTCCCATCGCCTTGGCCTGCCGCAGCTGGTTGGAGTGACCATAATGCACCATGTCATAGCTGTTAAGGAAAAACAGAAAGGAAAACCAGTAAGGACAATATAATCACGCTATATAATATTGGTAACTTAGCATCTTCTCTTTCACATAGTTTGCATTTTGTCTTCTCTGCCAGTATCTCTGGCTGTGAAGCTACACATTTCTTAATTAAATTGAACAGAAAAAATAATAAAAATGTATTTGATCCCAACCCTTATCAACTGTACATATGTCATCCCAGAAACACTCGCTGAAATAGCTGCGTATTCATTGTTTAATCACTGTATTTGCACTAAGCTCTGGTTCTCTTTAAACACGCTTCTTTATAAATAGCTGATGCGGTATATAGTGGTATAACTCTTGTTTTTCTTCTATACCTTGTTGCCCTTGTTAAAATATGCATGTGTTTTATTTTGCGTACTTTGAGAGCTAAGCAAGAACCGCAGTCAGACTTCTAGTATGTGTTCACACACTTGGCCAGTAAAGCTGCTTCTGATTCATAGTGAGGCATAGTAGCTTTATAAAACTCTGTCTGGAAAAATCAAACAAAGATAAAGGACATATGTAAATCAAAACATGTAAATCATGCAAATTTGGTCTTGAATTACAGTAATATGATTTTGGCTGCGTATGTTCCAGCTCCTCTCGGGATCAGCATGCTTCATGCCAGGTGATTCCAAGATAGTCAACAAATGCTTTTATGCTTCTAATATCTGACTTTGAATTGTGACACCATTCTCAAAGTTAACACTCAGAAGTTTGCTTAGGAGCTTTGATTAAAGGGAAATAAATGAAAAGCAATCGGCGCCTTGCATGCAGCAGATCAAAAGATTTTTAGTTCATGGGCTAAAAACGTGAGAAACAACCAGTATGATGCGTTCATGCTTGCAGGGTTCTATTATTATCAGCCTATCAACATAAACCCTACACTTCACATGATCAGCTAGATATTTGATCGGAGTCTCAACTTAAAAAAGTCAATGACAGAGTGTGGCTGTTCCCTCCCTCTCGTCTCCTCCCAGGCTATGATACCATCTGTAGATAATTAGATTAGCACACATTGGAGACTGAGATTGTAACACAGTAATCTTGCATAGTAATAGAGAACAGATGGGCATTAGCCTTCCATCATTATTCTTCTGCCAACAGCTGACATCAGTCTGATATTTTTCCTTCCTGCTCCACTTTGAACATGATATTGGCATCTAATATGAAGCGCCGGTGTCACTGAAAATGCACTGGGAACTGATTCACACGGTAACCACACATGTTCATTCAGCTGCTATCAGCAATTCTGCCTCACAGTACTGATTACCGAACAGTGAAGTGAAAAAAAAACAAAACACTTGATTAATACATTATAGTATTACACATTAGTACTCTCAGGAGTAAGGTGTGGAGCAGCACTATGAATAGCATCCTACAAAATCAATAAGAAAACAACACTGCCACAACTACGCTATGTTCAGGGCAACAGCAGTAACAGAATCCCATGTTGTTCTCAGCCCCAGGCCATGCTAATGAAAGACAAGCATCTGTACCTCGCTGCAGTGTCACGATACACAGCCTGGCTGCAAACAGCCTGAGCCGCACTTGAGCAATACTTTTAAAATAAAAGAAGGTACACTACAAACACAAGTCATATTCAGACGACTTTAACCAAATGCGACGAGTAAAAAGTGGCTTGTTGTCAAGGAGTTGAATTTTCTGTGTGCATCTTGTGCTGTCAATCTGCTGAAATGAGATCCACCATGTGCAGGCTCTTAAGCAATAGAATGGGCCAAGAAGAATGTAATAAAGGGGAGCATTTGGAGGTGAATGAAAGAAAACTCTGAGAGCTGCACAGGGTTACATAAGAGCAGGAGGCTGCTTTTTGGGGTGTTATACTAGCTTGATGCCCAACATGTGACCGTAGTCCTGTTGTATTTTTCAGCAGGGATGGATCATGAGCGTATCACCGCGACATGATGAAATATTAAGTAGTGTAGCCTGTTAGCAGACACCCAAACAGCACCTAAGCTTCTCAAGAGCAAAAAACAGACAACTTTGCACAAAGTGAGAGAATGTAAGAGAAACATGAAGGAACTAGCAGGAATGGCAGATATTTATGGCAAAAAGCAGCAGAAAATGTCATCTTCACATTTTGGTGAGGCTGAACTTCACTCTTTTAGGACATGAATAGTTTCAGATGGAATGAGTGACCAACACACCATGACTTCAGTGGGGCTGTACATGTTTAGTCTTCTGTGTACACATGACCTCAGCAGATAGTGAAAATGGACTTTGCACTCCTCCTTGGTGATGCTTCACTGACAACAGATCTTTAACCTCTGTCACCTCTTCTCTGGGCAACAAATCAGAACAGAAAGTCCCTTTGTGCAGGTACGAAGGGGCAGGGTCAGACATGTGTCAGCAGTTGACATGACCGCGTTCTTTCCTTGGAATTCTCCTCTCATACTGCTGACGAAGCGGGATGTCAGTAAGAGCGTGGCGATGTCCAGTAGGGCTTCGGGGGGGAACAATGTGCTCAGTGACAGGCACGGCTGCAGCAGCTACAGTGGCCTTAGCAGGTGTGGGACGGAGGGGTTAGAGGGTTAATGACATGAGCTCTGTTGACATTGGCTCTCTTTGCATGCTCACCCCACCGGTTAACATTACGGCATTCCAAATATTCTGCAACATGCCATCAAACCACAGATTGGCAGCCACACATAAATGGCAGGAATTCTACAAGAGAAAGCCACCGTAATCCTGGCCTTCATACACAAAAATTCAAAACATCTATTTTGCCGTCGCAGCACGGAACCACCCAGGTTTGGTCTTTCTCCCGGCGGAGATTATTGATTATTTTGCTGACGAGTTTCTCAGATAGTAAATGGGGAGCATTTTTGCTTGAAAAAAATGTATTGAATAATAACTAAATAACAAAATAGGCCATTCCTTTTTCTTATTTTTGCAGCTTTTGTCAGTTCACCCATATTTGCAAGTTGCTGTGCCGTCAACTTAATACAATAAGAATGAAAAAAAAAACAACTCTTTTCATCAATTCCCTGTTTACTTTTGATGAGCTACACACCTCAGTATCAGCAGTCATTATTTTTCACTTTTAGAGGAAAATATCTCCCAATAAAAAGTGTTCACTTAGAGGGCTGTGGACATGGAGAGAGGGGTCGGTGGCGAGTTTTTCAGATGCCACGAGTACCATAAACAAAATTCCATTTGCGTCCATTGTTTTAAAGTGGAGGCAAAACTCTAAGCACACAGACGTCAAAACCTCTCACATAAAAAACAAACTCATTGCATGGTAAGATATGAGTACAGATAAGTGGCCACGTACTGTAAAATTCTCCTTTAAAAGTAAATGTATGATCTTTGAGCCTAGAAATACTCTGTATCTCTACAAAGGTGCTCAGCTTTACTAGAGACTCTCTGTCAAGGTTCCAAGTTGAGGTGACTGAAATATTAGAGGGCTGATTGAGTGTATCTGAGAGGACACTGTAGAACATTTTAATATTTCAGATTCATCCACCTGGACGAGTTGATGGAAGCTGCTCAGTGTGCTCATCTTCTTTACAAGAAGCATGAAGTGGCAACAATTACCTTTATAAAAGCTCATAAGATAAATGTGTGGAACAGTGCTGCTGCCACTGGCTCTGGGAGATTGGTTAGGTGTATATATTGGCCATATCTTATATGGTGCAATGTGTTGCACCAAATCATTAATAAGGCCAAGTGGACATGAAATGTTTTCATAGTACTGAATAAATCCAAAAAGATCAGAACTTGCACTAAAGGTGGAGCAACAAGCAGACGATGTCAAACCATTTCACCTCAGAGTATTCGTTGTTAGTTTTTGTTCGCAAACTAGTCTAATTGATTTATGTATTTTCCATAAAAAATACGATATTGGAACATTCAGCTGGGGGAGTAAGGAAAGAAATCTCCTCCTTGATGTGAATATAAGTGCTAATTTTGCATGGTAAGCTTTTTCCTTCCCCCAGCTGTGCGTTCACATCAATCCATTACCTGTATTACATTAAAGGCTGCGCTTGGTGCTACGTGAGTGCCTTGCTCAACCCTAATATGATTTTTTTTTTCCTATTATTCCCTTACATCATGCCGAAAGAGAGTCAGCCTGTTTGCATAGGTGTCCTCATCATGATAGCAATTCCAAAAAATATCAAGATGAGGATGAGCATGCCAGGATTTGGTCCGTTCTCTTCTAACTGCCTCTTACTTAAACAGGTAAGGCACAGGTGTCCCAGGCAACATTAACCCTGTTGTTACAGATACACCAAAGCTCTCCAATGGAATTCCGACCTCATTCATTTTATTGCTTGTGCTTTTCCTGCTGTGAGATGTTAACATATCTTCCAGGGAATAATGTCCAGTCAGCATCTTAGTGGTGGCTGGATTTCCTGGAGTTACAGATATGATATAAATTGAAAGTGGCTGGTTATAGCAGGATTATAGGATAGCGTTTTATATATCTATATCTATATCTATATCTATATCTATAAAAATAGGCAATATAAAAGGCATAGAGCAAAAGGAGAGCATAAAAATGTGCAATTTTCACACATTTGTCATCTCATCAAAAGATTACTGAAGCATAATAATGGTACTTGATACAGCATTTAATTTTAACAACTGAAATACAGCAGGATTCTGAAAATCCTACCTCTGATATAGTTGCATAAATAAACCTTCAATTGTTCCGTTTTAAACTCAAGGATATCACATGTAGCTTTAGTAAATGCTGCATAAAGTAAGGCGAAGGAACATTCATAATAACTTAGAATAATGCCATTTATCACTGGCAGTGCCACGCAGAGGCTTCACATGACTAAGAATCATGAAAGAACAAATGTATCCTGGTGTTTTTACAGTAACAGTGTGCAGACTGAGAAGGAACATTGAAACTGGGATGCCCCAGTCATGCTGTAATGTACAACCTAGTCTTGAATCATTGGATACGTGTCAGGAGATGTAACCACTCATAGTTGTGTGTATACAACAGAATATTCAGTGAGAAGTTTGGAGTTGACTGACACCACTGGAGGATTGGGCAGCAGCCCTGTGACAGTCATGCAACCTGCAGCAGGCCCGTCCCGGTGGCAGGTGAAAGGCACTTTCATTCAAACGTGTGCCATGCAAACGACGCAAGGTTTGTGGTCTTCATCACACAATCAGTCCGTCGCTTCAAGTGACTCACCAGCCATCGCACCACACCCGGATCCTTCGCCTCCTCTTCTCGGGACTGCAGGTTGCAGCGCCGGGGGTCGTCCCTGCGTCTTTCCCGGCTGCTGGGCTCACTTGGTGGTGGTGATGGCCGTTCTTGATCATTCTTTCTTTCTTTTTTTTTTTTTTTTGGAAGCAGCTGAGTAATCTCTGTCAACCTACAGCTACTAGCGACTGTCTTTAAACGAGGTGATTACCGGACCGTTGTGTGCCTGGTCTCCGTGCAGGACAGCCGGTTCCTGTGTCAGCAGCAGCAGCAGCAGCAGCAGCAGCGGCGGCGGCGGAGGCAGCAGCAGCGATGCGCCAACGCCTCCTCTACCGGCGACGCAGCGACGCACGACGCTTGGTGCGTCAAGTTGGTCAAAGAAAGCAGAGACACCGCAAAGGAAGAGAACACTGTTTATAAACCTCCATCCAATCACATCGTTGGATGTGGGTTTAATTTTGAAAATCCCAGCCGGATGTCTGTGCTTATTACGGCTCAAGTGACGGAGGTGGAATCGTACGATGAGGTGCCGATGTGCGCAGCCGACATGTTGTTACATAATAGCGGCGTTTTCCACCGTCATGTGACAATATCTGGATTCCCTCAGTTATATCTGGACATTCGTGAAAGCAGTCTTCAGTTTTGATCTATACATTGACTTGGTTTTGCTGCAAGTTAACTCTGTGTGAACAAACGTACAAAAGAAATAGAAATAGTATTCTGGGGGGGAATAAATAATTAAAATTATTTATTTAAAATAATAAATAGCTTAATTATT